>NC_041384.1:663724402-663878448 GCF_002162155.2 Triticum dicoccoides
GACCAAGGGGGGGGGGGAGGGGCGCGCGGCCCATCTATGGCCACCTCTCCTCTCTTCCACTAAGGCCCACTAAGGCCCATATACCTCGTGGGGGGTTCCGGTAACCTCCCGGTACTCCGGTAAAATCCCGATTTCACCCGGAACACTTCTGATATCCAAACATAGGCTTCAAAATATATCAATCTTTATGTCTCGACCATTTCGAGACTCCTCGTCATGTCCGTGATCACATCCGGGACTCCGAAAAAACTTTGGTACATCAAAATGTATAAACTCATAATATAACTGTCATCGTAACCTTAAGCGTGCGGACCCTACGGGTTCAAGAACAATGTAGACATGATCGAGACACGTCTCCGGTCAATAACCAATAGCGGAACCTGGATGCTCATATTGGCTCCTACATATTCTACGAAGATCTTTTATCAGTCAGACCGCATAACAACATACGTTGTTCCCTTTGTCACCGGTATGTTACTTGCCCGAGATTCGATCGTCGGTATCCCATACCTAGTTCAATCTCGTTACCGGCAAGTCTCTTTACTCGTTCCGTAATACATCATCCCGCAACTAACTCATTAGTTGCAATGCTTGCAAGGCTTCAGTGATGTGCATTACCGAGAGGGCCCAGAGATACCTCTCCGACAATCGGAGTGACAGATCCTAATCTCGAAATACGCCAACCCAACATGTACCTTTGGAGACACCTGTAGAGCACCTTTATAATCACCCAGTTACGTTGTGACCTTTGGTAGCACACAAAGTGTTCCTCCGGCAAATGGGAGTTGCATAATCTCATAGTCATAGGAACATGTATAAGTCATGAAGAAAGCAATAGCAACATACTAAACGATCGGGTGCTAAGCTAATGGAATGGGTCATGTCAATCAGATCATTCAACTAATGATGTGATACCGTTAATCAAATGACAACTCTTTGTCCATGGTTAGGAAACATAAGCATCTTTTATTAACGAGCTAGTCAAGTAGAGGCATACTAGTGACACTCTGTTTGTCTATGTATTCACACATGTATTATGTTTCCGGTTAATACAATTCTAGCATGAATAATAAACTTTTATCATGATATAAGGAAATAAATAATAACTTTATTATTGCCTCTAGGGCATATTTCCTTCAGCATGCTCCAGCCCACGCCACTATCTCTTAAAGACAAAAACACATGCTCAATTATCAAGCCTTCTTCCCTGCACTCTCACATGCATGCATATTGTCATACTGATCTCTCCCATATCATTGATCTTATGACTTATGTCTTCTTTCTTTTATCTCGATCATGCTCGCGTGCGTGCACACACACACACACATCCCATGTATACCTCTCGCACATGCATGTTCAAGGTCTCCTATGTCTCCATACATAGTTAATTACCCTCAACCCTAATGCCACATCGAATCGTTCTCTTCTTGTGTGCACATAACTTCCGCCTGGATGGGTAAAACACAAACTCACACTTAACAATCTCCTTCTAGCTACCCCCTCTCACTCTTCCCCAATATCCCCGAAACCGATAAGACAATCCCTTCGTTTAATTCCCGCCTACATGCACCATCGATATATAGTAGTCTTCCTCGGTGTCTCTCGAACAAACACGTTCTCTCAATGTCGACTCCTCTCACACGCACACGCCTTCTCTTCCCTCTCTACAGGCATTTTCTCTCTCGCACCGCCTCGTTGGTGGCCGCTGTCATACACTATGATGAAGCCATACACATTTTCTCCCCCGCGTCACACACACACACACACACACACACACACACACACCACACACACACTTAGACTCCATCTCACACGCACATGCTCTAGGTGGAGCATTTATTCCTACCACCCTTCGTCCAACCTTACCCGTATGATAAGTAATCACCTTAATTTACTTGTATAACATGGACAAATTCCACTTTACTTTAGTAGTTAGCAAACTTATCATCTCTACTCTTATAAAAAATGAGTTGGTGATGATGGTGTGCCTACCATCTTGTAATATAGACCGTCCAATCTATATCTGACGGATATAAAGCAAACTATGACAATTTTACAAAAGATACCCGCACCTCTCTCCACATTTATAGACAAGGCCTTGCCTCGTTCATCGTCCTTATCTCCCTCAACCTCATTGCTGAGCAATTAAAAAAGGAAGTCTCTGGAACAATCTAGCATGGTGGCCGCTGATGACCCACAAGTATAGGGGATCTATCGTATTCCTTTCGATAAGTAAGAGTGTCGAACCCAACAAGGAGCAGAAGGAAATGATAAACGGTTTTCAGTAAGGTATTCTCTGCAAGTACTGAAATAAGTGGTAACAGATAGTTTTGTAATGAGATAATTTGCAACGGGCAACAAGTAACAAAAGTAAATAAAGTGCAGCAAGGTGGCCTAATCCTTTTTGTAGTAGAAGACAAGCCTGGATAAACTCTTATATAAGGAAAAGCGCTCCCGAGGACACATGGGAATATCGTCAAGCTAGTTTTCATCACGTTCATATGATTCGCGTTCGGTACTTTGATAATTTGATATGTGGGTGGACCGGTGCTTGGGTGCTGTTCTTACTTGAACAAGAATCCCACTTATGATTAACCTCTATTGCAAGCATCCGCAACTACAACAAAAGTATTAAGGTAAACCTAACCATAGCATGAAACATATGGATCCAAATCAGCCCCTTATGAAGCAACGCATAAACTAGGGTTTAAGCTTCTGTCACTCTAGCAACCCATCATCTACTTATTACTTCCCAATGCCTTCCTCTAGGCCCAAATAATGGTGAAGTGTTATGTAGTCGACGTTCACATAACACCACTAGAGGCTAGACAACATACATCTCATCAAAATATCGAACGAATACCAAATTCACATGACTACTAATAGCAAGACTTCTCCCTTGTCCTAAGGAACAAACGTAACTACTCACAAAGCATAAACATGTTCATAATAAGAGGGGTATTAATATGCATAAAGGATCTGAACATATGATCTTCCACCAATTAAACCAACTAGCATCAACTACAAGGAGTAATTAACACTACTAGCACCAATCCCGGACTTGGAGACAAGAATTGGATACAAGAGATGAACTAGGGTTTTGAGATGAGATGGTGCTGATGAAGATGTTGATGGAGATTGCCCTCTCCCGATAAGAGGAGCGTTGGTGATGACGATGGCGATGATTTCCCCCTCCGAGAGGGAAGTTTCCCCGACAGAACAGCTCTGCCGGAGCTGTAGATTGGATCCGCCAAGGTTCTGCCTTGTGGCGGCGGAGTTTCATCCTGAAAGGTTGCTTCCTATTTTTTTCTTGACGAAAGATTTCATATAGGAGAAGATGGTCATCGGAGAGCCACCAGGGGGCCCACGAGGCAGGGGGCGCGCTCTAGGGGAGGCGTGCCCCCCACCCTCATGAGAAGTGTGTGGGCCCCCTGGTCTTCATCTTTGGCGAGGATTTTTCATTATTTATTATAAGGTGTTCCGTGGAGTTTCAGGACTTTTGGAGTTGTGCAGAATAGGTCTCTAATATTTGCTCCTTTTCTAGCCCAGAATTCCAGCTGCCGGCATTCTCCCTCCTTATGTAAACCTTGTAAAATAAGAGAGAATAGCCATAAGTATTGTGACATAATGTGAAATAACAGCCCATAATGCAATAAATATCGATATAAAAGCATGATGCAAAATGGACGTATCAAATCCCCCAAGCTTAGACCTCGCTTGTCCTCAAGCGAAAAGCCGAAATCGAAAAATATGTCCACATGTTTAGAGATGAAGGTGTCGATAAAAATAAAATACGGACATGAGGGCATCATGATCATTCTTATAACAACAACTTATATAATTTTTGTCATATGATCTCTAATGCTAGAGTAATAATTCAATCACAATATCAGGTATGAATCGTAAACTTCATTGAAAACTAACAAACTACAATCTCGGTCATTGAAGCAATTGCAATTTATCATAACATAGGAAAGAGTCAATGTATAAGAGCTTTTCAGCAAGTCCACATACTCAACTATCATATAATATTTACAATTGCTGACACTCGCGCAATACTTATGGGTATGGAGTTTTAATCAGACACATAGAAAGATAAGTGCTTATAGTCTTGCCTCCCAACGTTTTACCTCAAGGGTAATGTCAACAGTAATAGTTCATGAAAACTCACATCCAGTTAGCCATATATAACAGGATCTTTCCAACATACTGTGCTTGCCAAAGGATAAAGTGTAAAAAGGAAGGGTGAAAATCACCATGACTCTTGCATAAGGTAGAAGATAATGATAAAAGATAGGCCCTTCGCAGAGGGAAGCAGAGGTTACCATGCACTTTTATGATTGGATGCACAAAATCTTAATGCGAAAGAACGTCACTTTATATTGCCCCTTGTGATATGAACCTTTATTATGCAGTTTGTCACTTTTATTACTTCCACATCACAAGATCGTATAAAGCTTATTTCTCCCACATCAATCAATCATACATATTTAGAGAGCAATTTTTATTGCTTTGCACCGATGACAACTTACTTGAAGGATCTTATTCAATCCATAGGTAGATATGGTGGACTCTCATGGCAAAACTGGTTTAAGGGTATTTGGAAGCACAAGTAGTATCTCTACTTGGTGCAATGAATTTGGCTAGCATGAGGGGGAAAGGCAAGCTCAACATGTTGGAAGATCCAAGACAATATAATTTATCTTAGATGTAAGAAAACATAACCCATTACGTTGTCTTGCTTGTCCAATGTCAACTCTTTAGCATGTCATATTTTAATGAGTGCTCACAATCATAAAAGATGTCCAAGATAGTATATCTGTATGTGAAGACCTCTCTTTCTTTATTACTTCCTATTAATTGCAATGATGACCAAAACTATGCTTGTCAACTCTCAACAACTTTTATTCATCATACTTTTCCTATGTGAGCTCATTACTCTCCATGAGATCCATATGATCTCTTTGTTTCTTTTTATTTCTTTCTCTTTTCTTTTATTCACTTAGGATCATGGAAAAACAATCAAGCCCTTGACTCAACACTAATCTTTATTATATAGCTCACGGACTCGATTACATAGAAGGATAATAAAGCAAAACTCACAACTAGATCATGCCACAAACTTTATTCTACTAGATCAAAATACTACTAATAAGATCGAACTAAGGAAAACGGTAAAGATAGGAGTTGTGATTGTGATACGATACCGGGGCACCCCCCAAGCTTGGCGGTTGCCAAGGGGAGTGTCCATACCCATGTGATTATGTCTCTCTTTTCGGGGATAGTGATGTGATGTTTTTGGCGATGATGCCCTTCAAAATACAATTCTCCTCCTCAAGCTTGTTGACTTGCTGCTTGAGATCCATTATTTCCTTTCAGAGTTTTCCTGTAACAGCCAAAGCCCCCTGCATCCAAGGGTGTTGCATAGCTGCGGGAGAACCAGTGACACTCTTTTTCATATTCTCATAAGAAAGAAATCTAACATTGGAAGGAATAACCGAGTTTGGAATAGCTAAGCTCTGCAATTCTCCCACTGCAAATCCAGCTTGGAAACGAGAGGTGACTTCTTGATCCTCCATGGCATCTACCCTCATTAGGTCAGCCTCCATATCTTCCTCCGTTGCTGGCCCAAAGTGGTCAGGGTCGCTGTTTGCCCTTGGTTCCGGTGCTGGATTAGATACTCGGCTCTCCCCGACTGACTCTTGAGAAGACATCTTGCTCTAATCTGCAGCAGCAACAGCTCAACACAAAAACAGAGGATTTTTGCGTGATACGGGAGTCAAAACCCCCGAGAGATTATATAATGAATTTTACCGACCAAAACATGTGTTGTGCAAGAAAACGGAGTCCGGAAGGCACACGAGGTGCTCACGAGGTAGGGGGGCGCGCCCAGGGGGGTAGGGCGCGCCCTCAACCCTCGTGAGGCCCTTGTGTCCTTCCCGGACTGCTACTTAATTTTCTATTTTTCTAAATATTCCAAAACAGAGAAATATTGCCTTAAAAATTGTTTTGGAGTCGGTTTACTTACCGTACCACATACCTATTCCTTTTCGGAGTCTGAAACGTTCTGGAAAGTGTCCCTTATGTATTCCTCCGGGGTTATGGTTTCAATAATATTGGTTTCAACATTTATGGGATTACCTGAGATATAATGTTTGATTCTTTGACCGTTTACCACCTTCGGATTTGTGCCTTTGAAGTTGTTGATTTTTATGGCACCGGAACGATAGACCTCCTCGATAACATAGGGGCCTTCCCATTTAGAGAGAAGTTTCCCTGCAAATAATCATAAACGAGAGTTGTATAGCAATACATAATCACCTACATTAAACTCATGCTTTTGTATCCTTTCGTCATGCCATCTTTTAACCTTTTCTTTAAACAACTTGGCATCTTCATAAGCTTGGGTTCTCCATTCTTCAAGTGAGCTAATATCAAATAACCTCTTTTCACCGGCAAGTTTGAAATCATAGTTGAGCTCTTTAATAGCCCAATATGCTTTATGTTCTAGTTCGAGAGGTAAGTGACATGCTTTTCCATATACCATTTTATACGGAGACATACCCATAGGATTTTTATATGCAGTTCTATAGGCCCATAATGCATCATCAAGTTTCTTGGACCAATTCTTTCTGGACCTATTGACAGTCTTTTGCAAAATTAATTTGAGTTCTCTATTACTCAATTCTACTTGACCACTAGACTGCGGGTGATACGGAGATGCAATTCTATGACTGACGTCATATTTAGCAAGCATTTTACGGAAAGCACCATGAATAAAATGTGAACCACCATCAGTCATTAAATATCTCGGGACTCCAAACCTTGGAAAAATAACTTCTTTAAGCATTTTCATAGAAGTGTTATGATCAGCACTACTAGTTGGAATAGCTTCTACCCACTTAGTAACGTAATCAACAGCAACTAAAATATGTGTATATCCATTAGAGGCATGAAAAGGTCCCATATAATCAAAGCCCCAAACATCAAATGGTTCAATAACAAGTGAATAATTCATAGGAATTTCTTGACGTCTACTAATATTACCAATTCTTTGAAATTCATCACAAGATAGGACAAACTTACGGGCATCCTTGAAGAGAGTAGGCCAATAAAAACCGGATTGCAATACCTTATGTGCAGTTCTATCTCCTGCGTGGTGTCCTCCATAAGTTTTGGAGTGGCACTTGCGTAGGATCTGTCCCTATTCATGCTCAGGTACACAACGTCTAATAACACCATCTACTCCTTCTTTATAAAGATGTGGGTCATCCCAAAAGTAATGTCTCAAATCATAGAAGAACTTTTTCTTTTGTTGGTATGTGAAGCTAGGTGGTATAAATTTAGCAACTATGTATTAGCATAATCAGCATACCAATGGGTACTACGAGAAGTACTTATGGCATTTAATTGTTCATCAGGAAAACTATCATCAATAGGTAGTGGGTCATCAAGAACATTCTCTAACCTAGATAAGTTGTATGCAACGGGGTTCTTAGCTCCTTTTCTATCTACAATATGCAAATCAAATCCTTGTAGCAAGAGAACCCACCTAATGAGTCTAGGTTTAGCATCTTTCTTCTCCATAAGATATTTAATAGTAGCATGATCAGTGTGGATAATTACTTTAGAATCAACAATATAAGGTCTGAACTTATCACAAGCAATTACAACTTCTAAAAGTTCTTTTTCAGTAGTAGCATAATTTCTTTGAGCATTGTCTAGAGTCTTACTAGCATAATGGATAACATTTAATTTCTTATCAACTCTTTGCCCTAGAACATCACCTACATCATAATCACTAGCATCACACATCATTTCAAAGGGTAAATTCCAATCAGGTGGCTGAACAATAGGTGCAGAGACTAATGCTTTCTTAAGTATTTCAAATGCTTCTACACAATCATCATCAAAGACAAATGGTATATCTTTTTGTAATAAATTAGTCAGAGGCCGAGAATTTTTTGAGAAGTCCTTAATGAACCTCCTATAAAATCCGGCGTGACCAAGGAAACTTCTTATACCTTTGATGTCCTTGGGAAATGTCATCTTTTCAATAGCATCAACCTTGGCTTTATCAACTTCAATACCTCTTTCAGAAACTTTATGCCCCAAGACAATACCTTCATTAACCATAAAGTGGCACTTTTCCCAATTCAAGACAAGATTAGTTTCTTCACATCTCTGCAAAACTCGATCAAGATTGCTCAAGCAATCATCAAAAGAAGATCCATAGAAGGAAAAGTTGTCCATGAAAACCTCACAAATCTTTTCACAAAAGTCAGAGAATATAGCCATCATGCATCTTTGAAAGGTAGTAGGTGCATTACATAAACCAAAAGGCATACGTCTATAAGCAAAAGTACCAAAAGGGCATGTAAAAGTAGTCTTTGATTGATCTTTAGCCGACATAGGTATTTGAGAGAAACCAGAATAACCATCTAGAAAGCAGTAATGTGTATGTTTGCATAATCTTTCTAGCATTTGATTGATAAAAGGTAAGGGGTAATGATCTTTCTTAGTAGCCTTATTTAATTTGTGGAAATCAATTACCATCCTATAACCGGTAATAATTCTTTGTGGAATCAATTCATCTTTATCATTAGGAACAACAGTAATACCACCCTTCTTAGGGACACAATGAACAGGACTTACCCACTGACTATCAGCAACGGGATAAATTATACCTGCCTCTAAAAGCTTTAGTATTTCTTTTCTTACCACTTCTTTCATTTTAGGATTCAGACGTCGTTGAGGATCACGAACTGGTTTGTCATCTGCTTCCAAATTTATTTTATGTTGACCTAGAGTGGGACTAATGCCCTTAAGATCATCAAGAGTATATCCAATAGCAGCATGGTGCTTCTTTGATATTTCAATAATCTTTCTTCTTCATGCTCTGAAAGGTTAGCACTAATAATAACAGGATATATCTTCTTTTCATCAAGATAAGCATATTTAAGATTATCAGGCAATGGTTTAAGCTCAAACACGGGATCACCCTTAGGTGGAGGAGGATCCCCTAGGATTTCAACAGGCAAATTGTGTTTTAGCATAGGTTCTTGTTTAAAGAATACTTCATCTATTTCCCTTCTTTCATTCATAAACATATCATTCTCATGGTCTAGCAAATATTGTTCTAAAGGATCATTAGGAGGTACGGCAATAGAAGCAAGACCAATAATTTCATCCTTAGTAGGCAATTCTTCCTCACGGTGTTGTTTACTAAATTTAGAGAAATTAAACTCATGAGTCATATCACCCAAGCCAATAGTAACAACATTCTTTTTGCAGTCTATCCTAGCATTAACTGTATTCAAGAAGGGTCTACCAAATATAATGGGACAAAAGCTATCTTGTGGAGAACTAAGAACAAGAAAATCAGCAGGATATTTAGTTTTCCCGCACAAGACTTCAACATCTCTAACAATTCCCATTGCTGAAATAGTATCTCTATTAGCAAGTTTAATTGTGATATCAATATCTTCTAACTCAGCAGGTGCAATTTCATGCTTGATTTCTTTATACAAGTCATAAGGTATAACACTAGCACTATCACCTATCACATAAGCCATGATAACACTGATCTCCTATTTTAACAGAAATAACAGGCATGCCTACCACAGGTCTATGTTTATCTTTAGCACAAGGTTTAGCAATGCTAGCAGTTTCACCGCAGAACTGAATAACATGCCCATCAATATTATCAGACAAGATCTCTTTAACAATAGCAATATCAGGTTCAACTTTAACTTGCTCAGGAGGTGTATATGTTTTAATATTGCTTTTACGAACCACAGTTGAAGCTTTAGCATGATCCTTTATTCTAACAGGGAAGGGTGGTTTCTCAACATAAGAAGTAGGAACATAGGATCATTATAAGTGACAGTCTTTTCTTCAACTTTAATAGGTGCAGCTACTTTTACTTCTATGGGAGGATGATATTTAAATCACTTCTCCTTAGGGATATCAACATAAGTAGCAAAAGATTCACAGAAAGAAGCTACTATCTCAGAATCAAGTCCATATTTAGTGCTAAACTTACGGAAATATCGGTATCCATAAAAGATTTAACACAATCAAACTTAGGTGTCATACCTGACTCCTTACCATTCTCGAGATCCCAATCTTCAGAGTTGCGTTTAATTCTATCCAATAAATCCCATTTGAATTCAATAGTCTTCATCATAAAAGAGCCAGCACAAGAAGTATCAAGCATGATGCGATTGTTATCAGAAAGCCGAGCATAATTTTTTTTGAAGAATTGTTTCTCTTGGAAGCTCATGATTGGGGCATGAATATAACATTGATTTAAGCCTCCCCCAAGCTTGAGCGATGATTTCTCCTTCGCAAGGCCAAAAATTACATATATATAATTGCGATCACGATGAACAAGATGCATAGGGTAATACTTTTAATGAAATTCCAATTTCAATCTTCTATAGTTCCATGATCCCATATCATCACATAGCCTATACCATGACAATGCGTCTCCCTTCAAAGATAAAGGGAAGACCTTCTTCTTAGCAACATCATCGGAAATAGCTGCAAGCTTAAATAATCCACAAACTTCATCCACACATATTAGGTGTTCATCAGGATGCTTTGTTCCATCTCCTGTAAAAGGATTAGCTAGCAGTTTTTCTGTTATACTCGAATGATACTCATAAGGAATTTTATTTTCAATAGGTTCAGTAGGTTGAGGAGAAACTCTTTGCTCTACTAGTCGGGGTGAAGATACCCCGACCAAGCCCCTCAGAGGATTACTTTCCATAGTAACAAGTGACAGTAAATTTCAGCACACTATATAAATTTTTCCTTACCAAATTCCACGTACCAAAGGCGCTTCACTCCCCGACAACGGCGCCGGAAAAGAGTCTTGATGACCCACAAGTATAGGGGATCTATCATAGTCCTTTCGATAAGTAAGAGTGTCGAACCCAACGAGGAGCAGAAGGAAATGATAAACGGTTTTCAGCAAGGTATTCTCTGCAAGTACTGAAATAAGTGGTAACAGATTGTTTTGTAATGAGATAATTTGTAACGAGCAACAAGTAACAAAAGTAAATAAAGTGCAGAAAGGTGGCCCAATCCTTTTTGTAGCAAAGGACAAGCCTGGACAAACTCTTATAAAAGGAAAAGTGCTCCTGAGGACACATGGGAATATCGTCAAGCTAGTTTTCATCATGTTCATATGATTCGCGTTCGGTACTTTGATAATTTGATATGTGGGTGGACCGGTGCTTGGGTGCTGTTCGTACTTGAACAAGCATCCCACTTATGATTAACCTCTATTGCAAGGATCCGCAACTACAACAAAAGTATTAAGGTAAACCTAACCATAGCATAAAACATATGGATCCAAATCAGCCCCTTACGAAGCAACACATAAACTAGGGTTTAAGCTTCTGTCACTCTAGCAACCCATCATCTACTTATTACTTCCCAATGCCTTCCTCTAGGCCCAAATAATGGTGAAGTGTTATGTAGTCGACGTTCACATAACACCACTAGAGGCTAGACAACATACATCTCATCAAAATATCGAACGAATACCAAATTCACATGACTACTAATAGCAAGACTTCTCCCTTGTCCTCAGGAACAAACGTAACTACTCACAAAGCATAAACATGTTCATAATCAGAGGGGTATTAATATGCATAAAGGATATGAACATATGATATTCCACCAATTAAACCAACTAGCATCAACTACAAGGAGTAATTAACACTACTAGCAACCTACTAGCACCAATCCCGGACTTGGAGACAAGAATTGGATACAAGAGATGAACTAGGGTTTTGAGATGAGATGGTGCTGATGAAGATGTTGATGGAGATTGCCCTCTACCAATGAGAGGAGTTTTGGTGATGCGATGGCAATGATTTCCCCCTCCGGAAGGGAAGTTTCCCTGGCAGAATAGCTCTGCCGGAGCTCTAGATTGGATCCGCCAAGGTTCCGCCTCGTGGCGGCGGAGTTTCGTCCCGAAAGGTTGCTTCCTATTTTTTTTCTCGACGAAAGACTTCATATAGGAGAAGATGGTCATCGGAGAGCCACCAGGGGGCCCACGAGGCAGGGGCATGCGCCCCCCACCCTTGTGAGAAGGGTGTGGGCCCCCTGGTCTTCATCTTTGACGAGGATTTTTCATTATTTATTATAAGGTGTTCCGTGGAGTTTCAGGAATTTTGGAGTTGTGCAGAATAGGTCTCTAATGTTTGCTCCTTTTCCAGCCCAGAATTCCAGCTGCCGGCATTCTCCCTCCTTATGTAAGCCTTGTAAAATAAGAGAGAATAGCCATAAGTATTGTGACATAATGTGAAATAACAGCCCATAATGCGATAAACATCGATATAAAAGCATGATGCAAAATGGACATATCAGTCGCTGCCGCCTGCCGGCACCGTCCATCCCCATGCCTCCACCCAGTCCGACCACCAGTCACCACCATGCTCCACTCCTCCTCACCTTATCTCTCATCTTTCATTTTTTCGATGAAATTGTCGAGATACCAGTTTTCCGATAAAATTCTCGAGATTTCATTAGTTTTTACACACGGGATTACTCTTGCATGGGTCGATCACTACAAGTGTTCTGTAAAAGAAATGCATATTGATGTTTCGTGCAATGCACGAGCATCTTGCTAGTAATTATATAAAGCAAATCATGAGCAGGAAGAGAATTTTTTTTACACAACCATGTTAACATGGCCACGTAAATCACTAGCTAAAGTGTAATACCATTATACTTATATCCTGATGCAAAAGGTTGGGTACATGTCCGAAGAGTAGAGTTGCACACACGCACTCTATCTCTCAGAATCTCTCTCACACACACCAGTTACGTGACACCCACTTAAGCAGACACACATGTTACAATTTGTGCACCCGCGGGTACACATGATGGTGCGCATTTATTTAAGCCAAACAGGGAACCAAAACAGTAGCCGCATTCATTCCCCTCTCGCTGCCTCTTCTCTGGTCACCGTAGCCTGATACGTCCATTTTCCATCATGCTTTTATATCGATATTTATTGCATTATGGGATGTTATTACACATTATGTCACAATACTTATGCCTATTCTCTCTTGTTTTACAAGGTTTACATGAAGAGGGAGAATGCCGGCAGCTGGAATTCTGGGCTGGAAAAGGAGCAAATATTAGAGACCTATTCTGCACAACTCCAAAAGTCCTGAAACTTCAGGGGAGCATGTTTTAGAATATATAAAAAATATTGGGCGAAGAAAGCACCAGAGGGGGGCCACCTACCATCCACGAGGGTGGGGGAGTGCCCTACCCCCTGGGCGTGCCCCCTGCCTCGTGGGCCCTCTGGCAGCCCTCTGATGCCCATCTTCTGCTATATGAGGTCCTTCGTCCGAAAAAAAATCATAAGCAAGCTCATGGGACGAAACTCTGCCGCCATGAGGCGGAACCTTGGCGGAACCAATCTATGGCTCCGGCAGAGCTGTTCTGCCGGGGAAACTTCCCTCCAGGAGGGGGAAATCATCACCATCGTCATCACCATCGATCCTCTCATTGGGAGGGGGTCAATCTCCATCAACATATTCACCAGCACCATCTCATCTCAAACCCTAGTTCATCTCTTGTATACAATCTTTGTCCCAAAGCCTCAGATTGGTACCTGTGGGTTACTAGTAGTGTTGATTACTCCTTGTAGTTGATGCTAGTTGGTTTATCCGGTGGAAGATCATATGTTCAGATCCTTTATGCATATTAATACCCCTCTGATTATGAACATGAATATGATCTGTGAGTAGTTACGTTTGTTCCTGAGGACATGGGAGAAGTCTTTCTATAAGTAGTCATGTGAATTTGGTATTCGTTCGATATTTTGATGAGATGTATGTTGTCTTTCCTCTAGTGGTGTCATGTGAACGTCGACTACATGACACTTCACCATTGTTTGCGCCTAGAGGAAGGCATTGGGAAGTAATAAGTAGATGATGGGTTGCTAGAGTGACAGAAGCTTAAACCCTAGTTTATGAGTTGCTTCGTAAGGGGCTGATTTGGATCAATATGTTTCATACTATGGTTAGGTTTACCTTAATACTTCTTTTGTAGTTGCAGATGCTTGCACGAGGGGTTAATCATAAGTGGGATGCTTGTCCAAGGAAGGGCAGTACCCAAGCACTGGTCCACCCACATATCAAATTATCAAAGTAACGAACGCGAATCATATGAGCGTGATGAAAACTAGCTTGACGATAATTCCCGCGTGTCCTCGGGAGCGTTTTCCATCATATAAGAGTTTGTCCAGGCTTGTCCTTTGCTACAAAAAGGATTGGGCCATCTTGCTGCACCTTATTTACTTTTACTATTTGTTACCTGTTACAAATTACCTTATCACAAAATTACCTGTTACCGATAATTTCAGTGCTTGCAGAGAATACCTTGCTGAAAACATCTTATCATTTCCTTCTGCTCCTCATTGGGTTCGACACTCTTACTTATCGAAAGGACTCCGATAGATCCCCTATACTTGTGTGTCATCTAGACTCTTTTATGGCGCCGTTGCCGGGGGGTGAAGCGCCTTTGGTAGGTGGAATTTGGTAAGGAAAAATTTTATATAGTGTGCTGAAATTTACTGTCACTTGTTACTATGGAACATAATCCTTTGAGGGGCTTGTTCGGGGTATCTTCACCCCCACCAATAGAGCAAAGAGTGGTTCCTCAACCTACTGAACCTACTAAAAATGTTTACTTTGAAATTGCTTCCGGTATGATAGATAAACTGCTAGCTAATCCTTTCACAGGTGATGGAACATTACATCCCGATTTGCACCTAATCTATGTGGATGAAGTTTATGGATTATTTAAGCTTGCAGGCCCTTTATCTTTGAAGGGAATGGCATGTACATGGTTTAGGCTATGTGATGATATGGGATCATGGAACTACAACCGATTGAAATTGGAATGTCATTAGAAGTTTTATCCTATGCATCTTGTTCATCATGATCGTAATTATATATATAATTTTTGGCCTCGCGAAGGAGAAAACATCGCTCAAGTTTGGGGGAGGCTTAAGTCAATGTTATATTCATGTCCCAATCATGAGCTCTCAAGAGAAATCTTTACCTAATAATAAAGCAAATTGGGTTTCTTTCGTCCGTCATAGCATTTTTCAGAAAAGTCCCTCTATTTCAAAGAATTCAACCCGCAGTCCTGTTTTAAGGTAAAACGAATCGTTATTTTCGTATTTTACACAAAAGTCCCTGTCTTTTCTTGAAATCAACCCGCCGTCCGGATTTAAGTCACACCCGAACTGTTATTTCAAATTTTTCGAAACCCCCCTGATGTTTTAGGTAATTCATCCGCGGATCATATTTAAGTCAAACAAATGCTTTTTAAAATCATCCATATCTTTTAAACCGTAACTCCGATTTGAACATGTTATATATGAAATTTGATTAGAAAAACTAGTCGTCAACTTGTGCTACTGCACGGGCTAGCAATTTTTAATATTGCACTCGCTACTGCACGAAAAACTATATGTTATTCATTGAGTTTTTGTAAGTATTGTTTTGTCTAAAGTCTTGTAGAAAATAGAAAGACGAAATATTTAAACTAATATATTACTATTTTACTGCAAAAATATTTAAACATATTACTATTTGAAATTAATACAAAATTGGTGACACCATACATATATTTTAACGGTTCTTATTTTAGCAATTAATAAATACTTATCTATGATTCTTCTCTGCACCGATTAATATTTGCATACTTACTCCATGGTTCGACATGCATGCGTGTGGCTAACATATTCCATTTTAGCAAATTTATTCAGCTGCATAAACTAACCTTGCAGAACGTTTTTCTTATGCGCTTGCACAATTTAGGAAATTTCACTTTTGTTAAGTATAATCTAGGATTTGCTTATTATGATATTCATGACATAGATTTTGAAAAAACATTGACACTATTCCTTTTCCATTTTCAGCAATCTATGTGTTCTGCCAAACAAATTTGGAAGTATATTTGTGTGGGTGATTTATCGATGGGTTTATTTTTTTTCCTTGTGGTTGTGCGCATGGCGATTTCTGTGCGAGAAAAAAAATTCACGTATCTAGATATATGCACCACACATTGAAATATTGTACGCGGATTTTTAGTAAAGAGGACACCGTGCGTCGGTGACACTGAGCCATGCATGCACCTGACACGTTTCTGAAAGAAAAACTTTAGTTTATTTTCCTTCATCTCTTTTTACAACCTTGGCGTTTCTTTCCTTTAGTTAAAAAAAACAGGCGTTTCTTCTATTGTAACATGTCTGGACTCTTAGGTGTTGTTTTCCTTAATCATGGACGTTGACACATATTAGGACTCTCTTTGGCCTTGTAGCGTGAGGTGGCTCCTTAATCCTGGACGTTCTATTTCTCAAAAAAATAATGCATGGACGTTGTAACATGTATGTACAATCTGGGGCTTTTACGTAAGGTAGTAGTATTTTCTATCTGGTTTAATCCTAGGCGCATAAGTACTATTCAATGGTTATTTTAAAGTAGTTTTTGAGGACTAACGTGGGGACCATGCATTGTATCGGATCCTAAAGAGAGTAAAAAATAACTTTCTCCCATCAATTTTTTTCTTTCTTTTTTCTTTAGTGTTTATCCCAATTCTTTTGTCTTTTTATGGTACAAATTAAATCTTTTTTGCACCGTAGTCAGAATTTACTCTCTCATTTGTGCCAAAAAAAATGAACTCTTATCTACCACGTATCACTTATACACATGCATCATATACTATGAATGAATCCTACATACACACATGCAAATTTTCTCTATGTATGGTCGCTGGTAAATATACTTGCTAAGTTGTAACATTAGGTCTGTCCAACCAATCCATGAAGACGTGTTGGCATGAGAGTATTTTATTATTCCTTTTCCTTGGTGGCAAAGGTAACGTGTTTGTTTTGGACTGTTATTGAGAACTACTTGCTAGTGAAATTAGGCCAATCCGATCAATTTGTGGAGACGTGTTGGCGTGAGGGTAATTTTGTTTTTGCTTTTTCTTCATGGCAAAGGTAACGTGTCTCTTTGGGACTCTTACGTAGACCATATAGATGTCTTTTTATCTTAGTCGTATATTAAACAATCCAACGGTTATTATTGTTGTTTCTCTAGGATTAACGTGGAACCTCGTATGGTGCCTCCAATTAGTAAATATATAAGATATGTAGAATATGAATATGAGATTATTTTTACCTGTTAAGTATTTTTAAATATTATTTTAGAATATATTTGAGTCAAACCAAATAATTTTCTAAATTATCTGTATCCTATAAACCGTAACTTTGATTTTAACATATTATATATGAAATTTTATTAGAAAAATGTGTGTAATCTAAATATGATGTTTTTTTACCTGTTAAATATTTTTAAAATATTATTATGGAAGCAAACTTATAATTTATAGCGCAAGACCCGTTTTTTTTCATACCAGCGGAGATCCAGATTGCAAATAAACACCCCACTATAACCATATAGGGAAATAAAACATCGATAACTACACATGCATACCTCTGAAAAATGTTGCAGGGGAAAACAACAGATTTCTCATCGTGAGAGTGAGAGAGAGAGAGAGAGAGGAGAGAGGGAGAGAGATGTCTTAGGATTAACCATATTCAACGCACGTATTTTTTGTTTTGTGTGAACACCGAGGCCATCGCCGGCGAGGGTGAGAAGGAGGATAAGCGGCAACACAAATATGATCCCTCGCAAAAATAAAGAAGATGAACCTATTGTGGTCTTGAGTGATGGTTGTTGAGTTAAGAGCGTGTGTTATGTTTTCTCTCCCATTGCAACGCACGGGCTCTTTTGCTAGTTATTATTCAAAAAAATTATGCTCGGCCTTCTCTCAATAATCGCTCCATGCTTGATACTTCTTATACTGGTTCTTTTATGATGGAGACTATTGAATTCAAATGGGATTTATTGGAGAGAATGAAACGCAACTCTGAAGATTGGGATCTCGATGAAGGTAAGGAGTCAGGTACAACACCTCAGTTTGATTGTGTTAAATCTTTTATGGATACCGATGTTTTCCGTGAATTTAGCACTAAATACGGACTTGACTCTAAGATAGTAGCTTATTTTTTGTGAATCCTTTGCTACTCATGTTGATCTCCCTAAGGAGAAGTGGTTTAAATATAATCCCCCCATTGAAGTAAAAGTAGTTGAACCTATTAAAGTTGAATGAAAGACTATCACTTATAATGTTGATCCTATTGTTCCTACTACTTATATTGAGAAACCACCTTTCCCTGTTAGAATAAAGGATCATGCTAAAGCTTCAACTGTCGTTCGTAAGAGTAACACTAGAACACCTACACCCCTTGAGCAAATTAAAGTTGAATCTAATATTGCTATGGTTAAAGATCTCTTGGCTGATAATATTGATGGGCATGTTATTTACTTCTGTGATGAACCTGCTAGAATTGCTAGACCTTATACTAAAAATAAGCATAGACCTGTTGTAGGCATGCCTGTTATTTCTGTTAAAATAGGAGATCATTGCTATCATGGCTAATGCGATATGGGTGCTAGTGCAAGTGCAATACCTCATTCCTTATACAAAGAGATTATGCACAATATTGCACCTGCTGAGATGGAGGAAATTGATGTTACAATTAAGCTTGCCAATAGA
The DNA here is from genome assembly GCF_002162155.2 of Triticum dicoccoides. Taxonomy (NCBI): domain Eukaryota; kingdom Viridiplantae; phylum Streptophyta; class Magnoliopsida; order Poales; family Poaceae; genus Triticum; species Triticum dicoccoides. Next base: position 663,743,069 of record NC_041384.1, read on the forward strand.
GACACTATTTCACCAGTTGGGATTGTTAGAGATGTTGAAGTCTTGTGTGGGAAATTTAAATATCCTGCTGATTTTCTTGTTCTTCGTTCCCCACAAGATGACTTTTGTCCCATTATATTTGATAGACCCTTCTTGAATACTGTTAATGCTAAGATAAACTGCAAAAAGGATGTAGTTACTATTGGTTTGGGGGATATGTCTCATGAGTTTAATTTTGCTAAATTTTGTAGACAACCCCATGATAAAGAATTGCCTAGTAAAGATGAAATTATTGGTCTTGCTTCTATTGCCGTGCCTCCTAATGATCCTTTAGAACAATATTTTCTCGACCATGAAAATGATATGTTTATGAATGAAAGAAGGGAAATAGATGAAGTATTCTTTAAACAGGGACCTATTTTGAAACACAACTTGCCTGTTGAAATCCTAAGGGATCCTCCTCCACCTAAGGGTGATCCCGTGTTTGAGCTTAAACCTTTACCTAATACTCTTAAATATGCTTATCTTGATGAAAAAAGATATATCCTGTTATTATTAGTGCTAACCTTTCAGAGCATGAAGAAAAGAAATTATTGAAAACTCTGAAGAAGCACTGTGCTGCTAATGGATATACTCTTGATGATCTTAAGGGCATTAGTCCCACTCTATGCCAGCACAAAATAAAATTGGAGAAAGACACGAAACCGGTTGTTGATCACCAACGACGGTTAAATTCTAAGATAAAAGAAGTGGTAATAAAAGAAATACTAAAGCTTCTGGAGGCAGGTATAATTTATCCCGTTGCTGATAGTCAGTGGGTAAGTCCTGTCCATTGTGTCCCTAAGAAGGGAGGTATTACTGTTGTTCCTAATGATAAAGACGAATTGATCCCACAAAGAATTGTTATAGGTTATAGAATGGTAATTGATCTCCGCAAATTAAATAAAGCTACTAAAAAGGATCATTACCATTTAGTTTTATTGATCAAATGCTAGAAAGATTATCCAAACATACAGATTTTTGCTTTCTAGATGGTTATTCTGGTTTTTCTCAAATACCTGTGTCAAAAGAGGATCAAGAAAAGACAACTTTCACTTGCCCTTTCGGTACCTTTGCTTATAGACGTATGCCTTTTGGTTTATGCAATGCACCTGCTACCTTTCAAAGATGTATGACTGCTATACTCTCTGACTTTTGTGAAAGATTGTTGAGGTATTCATGGATGATTTCTCTGTTTATGGAACTTCTTTCGATGACTGCTTAAGCAACTTGATCGAGTTTTGCAGAGATGTGAAGAAACTAATCTTGTCTTGAACTGGGAGAAGTGCCACTTTATGGTTAATGAAGGTATTGTCTTGGGGCATAAAATTTCTGAAAGAGGTATTGAAGTTGATAAAGCTAAGGTTGATGCTATTGAAAAGATGTCGTGTCCTAAGGACATTAAAGGTATAAGAAGTTTCCTTGGTCATGCCAGATTTTATAGGAGGTTCATCAAGGACTTCTCTAAAATCTCCAGGCCTCGGACTAATCTCTTACAAAAAGATATTCCTTTTGTCTTTGATGATGATTGTGTAGAAGCATTTGAAATACTTAAGAAAGCTTTGATTTCTGCACCTATTGTTCAGCCACTTGATTGGAATTTACCCTTTGAAATTAGGTGTGATGCTAGTGATTATGCTATAGGGGTTGTTCTAGGACAAAGAGTTGATAAGAAATTAAATGTTATCCAATATTCTAGTAAAACTCTAGACAGTGCCCAAAGAAATTATGCTACTACTGAAAAAGAATTTTTAGCAGTTGTATTTGCTTGTGATAAGTTCAGACCTTATATTGTTGATTCTAAAGTAACTGTTCACACTGATCATGCTGCTGTTAAATATCTTATGGAAAAGAAAGATGCTAAACCTAGACTTATTAGATGGGTTCTCTTGCTATAAGAATTTGATTTGCATATTATTGATAGAAAGGGAGCCGAGAACCCCATTGTAGACAACTTGTCTAGGTTAGAGAATGTTCTTGATGACCAACTACCTATTGATGATAGCTTTCCAGATGAACAATTAGCTGTCATAAATGCTTCTCGTACTGCTCCATGGTATGCTGATTATGCTAATTATGTTGTTGCTAAATTTATACCACCTAGTTTCACATACCAGCAAAAGAAAAAGTTTTTCTATGATTTAAGACATTACTTTTGGGATGACCCACACCTTTATAAAGAAGGAGTAGATGGTGTTATTAGACGTTGTGTACCTGAGCATGAACAGGAACAGATCCTACGCAAGTGTTACTCTGAGGCTTATGGAGGACACCATGGTGGAGACAGAACTGCACATAAGGTATTGCAATCTGGTTTTATTGGCCTACTCTCTTCAAGGATGCCCGTAAGTTTGTCTTGTCTTGTGATGAATGTCAAAGAATTGGTAATATTAGTAGACGTCAAGAAATGCCTATGAATTATTCACTTGTTATTGAACCATTTGATGTTTGGGGCTTTGATTATATGGGACCGTTTCCTTCCTCTAATGGGTATACACATATTTTAGTTGCTTTTGATTACGTTACTAAGTGGGTAGAAGCTATTCCAACTAGTAGTGCTGATCATAACACCTCTATTAAGATGCTTAAAGAAGTTATTTTTCCGAGGTTTGGAGTCCCTAGATACTTAATGACTGATGGTGGTTCACATTTTATTCATGGTGCCTTTTGTAAAATGCTTGCTAAGTATGATGTTAATCATAGAATTGCATCTCCATATCACCCACAGTCTAGTGGTCAAGTAGAATTGAGTAATAGAGAGCTTAAATTAATTTTGCAAAAGACTGTTAATAGATCCAGAAAAAATTGGTCCAAGAAACTTGATGATGCATTATGGGCTTATAGAACCGCATACAAAAATCCTATGGGTATGTCTCCATATAAAATGGTTTATGGAAAAGCTTGTCACTTACCCCTCGAACTAGAACATAAGGCATATTGGGACATTAAAGAGCTCAATTATGATTTCAAACTTGCCGGTGAGAAGAGGCTTTTTGACATTAGCTCACTTGATGAATGGAGAACCCACGCTTATGAAAATGCCAAACTTTTTAAAGAAAAAGTTAAAAGATGGCATGACAAAAGGATACAAAAACGTGAGTTTAATGTAGGTGATTATGTATTGCTATACAACTCTCATTTAAGATTTTTTGCAGGAAAATTTCTCTCTAAATGGGAAGGTCGTTACGTTATTGAGGAGGTCTATCGTTCCAGTGCCATAAAAATCAACAACTTTGAAGGCACAAATCCGAGGGTGGTGAACGGTCAAAGAATCAAACATTATATCTCAGGTAATCCTATAAATGTTGAAACTAATGTTATCGAAACCATAACCCCGGAGGAATATATAAAGGACACTTTCCAGAACGTTTCAGACCCCGAAAAGGAATAGGTATGAGATACGGTAAGTAAACCGACTCCAAAACAGTTCTAATAGCATTTTTTCTCTATTTTGGAATATTTAAGAAAATAGGAAAATAAGAAGCAGTCCGGGAAGGACACGAGGCTTCCACGAGGGTGGAGGGCGCGTCCCCTGCCTCGTGGGCACCTTGTGTGCTCTCCGGACTCTGTTTTCTTGCACAATACTTCTTTTGGTCGGTAAAAATTCATTATATAATTTCCCGAAGGTTTTGACCACGGTATCACGCAAATATCTCTTGTTTTTGTTTCGATCTGTTTTCTGCTAGGGTTGTCAAGGCCAGGCATCATGTCGTCTCCTTCCTCCAGCAATGAGGGCAACGAGGCTTGCTAATGAAGATAGAGCTGAAGAGAGAAGAACCCGGGGAGATCAACAAGGATGATGGGATCAAGAAGGCCATGTGAGATCAAGTTCCGACAGTAGAAGACGAAGACATCCTTCAACCTCATCACAATCTCCTTACCCCAATGGAGATTGAAGCTTTCAAGATGATTGAGTTAGCTCGCATTCAAAACAAGTATCTCAGAAGTGAAAATATTTTGTTGAAGGAGCATATCATCGCACTCAAGGGCATCATCCGCAAATTGGAGGATCTCCTATGCTCGATGTGCGACTATCCATCATCGCCATCATCTTCTCCACCAACAAAGAAGAACTAAGTATCAGGTATGGGCACTCCCCTTGGCATCTGCCAAGCTCGGGGGAGTGCCCCGATATCATATCACCAACAACCACAAGCTAGATGACAAGAACATTGGGGAGGCCATCTTCAAGCTTCATGAGAAAATTGAGCGCCTCCAAGCCCAGATCTATGACCTGCAAAACCAAAACTGCGAGTATGAGTATAGATTCAAGAGGATGAGTTTGGCTGCAGATTTGAGGATCCCGGAGACTCGATCATCTTTCTATGATGGTGAGCCTATGCCTTGGAAGATGGACGACAAGCCTACATCATCAACAAGTCCATCATCACCACCTCCGAGGAAGGAAACATAAACACATGGGTATGGGCACTGCCCTTGGCAACTGCCAAGCTTGGGTGAGTGCCCCAGTATCGTATCACCATCACTTCTATCTTACCGTTTGTCTTAGTTCGATCCTTTTGGTAATATCTTGATCTAGTGGAATAAAGTTTTAGTATGATCTAGTTTTGAATTTTTGCTTTATGATCCTTCTATGTAATCGAGTCCGTGAGCTATATATAATAAAGATTAGTGTTGAGTCAAGGGCTTGATTATCTTGCTGTGATCTTGAGGGAATAAAAATAAAATAATAGAGAAAGAATAAAAAGAAATAAAGAGATCATATGGATCTTATGGAGAGTAATGACTTCACATATAAAGAGTGTGATGAATAAAAGTTGTTGAGAGTTGACAAGCATAGTTTTGGTCATCATTGCAATTAATAAGAAGTAATAAAGAAAGAGATCTTTTCACATATAAATATACTATCTTGGACATCTTTTATGATTGTGAGCAGTCATTAAAATATGACATGCTAAAGAGTTGACGTTGGACAAGGAAGACAACGTAATGGGTTATGTTTTCTTACATCTGAAATAAATTATATTATCATCGATCATCCAACATGTTGAGCTTGCCTTTCTCTCTCATGCTAGCCAAATTCTTTGCACCAAGTAGAGATACTACTTGTCCTTCCAAATATCCTTAAACCCAACTTTTCTATGAGAGTCCACCATATCTACCTATGGATTGAGTCAGATCCTTCAAGTAAGTTGTCATTGTTGCAAGCAATAAAAATGTTCTCTAAATATGTATGATTTATTAGTGTGGAGAAAATAAGCTTTATATGATCTTGTGATATGGAAGCAATAAAAGCGACGGACTGCATAATAAAGGTCCATATCACAAGTGGCAATATAAAGTGACGTTCTTTTGCATTAAGATTTTGTGCATCCAACCATAAAAGCACATGACAACCTTTGCTTCCCTCTATGAAGGGCCTATCTTTTATTCTTGTTTTATACTTCATACAAAAGTCATGGTGATCTTCTCCTTTCCTTTTTACATTTTATCCTTTGGCAAGAACATTGTGTTGGAAAGATCCCGATATATTTATATACCCAATTAGATGTAAGTTATCATGAACTATTATTTTTGACATTACCCTTGAGGTAAAAGGTTGGGAGGCAAAACTATAAGCCCCTATCTTTATCTGTGTCCGACTAAAACTTCATAACCATAAATAATGTGTGAGTGTTAGCAATTGTGAAATACTAAATGATGGTTGAGTATGTGGACTTGCTGAAAAGCTCTTATATTGACCCTTTCCTATGTTATGATAAATTGCAATTGCTTCAATGACTGAGATTATAGTTTGTTGGTTCTCAATGAAGTTTCTGATTCATAATTGAAATTGTGAATGAATTGTTACTTTAGCATAAGAAACCACATGACAATATATATATATATATATATATATATATATATATATATATATATATATATATATATATATATATATGTTGCTGTTCTAAGAATGATCATGATCCCCTCATGTCCGTATTTTATTTTATCGACACCTCTAGATCTAAACATGTGGAAGTATTTTTCTATATCGGCTTTCGCCTGAGGACAAGCGAGGTCTATGTTGGATTTCGGGTTCCGGCAGACCCTTGAGGTTCGAACACTGGGGTGCGCGCGGAGATCTCTCCCCTACCGATCTATGTCCAATCTCCTCGCGTGATCTAAGCTGGAAACAACGAACAACACAAGGGACGCGAGGTCTATACTGGTTTGGGCCACCGTTGTGGTGTAATACCCTACTCTAGTGCGTGGTGTGGTGGATTGCCTCAGGGGCTGATGATGAACAGTACAAGGGAAGAACAGCCTCGTGAGAGGTGTTCTTGAGCCGGTGCGATGAACTGCTTGGATGAGTTCAGTCGCCTCTCTCTCTCTCTCCTAGGGCTCTATCAGATCTCTAGATGTCTCTGCCCTTGGGTGTCCCTCTTCCTCTGTGGTGGCTAGCTCTATTTATAGAGGCCCTGGGCCTCTCCCCAAATAATGAGCGGGAAGGGCACCAACAATTGGCCATTTTGAAGGGGAACATCTAGTACAAGTTATCCTGACCAAAGGTGGTCTTCGGCTGCCAAAAGCACTGGTGATGATGCCGTCTTGGGCTCCACGGTGACCTACGTCCTGCCGCTCTGTTGGTCTTGGTCTCGTTGCACCGGAATGGTAACCCTTGCCCGATGCCTTGGCCTGTGCTTGCCCCTATGCACCAAAGGGGAAACAAGGACACTGCATAGGCCGGCGCCCGCCTGGTCTCGATCCTCATGGCTTGCATCACAGGCTCCTCGCGAGGTACCCCTGCTTTGATCCCTCCGCCACCTCGCGAGCCCGCCTGATGAGGCTGCCTCTGAGGAAGCTTTCTGTCGTCCGCCCCGCGAGGCTCGGCCCCTTGCGAGGGTCTTGAGCTTGAGCTGATGAAGATGGGCCATGCTGGGCCCCCACTTGAGCCACGCCGCAGGCCGCAGGCAGGCAAGTCTGGGTACCCGAGTTCCCAGAACGCCGACAATAGCCCCCGGGTCCAAGGCGCGCCCAGGCTTGGCCTAGCAGGGAAGCGAAGAGGCAAGCACGAAGCGCCGCGGGCCCCAACAGCTTGTGGCCTTGGGCGCCGCGTGGCAATTGATGGGACGTGGGCATCCGCGCTCCCCCATGACGCCTCGGCGACCGCATGACTTGACAAATCCCTGCATGTAGAGAAACCAGTCATGATTACTTGCGATCGTGGTGCTCGGCGGTTGGCCTCCTCCGGTCATACGTACGGGGCTACGCAAGCCCCTTCAGCCCATCCCTTCTTGCTGCTACTTTTTTTCTTCTTGGCTACTCGTCGTTCCCATGGCTCCAAAGAGATTCTCGGCCGCGGAGAAAGGAAAGGCCCGCCAGGAAGGGCCTGACTCCCCCCCGACCAAGCGTGGCCGAGGCCGCCCTCGCAAGTATTCCACGGTCCCTGTAGTGGCCTCCCGCGGCCATGGAGGCAGTTCCCTGCGCGGTGGTGAGCGCCCGGCCGCCGATGGGGGGCACGCCATGGCTGCGCCTCCCCCTAGGCCACGCTTTCGCTCTGCGGAGGTGCTACCGGAGTTCGTCGTGTGGTCAGCGGACCCAACTAGCACCCGGCTCCATCTCCCAGCGCCCGGTGCAGCTTCTGGCTCCAGGCAGATGGCTGCTGTAGCAGGGCCTCCTGGGCTTCGCTGGAGGTCTCCGTTTCCGGGAATGGGGCCCTGACCCGCGGCTGGCAAACGTTTGCCCGCGCGCGTGGCCTGGGCCGGTGGTGCACCCTGCACTTCAAGTTCGATGGCAACGCCACCCTCTACATGAGGTTGTTCGGGGAAGACGGTCGCCGTGTTGGGTGCTGCCCCGAAGACGACGACCGCTGCCGCCTGCCCAGCCCCGGTACTGACCAGGACGAAGACGGCGACAGGCGTATAGGCGGCGGTGCTCGGGGTTCGCTGAGCTTCGGCGACTCCCTCTCAAGCAGCAGCTCCTCCAGCGGTGGCCGCGACCAGCCCCCGCGCCGCCGCGCCCGCCTGGGTGAAGGTAGCAGGTCAGCCCGCCGTCACGCCCCGGCGAAGCGAGAGGAGGGATCTGCCTGAGCCCCAGGAGCAGCTCGGACCTTCGCTGTGGATTGGTGCAGGGCGAATCGCGCCCATTTTGTTTTCCTTCTTTTCCTGCACAGAAATAGAAGGTGGTATAGGGCCCCGCGGGGGCATGTTAGAACTGCTGCTGTTAACCATCGTGCTGCTTCCCCTATTTCTGCGCTGTGTTCCCGCGCCATGCACCCATGTGCGGGAATTATTTCAGCTCGGTGGAGCTTGACACGGTCCTCGCCTCCCGATGTTGTGGCTTCACCGTGCGCTTTGTGCCCTGCAAGGATCAGTAGGAGGGGTAACTTTCGGTCTTGGTTGTGGGGGCGATCGACCCAGGTCCTGCGCTCATGTCCCGATGCCCGGGGGGCACGGACTGGGAGGGGTGCTCCCGCAGAGGACTCAAATAGGAAAGCTCCAAATGATCGGGGCAGAAAACACTCGCGATGGCGCCCGTGAACCTCCCTCGCGAGACTTGTGCGAGAGAAAACGAGGCAAGCGAGTGAAAAAGACAAAGAGTCACAAGCCAGGAACGTCAACAGCTTCAATAAAACTTGAAACGGGAATAAACAAGCCTACTGCAGAAAGCAAATGAAAAAGCCGCGTCCGACACCTATTCTAGTCTTCGATGTCTTCTCACCAGCACGGAGCTAAGTGCTGCCACTGAGCGTGGGCGAGAGCCCCCGAGGCCCGAGGGCGGCACTCCGGAGACTCCGGGGCGTGTACAACCCCACTCATTATTACGTGAGAGTGTCACGGGCGGCGAGCTTCACAGGCATTGGCCTTCTTCACAGGCACCGGGCCTTTCCCGCAATGCGGCAGCTTCATAGGCATTGGCCTTCTTCACAGGCACCGGGCCTTTCCCAAAACACGACAGCTTCACAGGCATTTGCCTTCTTCACATGCATTGGGCCTTTCCCAAAACATGGCAGCTTCACAGGCATTTTCCTTCTTCACAGGCACCGGGCCTTTCCTAGGTGCTAGGCCTCGCTCAGGGATAGAACCTCCGAAGATGTTGAATGTTCCACGCATTTTGGATGGGTACCCCCTCCATGGTCTCCAAGCGCGCGGAGCCAGGCCTGGAGACATGAACAACCTTGAATGGGCCCTCCCACATGGGAGAGGGCTTGTGCAGCCCCTCCCTGGAGAGAACCCGTCTGAGCACGAGATCCCCTACCTCAAGAGTTCTGGGGCGGATGTTGCGGCAGTGGTATTGTCGCAGCGCCTGTTGATACTTTGCCGCTTGCAGCGCGGCTTCTCGGCGGCGTTCCTCCCCCAGCACGAGATCCATCCCCCGCATGGCGTCCTGCTGTGTCTCGTCGAACGCTAGGACCCGTGCGGAGCGACGCCTGACCTCGTGAGGGAGAACAACCTCTGCTCCATAGACGAGGAAGAACGGGGTCTCACCAGTCGGCTTGGTCGCAGTTGTGCGGATTGACCACATCATGGATTGGAGCTCGTCGTACCAGCCCCTGCCACAGGCCTCCAGCTTCTTCTTAAAGGTCCTGGCTTTGAGGCCCCTCAGGACCTCCGCGTTGGCTCGCTCGGCCTGGCTGTTGGTCCGGGGGTGTGCTACCGAAGCGTAGCATATCTGCGTTCCAAGGTTAGCACAATATGTTTTGAAGAGATTACTGGTGAATTGCGAACCATTGTCGGTGATGATGCGGTTGTGCACCCCAAATCGGCTCACGAGGCCCTTGATGAACTTGACCGCGGAGCCTGCCGGGATAGTGCGGACGGCTTCCACCTCAGCCCACTTGGTGAACTTGTCCACAACAACGTAGAGGTAGCGATAGCCCCCTGGTGCCCGAGGAAACAGGCCCAGAATGTCCAGCCCCCAAACTACAAACGGCCATGAGAGGGGTATAGTCTGTAGACCCCCTCGCAGGCTGATGGATCTGCTTAGCGTGAAACTGGCAGGCCTCACAAGCCTTCACCAGCTCAACGGCGTCGATGAGCGCCGTGGGCCAGTAGAATCCACTACGGAACGCCATGCCGACGAGGGTTCGTGACGACGACTGGTGCCCGCAGTCTCCACCGTGTATGTCTGCCAGTAGCTCCTTCCCTTGCTCTCGGGAGATGCAACATAGGGACACGTCATTTGGTCGCTTCCTGTAGAGCTCTCCATCCCTGATGCAATAAGCTGTGGCCTGCCGCGCCAGACGCTCCGCTTCCTCCTCGTTCTCCGGCAAAGTCCCTTGCATCAGGTAGTTCTTGAGCTTCGGGATCCAACACCCTTCCTGAGGCTCTAACGCCAGGAGCAGGCGTGCCCCTGAGGCCGGGCCGCAGAACGGGGCTCCTGAGGCAGGCGGCTGAGGGAGCTCCTCCCTTGGTTGCGCCGTGCTCGACAGTGACGGCACCGCCGAGGGTTTGAAGAGCCGCTCCTCGAAGACGCCAGGCTCCTGAGGCAGCCGCCGAGATGCCCTCTTGGCAATGTCATAAGTTTCCTGTAGGCTTCTATATGCTCGTCCTTTGGCTCGTATATCTTGTTGGAGAAGTTGACGAGGAGCTGCGAATCGCCCTTGATGATGAGGCGCTTTACCCCTAAGGCCATTGCGGCCTTCAAGCCTGCTATTAGGCCTTCGTACTCTGCTATGTTGTTGGAGACCTTTCCTCCCTGCTGGAAGCAGAGTTGTACGGCGTAGTAGAGTTTGTCCTGGGTAGGGGATACGAGCACTGCGCCAACTCCCGCATCGTGTCGGGAGAATGCCCCGTTGAAGTACATGACCCAGCCGTCTGGTGCTTCACTTCCCGGGGAAAGTGATCCGTCTTCGCCTGCCTCGAGACCCGGCACTTCTGCCCATTCTGCCATGAAATCTGCAAGTGCGTCTCCCTTGATGACTCTGGTCGTACTGAATTCTAGCTGAAATGCCTGTAGTTCAATGTTCCATTCAGCAACCCTCCCAGCTGAGTTGGGGCTCCTGAGTACTCCAAGGGGTATGCTGAGACGACTTTGATGGGATGGCCTTGGAAGTAGTGGCGCAGCTTGCGTGAGGCTACTAGCAGCGTGAGGAGGAGTTTTTGAGGCATGGGATACCGTGCCCTCGCGTCCCGTAGCACCGTGCTGACGAAGTACACGAGATGCTCGACGAGGTTGAGGGTGCTGGTGCGGCTTGCGTCCTTAAAAGGTCGAGGCGTCTCTTGAGACGACGGAGCCCCCAGCGCTTGGTCGCCTGAAGAGGCCCCTCCTTCCCCAGGTGCGTTCTCCTGCTGCGGCTGTTCCTTTCCGGCTGCGGTTGCGGCCTTCGCAAGGCCCTCCTGGCTCTGCTTGGCTTCAGTTCGGATGGTTGATGCAGCCTTGGCACAGCGCTCCTCCCTGACCGCCACCAGGGCTGCGCTAGCGGAGTAGGGGGTGGCCGCAAGGTAGAGCACTAGGGGCTCCCGAGGACGCGGAGCTACCATCACTGGTGGGCTGGTAAGGTACCTCTTGAGGTCTTGGAATGCCTTGTAAGCCTCTTCAGTCCATTTGGAGGGGCCCTTTTTCTTTATTAGCTTGAAGAAGGGCAGCGCTTGTTCCCCCAGCTTGGAGATGAAGTGCCCCAGCGCAGTTACACGCCCGGTGAGCTTCTGCATTTCTCTGAGGGGCCCATTCGAAGGGCAGCGCTCATTAGTCCATTCGAAGGGGCCCTTTTTCTTCATTAGCTTGAAGAAGGGCAGCACTCGTTCCCCCAGCTTGGAGATGAAGCGCCCCAGCGCAGTTACACGCCCGGTGAGCTTCTGCATTTCTCTGAGGGTCCTTGGCGGGCTCATGTCTTTGACTACATTAACCTTCTCCGGGTTGGCCTCGATGCCCCTGTGGGACACGAGGAAACCCAGGAGCTTGCCCGAGGGGACTCCAAAGATGCACTTCTCCGGGTTGAGCCGTAGGTCCACTTCGTTAATGCTCGCAAAGGTTTCTTCCAGGTCCTGTATCAGGGTTCTTGCCTCACGAGACTTCACCACAATGTCATCGATGTAAGCTTCAGCGTTCCTCCCGAGCTGCCGGCCTAAGGCGATGTGCATCAGCCGCTGAAAGGTCGCGCCTGCGTTGCACAACCCAAATGGCATGCACGTATAGCAGTACACTCCACACGGGGTCAAGAAAGCCTTCTTCTCCACGTCTTCTACCGCCATCTTGATCTGGTGATAGCCCGAGAAGGCATCTAGGAAGCACAATAGGTCACACTCTACGGTGGAGTCGACTATCTGGTCAATGTGGGGGAGCGGAAATGGATCCTGCAGGCAGGCCTTGTTGAGGTTGGTGAAGTCGACACACATGCGCTCCTTTCCTCCCATTTTTGGCACAACGATCGGATTAGACAGTCAATCAGGGTAGCGGAACTCGCGGATAACTCTTGCCGCCTCTAGCTTCCGGGTCTCTTGAACGATGAAAGCCTGTTTCTCAGTGGACTGCCACCTCGCCTTCTGCTTCATGAGGCGCACATTGGGTCACACGTTGAGGTGATGCTCAATCACTTTCCTTGGGACCCCTGCTAACTGATCAGGTTCCCACGCGAACACCTTCTTGTTCGCACGCAGGAACCTCACCAGGGCCTCCTCCTGCTCGGGCTCGAGGTTGGCCCCTATGGTGAAGGTGGCACCAGTGGACTCGTCCTCGTCGACTAGTACCTGCTTGGTTTCCACCTTGTCTTGGGTGAATAGCTGCTTCTTTTTAGCCGGTGCAGCCCCCTTGGGCTCAAGAGCGTCGGTGCTAGTGGGCTGTGCCACCACGGCCGCCTTGAAAACAAGCTGGAGCACCTGCAGCGCATCCCTTGTGTCTCCTGACAATGTGAGGACGCCACTGCTCCCAGGCATCTTCATGAGGTTGTACGGTGGGTGAGTTGCTGCCATGAACCGAGCCAAGGCCGGATAGCCGAGGATGGAGTTGTAGGGGAGGCCAATGGGGGCGATGTCGAAGTCGATCAGCTCCGTGCGGAAGTTGTCGTAGGTGCCGAAGGTCACTGGGAGGCGGATCTGTCCCAAGGAGGTGGTGGAACCGGCTCCGACGCCCGAGAAAGGCCTGCTGGGTTGGAGCCGCTCCAGCGGCACGTGGAGGAGGCTGAAGGCCTTCACCGAGAGCACGTTGAGGCCGGCACCACCGTCGATGAGGGTCCTGGTGATGGCCACTTGGCAGATGGTGGGGGTGCACAGCATCGGGAGCGTGCCCGAACCGATGGGGTTGAAGGGGTGGTCCTCCAAGTCGAAAGTTAGATCGGCCTCGGGCGCCACCCAGCCCGGGGGGGCTTCTCGACGCTTGGAGGCGGCGCTGATCCGGCGGGTGAACGGCTTGACGTAGTGGCTCGAGGGTGGTGCCTGGGAGCCACCTAGGAGAGCTGCGACGACGGGCGGCGCTGGTGCGGTGAAACGGGCGAGGAAGTGGTTGCGCAGCTCCTCCCAGGAGGTGACAGAAGCCATTGGCAGGTGGAGGATCCACGCGCGCGGGACGCCGGTGAGGGACATGGGTAACCAGTGGCCATCACCCGGTCGTCGCCCCCGGCTCTAAGGACAGCCTCCTCGTACGCCAGCAGGAAAATCATCGGGTCTGTCACGCTGTTGTAGCGCAGCGGCATCTCGGGCTTGAACTTGTGCGGCCACTGCTCCTGTCGCAGGGTGGGGGCCAAGGCCCGGAGCCCCCTGACCCCAGTGCCGGCATCAGCTGCTGGAGCGGGCGGCACGTTGTCCGCCATGAGGGCGGAATGCGATGTTGGGGGAGAGCGGGTCGTCAGGAGGGAGAATTCCGGCGCACCCCTACCTGGCGCGCCAAATGTCAGATTTCGGGTTTCGGCAGACCCTCAAGGTTCGAACACTGGGGTGCGCACGGAGATCTCTCCCCTACCGATCTACGTCCAATCTCGTCGCGTGATTTAAGCTGGAAACAACGAACAACACAAGGGATGCGAGGTTTATACTAGTTCGGGCCACCGTTGTGGTGTAATACCCTACTCCAGTGCGTGGTGTGGTGGATTGCCTCAGGGGCTGATGATGAACAGTACAAGGGAAGAACAGCCTCGCGAGAGGTGTTCTTGAGCTGGTGTGATGAACTGCTTGGATGAGTTCAGTCGCCTCTCTCTCTCTCTGCTAGGGCTCTATCAGATCTCTAGATGTCTCTGCCCTTGGGTGTGCCCCTTCCTCTGTGGTGGCTAGCTCTATTTATAGAGGCCCTGGGCCTCTCCCCAAATAATGAGCGGGAAGGGCACCAACAATTGTCTATTTTGAAGGGGAACATCTAGTACAAGTTATCCTGACCAAAGGTGGTCTTCGGCTGCCAAAAGCACTGGTGATGACGCCGTCTTGGGCTCCACGGTGACCTCCATACTGCCACTCTGTTGGTCTTGGGCTCGTTGCGCCGGAATGGTAACCTTTGCTCGATGCCTTGGCCTGTGCTTGCCCCTTTTGCACCAAAGGGGAAACAAGGACACTGCGCAGGCCGGTGCCCACCTAGTCTCGATCGTCATGGCTTGCGTCACGGGCTCCTCGCAAGGTACCCCTGCCTTGATCTCTCCGCCACCTCGCGAGCCCGCCTGATGAGGCTGCCTCTGAGGAAGCTTTCTGTCGTCCGCCCCGCGAGGCTCGGCCCCTCATGAGGGTCTTGAGCTTGAGCTGATGAAGATGGGCCGCGCTGGGCCCCCACTTGAGCCACGCCGCAGGCAGGCAAGTCTGGGGACCCCCGTTCCCAGAACGCCGACAGTCTAATCTTGGGGGAGTTGATACATCCATTTTGCATCTTGCTTTATATCGATATTTATTACATTATGGGTTGTTATTACACATTATGTCACAATACTTATGCCTATTCTCTCTTGTTTTACAAGGTTTACATGAAGAGGGAGAATGCCGACAGCAGGAATTCTGGGCTGGAAAAGGAGCAAATATTAGAGACCTATTCTGCACAACTCCAAAAGTCCTGAAACTTCACGGGAGCACGTTTCAGAATATATAAAAAATATTGGGCAAAGGAAGCACCAGAGGGGGCCACCCACCATCCAGGAGGGTGGGGGCGTGCCCTACCCCCTGGGCGCGCCCCCTGCCTCGTGGGCCCTCTAGCAGCCCTTTGATGCCCATCTTCTGCTATATGAGGTCTTTCATCCGAAAAAAAAATCATAAGCAAGCTCACAGGATGAAACTCCGCCGCCATGAGGCATAACCTTGGCGGAACCAATTTAGGGCTCCGACGGAGTCGTTTTGCCGGGGAAACTTCCCTCCAGGAGGGGGAAATCATCACCATCATCATCACCATCGACCCTCTCATCAGGAGGGGGTCAATATCCATCAACATCTTCACCAGCACTATCTCATCTCAAACCCTAGTTCATCTCTTGTATCCGATCTTTGTCCCAAAGCCTCAGATTGGTACCTATGGGTTGCTAGTAGTGTTGATTACTCCTTGTTGTTTATGCTAGTTGGTTTATTCGGTGGAAGATCATATGTTCAGATCCTTTAATACCCCTCTGATTATGAACATGAATATGATTTGTGAATAGTTACATTTGTTCCCAAGGACATGGGAGAAGTCTTGCTATAAGTAGTCATGTGAATTTGGTATTCGTTCGGTATTTTGATGAGATGTATGTTGTCTTTCCTCTAGTGGTGTCATGTGAATGTTGACTACATAACACTTCACCATTGTTTGGGCCTAGAGGAAGGCATTGGGAAGTAATAAGTAGATGATGGGTTGCTAGAGTGACAGAAGCTTAAACCCTTAGTTTATGAGTTGCTTCGTAAGGGTCTGATTTGGATCCATATGTTTCATTCTATGGTTAGGTTTACCTTAATACTTCTTTTGTAGTTGCGGATGCTTGCAAGAGGGGTTAATCATAAGTGGGATTCTTGTCCAAGGAAGGGAAGCACCCAAGCACCGGTCCACCCACATATGAAATTATCAGAGTAACGAACGCGAATCATATGAGCGTGATGAAAACTAGCTTGACGATAATTCCCATGTGTCCTCGGGAGCGTTTTCCTTCATATAAGAGTTTATCCAGGCTTGTCCTTTTCTACAAAAAGGATTGGGACATATTGCTGCACCTTATTTACTTCTACTATTTGTTACCTGTGGGAGTCCTGGATTAGGGGGTCTCCGGACAGCCGGACTATCTCCATTGGCCGGACTGTTAGACTATGAAGATACAAGATTGAAGACTTCGCCTCGTGTCCGGATGTGACTCTATTTGGCATGGAAGGCAAGCTAGGCAATACGTATATGGATATCTCGTCCTTTGTAACCGACCTTGTGTAACCCTAACCCTCTCCGGTGTGTATATAAACCGAAGGGTTTTAGTCCGTAGGACAACAATCACAACATACAATCATACCATAGGCTACCTTCTAGGGTTTAGCCTCTGTAGGATCAAAAGTATTTCTAGAGGGGGGTGATTAGACTACTTGACCAAATAAAAATCTAGCCTTTTCCCAATTTTAGTTCTTGGCAGATTTTAGCTATCTTAGCACAAGTCAAGCAATCTCCACACGATTCAAGCAAGCATGCAAAAGAGTATATGAGTAGCGGAAAGTAAAGCATGCAACTTGCAAGAATGTAAAGGGAAGGGTTTGGAGGATTCAAACGCAATTGGAGACACGGATGTTTTTGTCGTGGTTCTGATAGGTGGTGCTATCGTACATCCACGTTGATGGAGACTTCAACCCACGGAGGGTAACGGTTGCGCGAGTCCATGGAGGGCTCCACCCACGAAGGGTCCACGAAGAAGCAACCTTGTCTATTCCATCACGGCCGTCGCCCACAAAGGACTTGCCTCACTAGCGGTAGATCTTCACGAAGTAGGCGATCTCCTTGCCCTTACAAACTCCTTGGTTCAACTCCACAATCTTGTCGGAGGCTCCCAAGTGACACCTAGCCAATCTAGGAGGCACCACTCTCAAAGAAGTAACAAATGGTGTGTTGATGATGAACTCCTTGCTCTTGTGCTTCAAATGATACTCTCCCCAACACTCAACTCTCTCTCATAGTATTTGGATTTGGTGGAAAGAAGATTTGGGTGGAAAGCAACCTGGGGAAGGCTAGAGATCAAGATTCATATGGTTGGAATGGAATATCTTGACCTCAACACAAGTGTAGGTGGTTCTCTCTCAGAAAATGTGTATTGGAAGTGTAGGTATGTTCTGATGGCTCTCTCCACGAATGAAGAGTGGGTGGAGGGGTATATATAGCCTCCACACAAAATCTAACTGTTACACACAATTTCCCAAACTCGATGGGACCGAATGGTTAAACTCGGTCGGACCGATTCAGCAAACCTAGTGACCGTTAGGATTTTTGGTGGGACTGAGATGCAACTCGGTAGGACCGATATGGTTAGGGTTAGGGCATAACGTAATCTTGGTGTGACCGATTACACAAACTCGGTGGGACCGATTTTGGTAATAAGCTAACCAGAGAGTTGGTCAGGTAAACTCGGTGGGACCGATTCGCTCATCTCGATGGGACCGAAATGTTGCAAAAGGGAAACAGAGACTTCACATTGCAATCTCGGTGGGACCGATTGCTCATCTCGGTAAGACCGAAACGTTACGAAGGGAAACAGAGAGATTACAATCCCATCACGGTGAGACCGAGATCCCTATCGGTGAGACCGATTTTCCTAGGTTTGTGGCAGTGGCTATGACATTTGAAACTCGGTGGCGCCGGATAGAAAGAATCAGTGGGGCCGAGTTTGACTTTTGTTTTAGGTCATATGTGGATGTGGGAAGGTAGTTGAGGATTTTGGAGCATATCACTAAGCATTTTGAGCAAGCAAGCCATTAAGCAACACCTCATCCCTCCTTGATAGTATTGGCTTTTCCTATAGACTCAATGTGATCTTGGATCACTAAAATATAAAATGTAGAGTCTTGAGCTTCAAGCTTGAGCCAAACTTTTTGTCCTTAGAATTTTGAGGGATCCACTTTCCTCATCCATGCCATGCCATTCATTGAGCTTTTCCTGAAATATTAATCTTGGAATAATGTTAGCTCAATGAGCTATATGTTGTTAGGAATTACCAAAACCACCCAGGGATAGTTGCACTTCCAATCTCCCCCTTTTTGGTAATTGATGACAACATATAGATCAAATCTTCGACAAATGATAATAAGAGTGAAAGATATTGTCGCTTTGAGAAGTATGTGAAAAGCAAGAGCTCCCCCTAAATTTGTGCATATCTTAAGATTTGCTTTGGACTGCAAATGCACAATGAGTTAGGATCATGGGTTACTCTTCCATGTCACATACATCTTCGTGGAGCGCTCAAAATGATAAGAATTAAATACATGCACTCATCACCAAGCAAAGTGAATGATCATATAAGGATAAGTAAGATAATATCATCTAACAAGCATAAGTGTAGCTTATGATCAACCACATGATCATCAATGTCTCACAGATAATAGCATAGTATCTCAAGCAATCAAAAGATAGACAAAGTTCAACCACCAAAGCAAGAGAGAATAAAAAGAAATGCTCTCTCTCGAAGCCTATGATCTATACATCCCCCCCCCCTTTGGCAACAAGTTACCAAAAAGTTCATAGAAAATGCATAGCACTAGAACGTCTCACAAGCTTGGTCTTCAGGTGGTGGTGTCCGGAGAACGCCAAGGACGAAGGCTTCAGTCGAAGTGGATGGAGCTGATGGAGTTGGTGCTGGAGCTGGTGGCACTGAAGTTGTAGCTGGTGCAGATGAAGTGGCTCTGGTGTCTGTTACTGGCACTGCAGTTGATCTCTGAGCTCGAGGCACTCTGGCAAATGCATCAGTGGTTGTTCTGCCCTTCCTCTCCTGCATATCATCTTGAAGTTGCTCCACAACAGACTGAATCTCAGTTACCTTCACATCCAAGTCATAGAATTTTTGCTCCATGATTCTTTCCAAGCTTTTCTGGTTTTGAGTCAGGGTGGCCAGTCCCTTCTCAATCCTCAGAGTGGATGCAATCAGGTAGCCAAGTTGATCTTGCTTGCTTTTCAAAAAAGTACTCAGATGCCTCCTCTTGAGTTGGCATCTTGGCAGCCTTCTCTTTCTTTGCTTTCTCCTTCTTCTCTTGAGCTTGTACTGATGATGGTTCATTCTCATTCATCACAACTTGATTGTCCTCAAAGTCAGGATAGATAGGCAAGTGTTCCTTATCCAACAAGTATGTGCCTGTGCCCATCTTTGAGTTTATCAACTCCTGGATCTGTGGGGCATATCCACAACTTCTTTTCTTGTCAGCTGCAGTCCTCTTGATAGTCTCAACTATAAGGCTCATGACCTTGAACTTCTGTGGCACATCAAATATATGTAGCAAGTTAATTGCATGGCCTCTGATCATTCTGTGATCACCAGACTTGGGCAAGAGAGTGTGCCTAAGGATCCAATTGATTGTAGGCAGCCCTGACAGCAAGTGTTTTACTGACCCGAACTGGTGAGTCTCAAGATCATCTTCAGGAATCTCCTTGTACATGTTTGCCATAGAGTTGTGATCCATCTTCTTTTTGGCATAGACATCCAAGTCATCTTCTTCTTCCTTAGGAGCATTGATCAGATTTTCCCATTCCTCAATAGTTGAGTGGTACCTTGTACCTTCAGACATCCATACTATCCTGCCATCTGGATAGAAGTGTGCTGTGGAGTAGAATTGCATTATGAGCTCCTCATTCCACTTTGTGAGCTTCTGCCCAACAAAGTCTGCAACTCCACAAGCACTGAAGCTGTCAAACACACTAGGATAGTGTTCCTCATTTTCCTTGATATACTTCCAGTCGACCCACCTCATTTCACACACTATAGGCTTCTTGTCCAACAGTACTATCTCATAGAAGTCCTGCCGTTCCTTTGTGTGGAACCTGTAATCAACAGCAGTCCTTCTCCTGGTAGCATATGGATATGTCTCTCTCCATAGCCTCAACCCCGAGTCTCTCCTGATCTTCATGTTCTTAGCCACAAGATGAGCATCATTGTGGTCTGGAATCTGGGGTTTGAGCTTTCTCAGGACTTGTCCTTCATCATCTTCATCAGCAGCAACTTCAGGCACTGGGGCCTTGTTCTTCTCAACAGCTGGTATACTCCTGGTATTCCTCTTAGGTGTAATCTTGGGCTTGGAGGCTACTTTGGGTGCTTCTTTGGGCTTTGATGAAGCAGCCCCTTTCCTGATAGCATCACCCATAAGCTTCTGGGCCTTAGGTGCTGGTGCAGCAACCTCTTCTTCCTCTTCCTCTTTAGAATCTCTCACGATTGAGGATCTCCCAAGCACTCTAGTAGTGGTCTTTTTGATCCTCTCCTTCCTCTTCTTCCCTTCTGCAGCAGCCTCTTTAGGTTCAGATCCCAAAGGGACTTGAGTAGATGCTCTGGCCTTTGACATGGGTTGTCTTCCTGCTGGCCTTTTGATCTTCATCCCTGGCTTAACTGCAGCTGAGCTGTACTCCTTCTTGAGCACTTTCTTCTTTGATGTGGCATCATCCTCAGTGGCCACATAGTCTTCATCCTCAGACTCTGAAGTTTTTTTCTTCCTTGTTCTGGTGGCAGCTTTGGGCAAGTTGCTGGGAGTGCTCCTGCTACCATCATCTGAACTGCTAGAGGGACTAGTGCCCTCACTCAGGTGAACCTGCTCCTCTGACCTGTTCTGGCTGTCACTCTGATCAGACATATTGCAAACACTGACAGTAGACCCTGTGAATAGATATAGATGAGATAGAGTGGATGAGCATCACAAAATGCAGATGTTTTTGCAAAAGAATGAGTCAAAAACTTAGTTTTAGTTTTCCACAGAAAGCATTTCGGATCAACCGATTTGTAAACTCAGTGATACAGAAGCAGCTGTTGGAACCTAAACTAGTGAACTCGGTCAGACCGAGTCACAGTTCGGTGGCACCGAGACTGCTAGGGTTTCACAAAGTCCTGAACTCGGTCACACCGATTCACAATTCTCTGTCAGACCGAAAATTACATGTGCAATGGCCTGAGCCGAATCGGTGGTACCGAGTTCCACAACTCGGTGGGTCCGAGATGGTTTCAGCGGAAACCTAACCCTAAATTTTCAATTCAACTCTAATCTACGGAGTGTTTTGACTGGATAAGATCATTTCAATCGTGGTAAGAATCATAATGAACACAATGTGCTAGGAATCGGACGGGGATAGCACTGTGATCGAGTCCATACCCTAGTACGGCAATGAACTCGCTACGGTGGCAACGGCAGGGAAGAATTCCGTTGACGGCGGTGGAGACCAGCGACAAGAGGCGGCTGGCGATGAAGAGGACAATTCGGAGACCCAAGAGGCAGAGCGAGTTATGCACGGGCGAAGGGGTTTCAGAGAAATTTCCAAAATTTTGCCCGTGAGTATATATAGCCCGACCCTGTCGGTGTGACCGAGTGGAACAACTTGGTGGCACCGAGATTAATAACTGCAAGCAGTTACTGAAACTCGGTGTGACCGAAAGGTTCAAATCGGTTGCACCGAGATTGAAAACCTAGATCGACTTAGTGATCTCGGTATGACCGAAATGGATGAATCAGTCAGACCAAAACGCACAATGAAGTTTTGGAAGTTTAAGTCTATGACGAATCGGGGACTCCGAGTGCTCCTCACACGGAGTGGTTCGAATATGACTTGATCAAATTTTGTGATGTAGCATGAATAGAGTTTGAGACGAGAAAAGCATAGATACCTAGAGATGGTTCTTAGGCATTCTTGTCCATCCACTTGGCAAAAGAAAAGAAAACCAATCAATCAAAACAACAAGTGGATGTCCTCGAATGAGTGAAATATGCAATCAACATGCTCACACAATAAAATGGCAATTGAAATATGTGGCAAAGCATGCACAACCAATTCTAGCATCTATCAAACAATTTGCGATGACTAGGCCATCTATATATGAGTAATTGACTTAGGAGTCAAATGAGAACATTTGATCACAGGTCATACTCATCGTTTAAGCACAAGTGGGGTTACCACTTTTACATAAAGCATTGTTGTGTTCACACCATTAGAGTTGCTTTAGCTCAATTCTTAGAGTAAAGCTTCCCCTAGATGTGAGATCCCCCCTAAGAGGGATGAACTAACCTTGGGTTTTGTCGATGCTGACTTCATGTAGATGTTGAAGATGTGGATGCTCAATGTTGATGTAGATCATTTGGAGCTATCCATTGGAGTGAGTTGCACTTTCAATACCTACACGGGTTAGTCCCATAAGGAACAAACAAGGATATCCATAGACATAGAGTGATGCACACACAAGATGATGTCTATGAAAGATTTTAGGTTACCTTGTCCCTTGTCTTACCAACAAGAGGGTTTGTGACTCCTTGAACTAGTGCAAGATGTGGAAGTTGATTGCACTTGTTCTTGCCAAGATGATAAGAGTGAACTATGTTGGCAGAGTCACCCTCAAGAACTCTCTAGTTCTTCTTCTTCGGGATCCACACCATCTTGATGGGAATCCTCGGTGTTGTAGTTGTACTTGATGAAGTGGAACTTGAAGTAGTCTTGGGAACCCACTTGACCAAGGCCTTAGGAGCTTCTTCAAATGCATCAATTTCCTCTTGAAGCTTGTCCTTGCCTTTTTGCTTGTGGTCTTGTGGTGGAAGATCATCTTGAGCTTGTGTCCCTTTGAGAGAAGTAGGATCATACTTCTCTTGTTGAGGAACAAACTTCGTCTTGGGGTATTGATCTTCTTCCCACTCAACTCCATTGGCATTGAACTATCATTAAAAACCAACACCTTGATTCTTCCGGTGCATTCCTTGCTTGCGTACAATTTCCTCGAATTGCTTACTTCCGGCAAGGCTCTTGTAAACACCTTTCTCTATAATTCCCTTCAATAAGCTATTTTCTTGCTCAAGTGTAACTTGGCTAAGAGAATCATTAGTGGAATCAAGAGAACTACTAGAAGCAACAATATTGGATTTAGCATGATTATTATTACTACTAGAGGAAGAATCTTTCTTGTTCTTGTTACTAGACTTGACTTGAGGCATGTAAGTGGATAAGAGTAAACGCTTGGCAATGTAATAAGAACTTTTCTTACGAAGATCATCATTGATTGCTTTTAAGAACTCATGCTCTTGCTCAAGGTTGAGCTTTTCAAAGCGTAATTTCTCATGAGTCCTTAAAAGTTCTCGATGATCTCCTAAGATAGTTTCATGAGCTAACTTAAGAGTGTTTAGTTCTTTAGTTAGAGACTCAATCTTATCCTTATCATTGTCATTCGTTTTATCTTGATTAGCATGATTAATTGATGTTTCATCATAGTATTCATCACTAGAGTTGTCAACAAGTAAATCATCATCACCTAACAAGTCATCTTCATCACTATTGAAATCAACATACTCGGGGTGTGATACCTTTGGGCCTTTAGCCATGAAGCATGTTCCAACTCCTTCATTTGGTGAGTCAAATATGTCGTAGGAGTTGGTTGTCACAAGTGCTAGACCGGCAACACCTTCATCTTGAGTATATTCGGAGTCGGAGTGATAGCTTATCTCGGAGTGGTTGTCGGAGTCGGATACCCATTCACCAACATGAGCTTGATGTCTTCATTTTGTGTAGCTCCTTGATGACTTGTCCTTTCTTTCCGAATCCTTGCTTCTCCGTGAGGGTCTTCATTCATAACAATCATCTCTACTCCTTCTTTCTCTAGATGGTGATTCTTCTCTTCTACTTCTTCTCTTGGGAGAATCTTCTCTTCTCTTGTAGGGGGCCGTACACTCATTGGAATAGTGTCCGGGCCTTCCACAATTGTAGCAATTTCGCTCTCGACTAGAAGATCTTTTGTCATTGTAGGACCTTGACTTGGAGCTTCTCTCTTTGCTTCTACTCTTGTAGAACTTGTTGAAGTTCTTCACCATTAAGCTCAATTCTTCATTGAAGGTTTGTTTCTCACTCGATGATGTGGGGGCTTCAAATGAGGCTTTGTAAGCACCACTTGATTTGTTGTGAAGTTCCTCTTTATCCTTGAGTGACATCTCATGAGCAACAATTCTTCCGATGACTTCCATTGGCTTGAGATCTTTGTAATTGGGCATCATTTGGATCAATGTGCACACGGTATCATATTTTCCATCCAAGGCTCTTAGGACCTTCTTGATGATGAATCTATCGGTCATCTCTTCACTCCCTAAGCCAGAAATCTCATTTGTGATAAGAGCAAGCCTAGAGTACATTTCAGTGACACCTTCACCATCCTTCATTTTGAACTTATCAAGTTGACTTTGAAGCACATCCAATTTGGATTCCTTGACGGAGTCAGTACCTTCGTGCATATCAATCAAAGTATCCCAAATTTCCTTTGCATTCTCAAGACGGCTGATTTTGTTGAATTCTTTGGGGCACAATCCGTTGAAGAGGATATCACAAGCTTGAGCGTTGTATTGCAGCATTTTCAACTCTTCCGCGGTAGCTTCACGGTTCGGTTCTTTCCCATCAAAGAATTCACCTTGCAAGCCAATACACATAATAGCCCAAACAGCGGGGTTATGTCCAAGAATATGAATTTTCATCTTATGCTTCCAACTAGCAAAATTAGTGCCATCAAAGTAAGGACCTCTACGGTGATAATTTCCCTCGCTAGACGCCATACTCTCCTAGGTTGTGAAACCAAGGCTATGACTGCCAAAAGCTATGGAAATCAAAGCAAATAGAGACCAAAGCTCTGATACCACTTGTAGGATCGAAAGTATGTCTAGAGGAGGGGGGTGATTAGACTACTTAACCAAATAAAAATCTAGCCTTTTCCCAATTTTAGTTCTTGGCAGATTTTAGCTATCTTAGCACAAGTCAAGCAATCTCCACACAATTCAAGCAAGCATGCAAAAGAGTATATGAGCAGCGGAAAGTAAAGCATGCAACTTGCAAGAATGTAAAGGGAAGGGTTTGGAGGATTCAAACGCAATTGGAGACACGGATGTTTTTGTCATGGTTCTGATAGGTGGTGCTATCGTACATCCACGTTGATGGAGACTTCAACCCACGGAGGGTAACGGTTGCGCGAGTCCACGGAGGGCTCCACCCAGAAAGGGTCCACAAAGAAGCAACCTTGTCTATTCCATCACGGCCGTCGCCTATGAAGGACTTGCCTCACTAGCGGTAGGTCTTCAAGAAGTAGGCGATCTCCTTGCCCTTACAAACTCCTTGGTTCAACTCCACAATCTTGTCGGAGGCTCCCAAGTGACACCTAGCCAATCTAGGAGACACCACTCTCCAAGAAGTAACAAATGGTGTGTTGATGATGAACTCCTTGCTCTTGTGCTTCAAATGATAGTCTCCCCAACACTCAACTCTCTCTCACAGGATTTGGATTTGGTGGAAAGAAGATTTGAGTGGAAAGCAACTTGGGGAAGGCTAGAGATCAAGATTCATATGGTTGGAATGGAATATCTTGACCTCAACACAAGTGTAGGTGGTTCTCTCTCAAAAAATGTGTATTGGAAGTGTAGGTATGTTCTGATGGCTCTCTCCACGAATGAAGAGTGGGTGGAGGGGTATATATAGACTCCACACAAAATCTAACCGTTACACACAATTTCCCAAACTCGGTGGGACCGAATGGTTAAACTCAGTCGGACCGATTCAGCAAACCTGGTGACCATTAGGATTTTCGGTGGGACTGAGATGCAACTCGGTAGGACCGATATGGTTAGGGTTAGGGCATAACATAATCTTGGTGTGACCAATTACACAAACTCGGTGGGACCAATTTTGTTAATAAGCTAACAACAGAGTTGGTCAGGTAAACTCGGTGGGACCGATTCACTCATCTCGGTGGGACCGAAATATTACAAAAGGGAAACAGAGAGTTTACATTGCAATCTCGGTGGGACCGATCGCTCATCTCGGTAAGACCGAAACGTTACGAAGGGAAATAGAGAGATTACAATCCCATCTCGGTGAGACCGAGATCCCTATCGGTGAGAGCGATTTGCCTAGGGTTTGTGGCAGTGGCTATGACATTTGAAACTCGGTGGCGCCGGATAGAAAGAATCGGTGGGGCCGAGTTTGACTTTTGGTTTAGGTCATATGTGGATGTGGGAAGGTAGTTGAGGATTTTGGATCATATCACTAAGCGTTTTGAGCAAGCAAGCCATTAAGCAACACCTCATCCCTCCTTGATAGTATTGGCTTTTCCTATAGACTCAAGGTGATCTTGGACCACTAAAATATAAAATGTAGAGTCCTGAGCTTCAAGCTTGAGCCAAACTTTTTGTCCTTAGAATTTTGAGGGATCCACTTTCCTCATCCATGCCATGCCATTCATTGAGCTTTTCCTGAAATATTAATCTTGGAATAATGTTAGCTCAATGAGCTATATGTTGTTAGGAATTACCAAAACCACCCAGGGATAGTTGCAATTTCAGCCTCTCTGATCTCGTGGTAGATCTACTCTTGTAACACCCATATCATCAATATCAATCAAGCAGGACGTAGGGTTTTACCTCCATCAAGAGGGCCCAAACCTGGGTAAAAATTCGTGTCCCTTGTCTCCTGTTACCATCCGGCCTAGACGCATAGTTCGGGACCCCCTACCCAAGATCCGCCGGTTTTGACACCGACATTGGTGCTTTCATTGAGAGTTCCTCTGTGTCGTCACCGTTAGGCTTGATGGCTCCTACTATCATCGATAGCGATGCCGTCCAGGGTGAGACTTTTCTCCCTGGACAAATCTTCGTATTCGGCGGCTTTGCACTGCGGGCTGATTCGCTTGGCCATCTAGAGCAGATTGAAAGCTACGCCCCTGGCCATCAGGTCAGATTTGGAAGTTTGAACTACACGGCCGACATCCGCGGCGACTTGATCTTCGACGGATTCGAGCCACAGCCGGGCGCGCCACATTGTTGCGATGGGTATGACCTAGCTCTGCCATCAGACGGTACCTCAGAGGCCACGCCCGCATCAGCTCCGACCCTTAGCTCGGAGCCAGGTGCGCCAATCGAGGACGGGTGGCTAGACACCACCTCAGGGGCTGCAGTCTCGACGGCGATCGAGCCAAACACCAGCATAATCCTCTGCGCGGCCCGTGACTCCAAGGTGCCGGACTCCTTTTCTGACTCCGAACCGCCCGCGCCCCCGCCAACCGAATCCGATTGGGCGACGATCATGGAATTCACCGCCGTAGATACCTTTCAGCACTCGCCCTTGGGCGACATTCTGAATTTACTAAGGTCTCTCTCTTTGTCTGGAGAGCCCTGGCCGGATTATGGCCAACATGATTGGGATGCGGACGACAAAGAAATTCGACGCCCACCCACCACCCACTTTGTAGCCGCTGTCGATGATTTAACCGACATGCTCGACTTCTACCCCGCAGACATCGACGGTATGGACAACGATGCGGGAGGCAAAGATGAACCATCGCCTATAGGGCGCTGGATATCCACTTCATCATATGACGTATACATGGTGGACACACCAAAAGAAGATGATAAAAAGGAACGGAAGGACGCACCGAAGGCTTGTTCCCTCGAGAAGCAGTCAAAGCGGCGGCGCAAGAGCCGCCCCAGATCCCGCCTCGCCAGAAACAACGATCACACAGACCCAACGTTGGAGTAGGGCGAACCACTGCCGGACCACGGCAATACGGAGAATCAAACCGAACAAACCAATTCTGTCAAAGATAATAGTCCGGACGACACAACGCCGGACAGGCACCCGGAGCAGCAGAATGCCCGTCAAAGGCTTGTCGCCACCGCGAGGAGTCTAAAAAAGCAGAAGCAAAGGCTCAAGGCTGCGCAGGACAAACTCCAAATCAGATGGAGTAAAGTACGCAACACAGCAACGAAGTATGGCGACAATCGCCCCAGCAAGAGCTACCCAAAGCGGAAGTTGCTACCTGAATTCAATGAGGAGGCCTCAGACCCCTCGCAACCAAAAATCAAAACGACCACCTAGCCAGATAGACGACCTGACGGCCAACATCGTGTGGCAAACAATGCCATTCACAAGCCAATACGCGATCCACGCGAGGGCTCGCACCAAAAGGACGGTGCAACCAGATCCATCTACGGACCACACAAGCACGCCCCAGCCTACAATGTACCACAACAAACATCCAAAAAACGCAGCACACTCAGATACAGGGGTGCAACACACCCCCTATGTTTCACCGATGAGGTGATGGACCATTAATTTCTAGAGGGATTCAAACCCGTAAACATAGAGGCATACGACGGAACAACAGACCTTGGGGTCTCGATTGAGGATTATATCCTCCATATCCATATGGCTCGAGGAGATGACCTCCACGCCATCAAGTACTTACCCCTCAAGCTCAAAGGGCCAGCCGGCCACTGGCTTAAAGGCCTCCCTGAAAACTCCATTGGAAGTTGGGAAGAGCTTGAAGACGCTTTTCGGGCAAATTTTCAAGGAAGTTATGTCCGACCTCCGGACGCGGACGATTTGAGCCATATAACTCAACAGCCCGAAGAGTCAGCCTGAAAACTTTGGAACAGGTTCCTTACTAAAAAGAACCAAATTGTCGACTGTCCGGACGCCGAAGCCTTGGCGGCGTTTAAACATAGCGTCCGTGACGAATGGCTCGCCAGACACCTCGGCCAAGAAAAGCCGAGAACGATGGCAGCATTAACAAGCCTCATGACCCGCTTTTGCGCGGGTGAGGACAGCTGGCTAGCCAGATGCAACACCAATGACCCTAGTACATCCGAAGTTAGAGATGGAAACGGGAAATCACGGTGCAACAGCAATAACAAATGCCGGAACAAAGGAGACAACAAGAAGAGCACGGCAGTAAACGCCGGATTCAAAAGCTCTCGGCCAGGTCAGAAGCCGCCCTCTAAAGGCGCCAGAGACGAACTGCCAGCCTGAACAAAATTCTGGACCAAACATGTCAGGTCCATAGCACCCCTAGCAAACCAGCCAATCATACCCACAGAGAATGTTGGGTCTTCAAGCAGTCCAGCAAGCTCAACGCCGTACACAAGGGGGAGGATACACCAAGCGAAGATGAGGATGAGCCTCTCAAGGGAGACCCCGGGGAACAAAAGAAATTTCCACCAGAAGTCAAAACAGTAAATGTGTTACACATGATCAATGGAAGAAACAAAACGACACTCCCAGAAAAATACGCCCGAAGGCCCATCACCGCGAAATCCTGCCACTGGTCGTCTCAACCGATCACTTTCAACCATCATGATTACTCAGCAAGTATCTGGCGTGCAGGATGGGCTGCCCTGGTATTAGACCCAATAATTGGCGGATACCGCTTCACACGAGTCCTGATGGACGGTGGCAGCAGTCTAAACCTGATATACCAGGATACAATCCGCGAAATGGGGATAGACCCAACAAAAATTCGCCATAGCAATATTACCTTTAAAGGAGTAATGCCAGGCCCAGGGGCTCGTTGCACGGGCTCCCTGCTATGAAAAGTTATATTCGGCCTCCTCGATAACTTTCGTAGTGAACATCTAACCTTCCACATCGCTCCGTTCCAAAGTGGCTATCAAGCACTACTCGGACGCGAAGCTTTCGCTCGCTTTAATGCAATACCACACTACGCTTCCCTCACACCCAAGATGCCCGGTCCACGTGGCATCATTACAGTGAACAGAAGTATTAAGCGATCTCTGCGCGCCGAAGAGCGTGCGACTGCCCTAGCAGCTGCACACTAAAAATTGCCCCACCAGCTAAAGCATTTAGCAGGTCGCCACGACCTCGGACACGGCTAGACGAGTCCGGCGCAGCCATATGCAATTTATACCAGATCAATAATCACACCCCTATTACAAATACAAGGGGCTCAACGTGCGCAGCCAAGTGGCGATTCTTACTTACCTAGAATTATAAATAATTTCTTTAAAAAACTATCTTTTTGCACGGCAGCTTTCTTCACCTCAGCTCCTCTCTTTTACAGATGATCATTGTGCTACACCCGTCCAGGATACGGCACAATGGAGACACAGGCGCAGACGTGCAGTAGGGACCCGCTCCAAGGATTCTTTTTAGATTAAGACCCTGCGTAAACCTTTATTACTGTCTCTTGTTGATACATATCCACCGACTTCTCAGCAAAATTGCGAAGGATGCTGACGTCTTGGCATGTGGCCATGTCAGAATAATGCACGTACCTGGACATAAGGGGCTTCTTACAAGTGGCACTATTTCGGCCCGGTTTATACCATAAAGACCAAATACCTTAGGGAGTGTTCGGCACCGCGAGTTCGGCCTTATATGCATCAGCTCCAAATCATTATCTTTGGTCAAATGTTGGGTTTGTCCGGCTCCTGTCTTTTGGTGCCTTACATTCCGCTTTACCGGCTAAGGTAGCACCAGGAGAACTACTGCGATTGTGCCCTGGTTCATCCAGAGGAGCGCCTCAATAGAGAAAGCCGAAAACTGACTGTCATGATATAGCGTGAGACTGGTCAACCACTCGATGACCTATCGGAATGTTAGAATTCCTCCGCCTTAACGAAGGGCCGTTTTCCGGCCAGGCATATACGCACCCCGCGATCGGGAGAGTGCGGAGCCACCAGGGGCTATCTAGTAGCCCCACTGTCAAACTCCTATGGCTAAGTGAAAGTGTTCAAGCATTATAGTCCGGTTGCCTCGCTCGCTGCACTATCACCTCCTTATTAGGACCAAGACGTTGGGTTAAGTGTGAACACGTGTTTTTTGCGAGCACCTCCGCATTATATGCGTGGGGGTTGAAGCCGGCGGCTTTAATCTTTCAGGTTATACACATGTATACATAAACGGCCGCACAGGAGGCATCATACTACTTCCAGGCAAAAGTATAAACACAACCTTATAAAAACTTCATAAAAGCATTATGTTTACAATGAGAATACATATCACTCAAACATAATATTTTTCGAGCACTGGGCCTCTATCAAACGAGCACCCTTGAGAACTTCCTCAAAATAGTGTTTGGCAGCCACACGGCCTATGGCCGAACCCTGCACCGCAACAGTGGTAGCGTCCATCTCCGCCCAGTATGCTTTAACACGGGCAAGGGCCATCCGCGAGCCTTCTATGCATGCCGACCTCTTCATCGCATTAATGCGTGACACCGCATCAAGGAGCTACTGCACTAAGCCGAAATAGCTTTTCGGCTTAGGCCCTTCAGGCCATAGTTGATCCACAACAGACCTCATGGCGAGTCCGGACAACCTATTCAGTTCGGCCCATTCGACTAGCTGGTCAGTCAATGAAAGCGGACGCTCTGGAACATGGAATTGCATCCAGAACAACTTGTCCACTTCACGATCTGTCTGACCTTGGAAGTACTTGGCCGCATCAGCAGCGCTTGCCGCCAAATCCATATACGCATCTGTCGAGCTCCACAGCCGATCCAGAGGGGCATATCGTGGATCTCCGAACTTCCTCCGTAACATGAAGGGTTTTCCAGCCGCAGTATCCCCGGCTTCCCATAGCTCCTCCTTCTTCGCTCTCATAGCAGAATGGGTGTCTTTGTCTGCCGCCGCGGCCTTCTCAAGGTCCGTTGCCTTCGCTTGGTTCTCTTTCTCAAGGACCCGGCAATGGTCGGCAGTGTCTTTCAGTTCTACGGCCATCGTGGCCATCTTCTCTTGGCTCTCGCAATGTGCGGCCTTCTTGGCTTTCAACTCTTCGGCCGCCTTCAAAGCAGCCGCATTACTACTCCTCGCTTGTTCCTTGGCTCGGGCAAGTTCCGCTCGCAAGGCTTCCACAATGGCAGCTCCATCTACAATCACAACATATTAAAGATACTGGCATTATGCTGCTCTTACTATGTGGCGTTCACCGGATAATAACACTTACCTTGCGTCTGCCACATCCAGTTGCCATTTTAATTGGGCAAACTCCCTAGTCCGGCTAGCCACCGGAGCTCCCACCACCTGCACATAAAGGCAGATTGGTTACTGCCTGGGTATTTGATCCTCTGTTCGCCGCCGTTCTCGATGACAACCAGAGTCTCAGGGGCTACTATAACATGTGCAGTACTATCACATATTATCTCACATACCTCAAAGCTTGTCAATAGACTCATAAAGGCTTCATGTAATCCGCTTTCAGCGGACGAGATTCTCTCCATCACCTTACCCATCAGCGTACGGTGCTCTTCTGAGATGGCCGCTCGCCCCATCAACCAGACGGTGCCGGACTCTTTCGTGCTCTCTTCGGGAGCCGGACACTGGGGACCTTGGGGGTCTACGGGATTATCTTCTGGCCTCACCGGATCCAGAGAGGCCCTCTGCGACGACACTTTGGGGTCGCCCGCTTCTAAAGCGGAGGAGTCCGGGGGAGGCGTTTCGCTCTCCATCATCTCTGGAAGAAGATCCCCCGAAGACGAGCTCATTTGAGAGGGGCTGAGGCCCGAACTGCAAAATAGATGCGGTGGTTATTTTCTCAGAGGAAAAAGATAACATACCCTTACTACTAAAATATTTTGGATCACTTACGACTCGTTGGAGGGTTGACCCCCCCGCGGACTCTGCGCGGCAAAAGCACCCCCCAAGGTAGGACCCTCAGTGGGAGACCTCTTCTCCCGTTTGGAGGCTTCGGCTTCCGGATCCTCGGTAGCAGTGCTTTTCCTCCCTCGATCATCCTCCTTCGTGGAGACGCTCGCTCCCTCGGTTGGAGCGGATAGCGATGGGGGCCCGCGTCCGCCCATATTATCTCCCTCGGTATCTTCCTTCAAGGGCTCCGGACAAGGTGCGACCTCGAGCATCTTCTCCAATACCGGATTTTCCAAACCCTCAGGGAGGGGAGCCAAGCACCGGATCATCTTCGCCTTTGTTAGCCAGTACAGGTCAAAAAGCAGACTCTCAGAAATAACTTCGAATAAAAGACAACGTGTCCGGCGAGGAGATTTCTTACTTGTTTGGCGGCACGGTTACTGCCCAGGCCCGCGTCCTCGGTGATATCCGGACATTCCACTTGGGGTCCGAAGAATGACTTGTACATCTCCTCGTGCGTCAGGCCGAGGAAACTTTGAATGGCACGTGGCCCCTCTGGGTTTAACTCCCACAAACGCAGGGGCCGGCGTTTATAAGGCTGGACTTGGCGAACCAGCATAACTTGTATCACCACAACCAAATTGAAATCTCCCTCGAAGAGATCTCGGATGTGGCTTTGCAGTATAGGCACGTCCTTGGCTCGACCCCTGCTAATCCATGACATCAGTTGTGGTGGGGGGCCCGAGCGGAAAGCGGGGGCAGCCACCCACTTGGTACTTCTGGGAGCTGTGACGTAAAACCACTCCCGTTGCCATAATTCGGGAACCTCTGGAAAGGAACCTCTCGGCCATGGAGTTCCTGCCATCTTGCCTATTGATGCACCTCCGCACGCTGCTTGTTGCCCCTCGATCATCTTCGGCCTTACTTCAAAGGTCTTGAGCCACATGCCAAAGTGAGTGGCAACGCGGAGAAAGGCCTCACACACGACAATAAATGTCGTAATGTGGAGAAAGGAGTCCGGGGCTAGATCGTGGAAATCTAACCCATAATAGAACATCAAGCCCCTGACGAAAGGATCCAGAGTGAGGCCTAGACCTCGGAGGAAGTGGGAGACGAACACAACATTCTCGTTGGGTTCGGGAGTAGGGACGACCTGCCCTCTAGCAGGCAGCCGATCCGAAACCTCGGCGGTCAGATATCTTGCCTCCCTCAACTTCTTAATGTCCTCTTCCATAACGGAAGAGGGCATCCATCAGCCTTGAAGGCTGGATCCGGACATGGTTGAAGGTCCGGAGCACCTAACCGGAGCTTTGGGTGTTAGAACTCGAGGCGGGGGAAGGGTTTGGTGGAGCACGGGAGGGAAAAAGCGAAAACCTTGTCCCCTTATAAAGAGGGTGAGTATCAAGCATCCCCTCCGTAGCCGTTTAGGACTTACCTATAATCTAGGAGTCCTAGACACGGTTGGGTTACCCACGAACCGCATTAATGAGAATCCCGTAATTAGGGGAACACGATCTCCGCTTCGGCAAGACGTGTCAAGAAACCGCCTTGCATTATGTGTGGAGCGGGTTAAGAGAAACGGTTCGAATAATCACCGGGCCATGACATGACATCATGTTACCAAACCAAGCTAGCGGATTAGATCTGCGGAGACATTATTCTCTCTACGGTGAAATGTGGAACTTATTTTGTAGGCTCGGACACTATCCTCGTATTCAAATTCTTTTGTGATGTATTCGGAGAAGGAACCCGGCTTGCAATGCCGAAGACAACTGCGCGCCGGACTCATCGTCATTGAAGCCTGGTTCAGGGGCTACTGTGGGAGTCCTGGATTAGGGGGTCTCCGGATAGCCGGACTATCTCCATTGGCCGGACTGTTAGACTATGAAGATACAAGATTGAAGACTTTGTCTCGTGTCCGGATGGGACTCTATTTGGCGTGGAAGGCAAGCTAGGCAATACGTATATGGATATCTCCTCCTTTGTAACCGACCTTATGTAACCCTAACCCTCTCCGGTGTCTATATAAACCGAAGGGTTTTAGTCCGTAGGACAACAATCACAACATACAATCATACCATAGGCTAGCTTCTAGGGTTTAGCCTCTCTCATGTCATGGTAGATCTACTCTTGTAACACCCATATCAACAATATCAATCAAGCAGGACGTAGGGTTTTACCTCCATCAAGAGGGCCCGAACCTGGGTAAAATTTCATGTCCCTTGTCTCCTGTTACCATCCGGCCTAGACGCATAGTTCAGGCCCCCCTACCCGAGATCCGCCGGTTTTGACACCGACATTACCCATTACAAATTGCCTTATCACAAAATTACCTGTTACCGATAATTTCAGTGCTTGTAGAGAATACCTTGCTGAAAAGTGCTTATCATTTCCTTTTGCTCCTCGTTGGGTTCGACACTCTTACTTATCGAAAGGACTAGATAGACCCCCTATACTTGTGGGTCATCATAGCCTGGTAGCCATGGCCCGGCCGAGGGTAACGACATACGCCATACACTCGCCGGAGCAGCGCTTTAATCTGTAAATTTTAGTGGTCATGCATGCTTCTTTTTGTGCTAGCACTCCTATATAAGGGTTGACCGGTCGCTTCCTGCGGACGTGCATGGGCGGTGGAAGAGGAAGGAGAAGGGAAGCGGGTACTGGAGTAACGTTTTTACCACATTTTCTTAGGAAACTGAGTGCAATAATTGAGTAGTTTTGCAAACTACCAGTACCACCACCGCGCTCGCATCTGACCGCCCTGGCGACCCAACCCCCTCCCTTGCCGGCGCGTGCTTCCCGCGTGAGACAGTCAGCGCTTGATACGTCTCCAACGTATCTATAATTTTTGATTGCTCCATGCTATATTATCTACTGTTTTGGACATTATTGGGCTTTATTATCCACTTTTATATTATTTTTGGGATTAACCTATTAACCATAGGCCCAGCCCAGAATTGCTATTTTTTGTGTGCCTATTTTAGGGTTTCGAAGAAAAGGAATATCAAACGGAGTCCAAACGGAATGAAACCTTTGGGAACGTGATTTTCTCACCGAACATGATCCAGGAGACTTGGACCCTACGTCAAGAAACAAAGGAGGAGGCCACGAGGTAGGAGGGGCGTGCCTACCCCCCAGGTGCGCCCTCCACCCTCGTGGGCCCCCTGTTGCTCCACCGACGTACTCCTTCCTCCTATATATACCTACGTACCCCCAAACGACCAGAAACGGAGCCAAAACCCTAATTCCACTGCTATAACTTCCTGTATCCATGAGATCCCATCTTGGGGCATGTTCCGGAGCTCCGCCGGAGGAGGTATCCATCACAGAGGGCTTCTACATCAAGACCATAGCCTCTCCGATGAAGTGTGAGTAGTTTACCTCAGACCTTCGGGTCCATAGTTATTAGCTAGATGGCTTCTTCTCTCTTTTTGGATCTCAATACAATGTTCTCCCCCTCTCTTGTGGAGAACTATTCAATTTAATCTTCTTTTTGCAGTGTCTTTGTTCAGAGCGATGAATTGTGGGTTTATGATCAAGTGTATCTATGAACAATATTTGAATCTTCTCTGAATTCTTTTATGTACGATTGGTTATCTTTTGCAAGTCTCTTCGAATTATCAGTTTGGTTTGGCCTACTAGATTGATCTTTCT
Organism: Triticum dicoccoides; assembly: GCF_002162155.2. Lineage (NCBI taxonomy): Eukaryota > Viridiplantae > Streptophyta > Magnoliopsida > Poales > Poaceae > Triticum > Triticum dicoccoides. Next base: position 663,779,098 of record NC_041384.1, read on the forward strand.
TGCAATGGGAGAAGTGCTTAGCTTTCGGTTCAATCATGCGGTGTCCTTTCCGAGTGACAGTAGGGGCGGGAAGGCACGTATTGTATTGTTGCCATCGAGGATAACAAGATGGGATTTTTATCACATTGCATGAATTTATCCCTCTACATCATGTCATCTTGCTTAAGGCGTTACTCTGTTTTTATTAACTTAATACTCTAGATGCATGCTGGATAGCGGTCGACGAGTGGAGTAATAGTAGTAGATGCAGGCAGGAGTCGGTCTACTTGTCTCGGACGTGATGCCTATATACATGATCATACCTAGATATTCTCATAACTATGCTCAATTCTGTCAATTCCTCAACACTAATTCATTCACCCACCGTAGAATACTTATGCTCTCGAGAGAAGCCACTAGTGAAACCTATGGCCCCCGGGTCTATCTTCATCATATTAATCTTCCAATACTTAGTTATTTCCTTTGCTTTTTTTACTTTGCTTTTATTTTACTTTGCATCTTTATCATAAAAATACCAAAAATATTATCTTATCATATCTACCAGATCTCACTCTCGTAAGTGACCGTGAAGGGATTGACAACCCCTTATCGCGTTAGTTGCGAGGAGTTATTTGCTTTGTGCAGGCACTAGGGGACACGCGCGCAACCTCCTACTGGATTGATACCTTGGTTCTCAAAAACTAAGGGAAATACTTACGCTACTTTGCTGCATCGTCCTTTCCTCTTCGGGGAAATCCAACGCAGTGCTCAAGAGGTAGCAAGAAGAATTTCTGGCGCCATTGCCGGGGAGGTTCGTGCAAGTTAAGATTTGACTTCCAACAATGAGCCATTTCTGGCGTCTACGCAAAAGTCAACATACCAAGTACCCATCACAATCCTTATCTGCCGCATTACATTATTTACCATTTGCCTCTCGTTTTCCTCTCCCCCACTTCACGCTTGCCGTTATATTCGCCCTCTCTCTCTATCCCCCCTCTCTTTCTCTATTTGCCTCTTTTTGCCTGCTTGTTTTTTGTTTGCTTGTGTGTTGGATTGCTTGCTTGTCACGATGGCTCAAGATAACACTAAATTGTGTGACTTTACCAATACCAACAACAATGATTTTATTAGCACTCTGATTGCTCCTCTTACCGATGCTGAATCTTGTGAAATTAATGCCGCTTTGCTGAATCTTGTTATGAAAGATCCGTTCTCCGGCCTTCCTAGTGAAGATGCCGCTACCCATCTAAATAGCTTCGTTGATTTGTGTGATATGCAAAATAAGAAAGATGTGGATAATGACATTATTAAATTGAAGCTATTTCCTTTTTCGCTTAGAGATCGTGCTAAAGCTTGGTTTTCGTCTTTGCCTAAAAATAGTATTGATTCTTGGAACAAGTGCAAAGATGCTTTTATCTCTAAGTATTTCCCTCCCGCTAAGATCATGTCCCTTAGAAACGATATTATGAATTTTAAGCAACTTTATCATGAACAGGTTTCACAATCTTGGGAGAGGATGAAATTAATGATACGTAATTGCCCTACTCATGGTTTGAATTTGTGGATGATTATACAATTTTTTTATGCCGGATTGAATTTTGCTTCTAGAAATCTTTTAGATTCGGCCACGGGAGGCACTTTTATGAAAATCACTTTAGGATAAGCTACTAAACTCCTAGATAATATTATGGTTAATTATTCTCAATGGCATACTGAAAGATCTACTAATAAAAAGGTGCATGCGATAGAAGAAATTAATGTTTTGAGTGGAAAGATGGATGAACTTATGAAATTATTGGCTAGTAAGAGTGTTTCTTCTGATCCTAATGATATTCCCTTGTCTACTTTGATTGAGAATAATAATGAATCTATGGATGTGAATTTTGTTGGTAGGAATAATTTTGGTAACAACGCGTATAGAGGAAATTTTAATCCTAGGCTTTATCCTAGTAATCCCTCTAATAATTATGGTAATTCCTACAACAATTCTTATGGAAATTATAATAAGATGCCCTCTGATTTTGAATCTAACATGAAAGAATTTATTACTTCGCAAAAGAATTTCAATGCTTTGATTGAAGAGAAATTTCTTAAGATTGATGATTTGGCTAGGAACGTTGATAGAATTTCTCTTGATGTTGATTCTCTGAAACTTAGATCTATTCCACCTAAGCATGATATCAATGAGTCTCTCAAATCCATGAGAATTTCCATTGATGAGTGCAAAGAAAGAACCGTTAAGATTCGTGCTAAGAAAGATGCCTTTATAAGAGCGCGTTCTTCTAGTTCCTATGAAAATAAAGATGAAGATCTAAAAGTTATTGATGTGTCCCCTATTAAATCTTTGTTTTGAAATATGAATCTTAATAATGGGACTAAATATGATCCACCTTTACCTAGAAGGCGTTCCAAAAATTCAGAGTTTTTAGATCTTGATGCTAAAAGTGATGAAAGTGGGATTGAAGAAATTAAAACCCTAGATGTTGCTAAACCTACTATTTTGGATTTCAAGGAATTTAATTATGAAAATTGCTATTTGATTTATTGTATTTTCTTATTGCAATCCGTGCTAAATTCTCCTCATGCTTATAGTCAAAATAAAGCGTTTACTAAACATATCGTTGATGCCTTGATGCAATCTTATGAAGAAAAACTTGAATTGGAAGTGTCTATCCCTAGAAAACTTTATGACGAGTGGGAACCAACTATTAAAATTAAGATTAAAGATCATGAGTTCTATGCTTTATGTGATCTGGGTGCTAGTATTTCCACGATTCCAAGGACTTTGTATGATTTGTTAGGTTTCCGTGATTTTGATGATTGCTCTCTAAACTTGCACCTTGCGGATTCCACTATTAAGAAACCTATGTAGATTTTATCATTCTTGAAATAGATTGCAATCCTTCATGTCCTATTACTCTTGGTAGAGCTTTCCTTAAAACGATTGGTGCAATTATTGATATGAAGGAAGGAAATATTAGATTCCAATTTCCGTTAAGGAAAGGCATGGAATACTTTCCTAAAAAGAAAATTAAATTACATTATGAATCTATTATGAGAGCCACTTATGGATTGCCTACCAAAGATGGCAATACCTAGATCTATCCTTGCTTTTTATGCTTAGCTAGGGGCGTTAAACGATAGCGCTTGTTGGGAGGCAACCCAATTTTATTTTTATTCCTTGCTTTTTCTCCTGTTTAGTAATAAATAATTTATCTAGCCTCTGTTTTGGTTGTGTTTAATTAGTGTTTGTGCAAAGTAGAACCGTTGGGAAGACTTGGGGAAAGTCTTGATATCTTGCCGTGAAAAACATAAAATTTAGTGCTCACGAGAACTGCTGCCATTTTTATTTGGAAAGTGATGTTTAGTTAATTATTTTTTAAGATGATTAATAGATAAATTCCTCAAGTCCAGAAATTTATTTTAGAATTTTTGGGGTTCCAGATCTTGCGCTAGCTACAGATTACTACAGACTGTTCTGTTTTTGACAGATTCTGTTTTTCGTGTGTTGTTTGCTTATTTTGATGAATCTATGGCTAGTAAAATAGTTTATAAACCATAGAGAAGTTGGAATACAGTAGGTTTAACACCAATATAAATAAAGAATGAGTTCATTACAGTACCTTGAAGTGGTCTTTTGTTTTCTTTCGCTAACGGAGCTCACGAGATTTTCTACTTTAAGTTTTGTGTTGTGAAGTTTTCAAGTTTTGGGTAAAGATTTGATGGATTATGGAACAAGGAGTTGCAAGAGCCTAAGCTTGGGGATGCCCATAGCACCCCCAAGATAATATAAGGACACCTAAAAGCCAAATCTTGGGGATGCCCCGGAAGGCATCCCCTCTTTCGTCTACTTCTATCGGTAACTTTACTTGGATTTATATTTTTATTCACCACATGATATGTGTTTTTCTTGGAGCGTCTTTTATTATTTGAGTCTTTATTTGTTAGTTTACCACAATAATCCTTTCTGTACACACCTTTTGAGAGATCCATACATGATTTGGAATTTGTTAGAATACTCTATGTGCTTCGCTTATATCTTTTGAGTTATATAGTTTTGCTCTAGTACTTCACTTATATCTTTTAGAGCACGGTGGTGGATTTGTTTTATAGAAACTATTGATCTCTCATGCTTCACTTAGATTATTTGGAGAGTCTTAAATAGCATGGTAATTTGCTTAAATAATCCTAATATGCTTGGTATTCAAAAAATAATAAAACTTTCTTATGAGTGTGTTGAATACTATGAGAAGTTTGATGCTTGATAATTGTTTTGAGATATGAAGATGGTGATATTAAAGTTGTGCTAGTTGAGTAGTTGTGAATTTGAGAAATAATTGTGTTAAAGTTTGTGATTCCCGTAGCATGCACGTATGGTGAACCGTTATGTGATGAAGTCAGAGCATGATTTATTTATTGATTGTCTTCCTTATGAGTGGCGGTAGGGGACGAGCGATGGTCTTTTCCTACCAATCTACCCCCCTAGGAGCATGCGTGTAATACTTTGCTTTGATAACTTGTAGATTTTTGCAATAAGTATATGAGTTCTTTATGACTAATGTTGAGTCCATGGATTATACGCACTCTCACCCTTCCACCATTGCTAGCCTCTCTAATACCCCGCAGCTTTCGCCGGTATCATACACCCACCATATACCTTCCTCAAAACAGCCACCATACCTACCTATTATGGCATTTCCTTAGCCATTCCGAGATATATTGCCATGCAATTTTCCACCGTTCCGTTTATTATGACACACTCCATCATTGTCATATTGCTTAGCATGATCATGTAGTTGACATCGTATTAGTGGCAAAGCCACTGTTCATAATTCTTTCATACATGTCACTCATGAGTCATTGCATATCCCGGTACACCGCCGGAGGCATTCATATAGAGTAATATTATGTTGTCACTTTCATATACTAGTGGGAATTTTACAATATAGAACATGGCTTGTATATTCCAATGATGGTCTTCCTCAAAATGCCCTAGGTCTTCGTGAGCAAGCGAGTCGGATGCACACCCACTTAGTTTCTTTTGTTGAGCTTTCATACACTTATAGCTCTAGTGCATCCGTTGCATGGCAATCCCTACTCACTCACATTGATATCTGTTGATGGGCATCTCCATAGCCCGTTGATACGCCTAGTTGATGTGAGTCTATCTTCTCCTTTTTGTCTTCTCCACAACCACCATTCTATTCCACCTATAGTGCTATGTCCATGGCTCACGCTCATGTATTGCGTGAAGATTGAAAAGGTTTTAGAACATCAAAAGTATGAAACAATTGCTTGGCTTGTCATCGGGGTTGTGCATGATTTACATACTTTGAGTGATGAAGATAGAGCATAGCCAGACTATATGATTTTGTTGGGATAACTTTCTTTGGCCATGTTATTTTGAGAAGACATGATTGCTTTGTTAGTATGCTTGAAGTATTATTATTTTTATGTCAATATGAACTTTTATCTTGAATCTTTCGGATCTGAATATTCATACCACAATTGAGAAGAATTACACTAAAATTATGCCAAGTAGCATTCCACATAAAAAAATCTGTTTTTATCATTTACCTACTCGAGGACGAGCAGGAATTAAGCTTGGGGATGCTTGATACGTCTCCAACATATCTATAATTTTTGATTGCTCCATGCTATATTATCTACTGTTTTGGACATTATTGGGCTTTATTATACACTTTTATATTATTTTTGGGACTAACCTATTAACCGGAGGCCCAGCCCAGAATTCCTGTTTTTTTGCCTATTTTAGGGTTTTGAAGAAAAGGAATATCAAACGGAGTCCAAACAGAATGAAACCTTCGGGAACGTGATTTTCTCATCGAACATGATCCGGGAGACTTGGACCCTACATCAAGAAACAAAGGAGGAGACCACGAGGTAGGGGGGCGCGCCTACCCCCAGGCACGCCCTCCACCCTCGTGGGTCCCCTGTTGCTCCACCAACGTACTCCTTCCTCCTATATAAACCTACGTACCCCCAAACAATCAGAAATGGAGCCAAAACCCTAATTCCACCGCCGTAACTTCCTGTATCCACGAGATCCCATCTTGGGGCCTGTTCCGGAGCTCCGCTGGAGGGGGTATCCATCACGGAGGGCTTCTACATCAACACCATAGCCTCTTCGATGAAGTGTGAGTAGTTTACCACAGACCTTCGGGTCCATAGTTATTAGCTAGATGGCTTCTTCTCTCTTTTTGGATCTCAATACAATGTTCTCCCCCTCTCTTGTGGAGAACTATTCGATATAATCTTGTTTTTGCGGTGTGTTTGTTGAGACCGATGAATTGTGGGTTTATGATCAAGTCTATCTATGAACAATATTTGAATCTTCTCTGAATTCTTTTATGTATGATTGGTTATATTTGCAAGTCTCTTCGAATTATCAGTTTGGTTTGGCTTACTAGATTAATCTTTCTTGCAATGGGAGAAGTGCTTAGCTTTGGGTTCAATCTTGCGGTGTCATTTCCTAGTGACAGTAGGGGCAGCAAGGCACGTATTGTATTGTTGCCATCAAGGATAAGAAGATGGGGTTTTTATCATATTGCATGAATTTATCCCTCTACATAATGTCATCTTGCTTACGGCGTTAGTCTGTCTTCATTAACTTAATACTCTAGATGCATGCTGGATAGCGATCGATGAGTGGAGTAATAGTAGTAGATGCAGGCAGGAGTCGGTCTACTTGTCTCGGACGTGATGCCTATATACATGATCATACCTAGATATTCTCATAACTATGCTCAATTCTGTCAATTGCTCAACAGTAATTCGTTCACCCACCGCAGAATACTTATGCTCTAGAGAGAAGCCACTAGTGAAACCTATGGCCCCCGGGTCTATCTTCATCATATTAATCTTCCTATACTTAGTTATTTCCTTTGCTTTTTACATTGCTTTTATTTTACTTTGCATCTTTATCATAAAAATAGCAAACATATTATCTTATCATATCTATCAGATCTCACTCTCGTAAGTGACCGTGAAGGGATTGACAACCCCTTATCGCGTTGGTTGCGAGGAGTTATTTGCTTTGTGCAGGTACTAGGGGACGCGCGCGCAACCTCCTACTGGATTGATACCTTGGTTCTCAAAAACTGAGGGAAATACTTACGCTACTTTGCCACATCGTCCTTTCCTCTTCGGGGAAATCCAACGCAGTGCTCAAGAGGTAGCAGCGTTGCCCCGGAACGTCAGTGCCGCATTAATGCCCGGCCAGAGCAGAGGTGACCTCTCACTGGCGCCGACTTTGAAGTAGTGCAACGGCCGAGAGAGCGCCGCTTCTCGGTGCACGTGACTGCTCCGCGTCGAGGCTGGCCATGGTTTGGATGAGTCTCCATTGTGGGGAGCCACACTAACTGCGATGATATGCACTCCGGTTGCCCACAGTTATGGATCATTCCATCTATGAAGAACTCGTGGGACTGGAACTACGAGACAGACATGTACCCAGAAGTGGACGTACGAACCTGAGTAATGTAGCGCAGTAAGTGAGGTCGTAAGGCACAAATAGTATGAACATGCGTGAAATATAGGCATTTGTCTCTTACTACCACTAAATGTTGATCTCAAAAAAATGTTGTACGTGCAATGCCCGATGATGTTACGGAGTACGTGCCTACTCTAATACTACTATATTAATTGGAGGCACATATTAGGTTTTATATTTGTTTAGGTGTATACCCGGAGACCTTCCAACAAGACTTGTCTTTCTCTCCGGGTTGTACTTTGTATCGTTCATACCACTAGTACTACTACATGTGGTCTCCGACCCAGAAGTGGAGATGCTCTACCACGTTGTTCATGTTCCACTCCTTTCGCTAACGTGTGGGACATCCAGCACGTGCCGTGTTTGGCACTCCTTTGTCGTAAGAGTTGAAATGGTAGCATTCACCAGAAATAAAAATAAATATAAATCAGCAGTGATACTATACCACGCGGTTTCCTTGCTCCTCGATACCGGAAAGAATACTTCCGTTCACCGACATGTGGGACGTCGACCATCCTGGTCCACTTGCCATGCCCGCAGAACTCCAAGGGCGAGTCGCCCCGGTTGTCGCGCTAAAGTAATTACTAATGAGTTGTCAAATCACAGGCCCAACCTTTCCCACTATGAAGTTGCTCGGATGAAGGAACCATCATGACTTCGTTGAATTCCTCTTCTTGAAGAAAACTATTATACTAGGAGTACTGCTAGCTACAATAGTTACTCCAGCAGAGGCCTCCTTTGGTTCATAGGATAGGAATTTAATAGGAATATGAAAATCATAGGAAGTGAGATGACATGCATCTCAATTCCTATAGAGAAAGAGATGACATTTTATGCATAGGATAGGAAGTTTTCCATTGTGTCTAGGCTAATGTACTGGTAATTTGCTCTAAAAACTATAGTAGTAACTACTCCCTCTGTCTAGGTGTGTAAGTCACCTTACGAAAACCAAATAATCCCAAAACACGTAGGCTAGTCATAGTGGGAGTAACTTAGCGAGTAACATAGCACCCTCCAAGAATTTTTTGCTTATGTGGCAAGTAGTTAATGAGAAGTAGTAACATAATATGTTACTGTAACATAGCGATTTCCAATACAAGATGAGTCTACAAGCTAATAAATGAAGCCATCTATGACACTACTACTATGTTAGTTTGCTCTATGAAGGTAGTAACTTAGACTAGTGATACGTCTCCAACGTATCTACTTTTCCAAACACTTTTGACCTTGTTTTGGACTCTAACTTGCATGATTTGAATGGAACTAACCCGGACTGACGCTGTTTTCGGCAGAATTGCCATGGTGTTATTTTTGTGCAGAAATAAAAGTTCTTAGAATGACCTGAAACTTCATGGAGAATATTTTTGGAATTTATAAAAAATACTGGCGAAAGAATCAACACCAGGGGACCACACCATGTCTACGAGGGTGGGGGCGCGCCCACCCCCCTGGGGTGCACCCCCTGTCTCATGGGCCCCTTGAGGCTCCACCGACGTCAACTCCAACTCTATATATTCACGTTCGGGAGAAAAAATCAAAGAGAAGGATTCATCGCGTTTTACGATACGGAGCTACCGCCAAGCCCTCATCTCTCTCGGGAGGGCTGATTTGGAGTCCGTTCGGGGCTCCGGAGAGAGCAATCCGTCGCCATCGTCATCATCAACCTTCCTCCATCACCAATTTCATGATGCTCACCGCCGTGCGTGAGTAATTCCATCGTAGGCTTGCAAGACAATGATGGGTTGGATGAGATTTATCATGTAATCGAGTTAGTTTTGTTAGGGTTTGATCCCTAGTATCCATTATGTTCTGAGATTGATGTTGCTATGACTTTGCTATGCTTAATGCTTGTCACTAGGGCCCGAGTTACATGATTTCAGATCTGAACCTATTATGTTTTCACACATATATGTGAGTTCTTGATCCTATTTTGCATGTCAATAGTCACCTACTATGTGTTATGATCCGGTAACCCCAAAGTGACAATAATCGGGACCACTCCCGGTGATGACTATAGTTTGAGGACTTCATGTATTCACTAAGTGTTAATGCTTTGTTCTGGTACTCTATTAAAAGGAGGCCTTAATATCCCTTAGTTTCCAATAGGACCCCACTGCCATGGGAGGGTAGGACAAAAGATGTCATGCAAGTTCTTTTCCATAAGCACGTATGACTATATCCGGAATACATGCCTACATTACATTGACGAACTAGAGTTAGTTCTATGTCACCCTATGTTATAACTGTTGCATGAGGAATCACATCCGACATAATTATCCATCACTGATCCAATGCCTACGGGCTTTTCACATATTGATCTTTGCTTAGTTACTTTTTCGTTGCCACTGTTACGATTGCTACAAAACCAATACTATTACTTTTGCCACCATTACCGTTACTTCCATATTACGTTGCTACTAAATATTTTGCTGCAGATATTAACTCTTTCAGGTGCGGTTGAATTGAAAACTCAACTGTTAATACTTGAGAATATTCTTTGGCTCCCCTTGTGTCGAATCAATAAATTTGGGTTGAATACTCTACCCTCAAAAACTATTGCAATCCCCTATACTTGTGGGTTATCAAGATTATTTTCTTGCTCCGTTTCCAGGGAGCATAGCTCTATTCTTTGAGTCACTTGGAATTTATATATGTTGATCACTATGAGGAACTTGAAAGATGAAAGAACCAAGATTTTTCCCTCAACTGCGAGGGGAGGTAAGGAACTGCCATCTAGCTCTACACTTAATTCACCTTCTGTTTTGAGTAAACTTGCGACACCTACTCCTGCTATTTATTCTGATATGTCGCATGTTATTGATGATGCCACTTCTGCTTTGCATGATGCTTATGGTGAAACTACTTCTACGCTTGATAATACTGTGCCATTAGGTGAATTTCTAGATGAACAACTTGCTAGGGCTAGAGAGAATGAAATTATTGAAACTGATAATATTGATGAAATTGATGATGAAGATTCTCCCCCTAGATATGAATTACCTCATGTACCTGAGGGTTCTGTTATGGATGAAGAAACTGCTAGAGAAATTTTAGCTTGCAATGATAGATATGATCTTAAGAAACCATTAGCTAAGCTGAAAGAAAAAACTTTGAATGCTAGAATGAAATATGTCCCTGCTTTTGCTACTTCACCTATCTGTATTTTTGATAAGGATTATGATTTCTCTGTCGATCCTGAGTTAAGTACTTTGGTTGAATCTGATCCTTTTTATGGCTATGAATCCGAAACTGTTGTGGCACATCTTACTAAATTAAATGATATAGCCACCCTATTCACTAGTGAGGAAAAAATTCACTACTATTATATCCTTAAGTTATTTCCGTTCTTGATAAAGGGTGATGCTAAAACATGGTTTAATTCTCTTGATCCTAGTTGTGTGCGTAGTCCTGAGGATATGATTTATTACTTCTCTACTAAATATTTCCTAGCTCATAAGAAACAAGCTGCCTTAAGGGAAATATATAATTTTGTGCAAATTGAAGAAGAGAGTCTCCCACAAGCTTGGGGGAGGCTTATCCGATTACTTAATGCTTTGCCTGATCATCCTCTCAAGAAAAATGAAATACTTGATATCTTTTGTAATGGACTAACCGATGCTTCCAGAGACCACCTGGAAAGTTGTGGTGGTTGTATTTTCAAGGAAAGAACTGTTGATCAAGCTGAATTGCTGTTGAATAATATGTTGAGTAATGATAATGATTGGACACTTTCTGAACCAACTCCTAAACCAACTCTGAAGAAAAGGGGTATTCTATTTCTCAGTCTTGAAGATATGCAAGAGGCAAAGAGAAAGAAAAAGGTATCAAAGCTGAAGATGTTAAGAATTTACCTCCTATTGAAGAAATACTTGGTCTTGATAACCCGACACAGGTAGTAAAGGTAAATTCTCTCTCTAGATTTGATAAGGGTGAAATCCCATCTACTAAGTTTGCTAGCCAATGCTTGGATGAGTGTGATAATTTTATTGTTAAACAAGAAGACTTTAATGCTTATGCTGGTAGACAGTTGAAACGTAATGCTTATATGATTGAACACTTGAGTGATCATATGTCTAGAGTTAAAGGTGAGCTTAAACTTATTAGTGAACATGCTTATATGGTTACTACTCAAGTGGAACAAGTACTAAAAGCTCAGAATGATTTGCTCAATGAATTAAATAATAAGAAAAATGATAATGTTGTTAGAGTTGTTACTAGAGGGGGCAAAATGACTCAGGAACCTTTGTATCCTTAGGGCCACCCTAAGAGAGTTGAGCAAGATTCTTAGAGAACTTATGTTGATGCACATAGTTCTTCTAAGAAGAACAAAAAGGAAAATGGTAGGGCTTTGCATGCTTTTAGTGAACCTGTTGTTGACACACCTGAGAATCCCAATGATATTTCTATTTCTAATGTTGAAACACAATCTAGTAATGAACATGAACCTAGTGATAATGTTAAAGATGATGTTCATGTTGATGCTCAACCTAGCAATAACAATGATGTAGAGATTGAACCTGCTGTTGATCTTGATAACCCACAATCAAAGAATCAACATTATGATAAGAGAGACTTCGTTGCTAGGAAGCATGGTAAAGAAAGAGAACCATGGGTTCAGAAACCCATGCCCTTTCCTCCTAAACCATCCAAGAAAAAGGATGATGAGGATTTTGAGCTCTTTGCTGAAATGATTAGCCCTATCTTTTTGCGTATGCATTTGACTGATATACTTAAGATGAATCCTTATGCTAAGTATATGAAAGATATTTTTACAAATAAAAGAAAGATACCGGAAGCTGAAATTCCCACCATGCTTACTAATTATACTTTTAAGGGTGGAATACCAAAGAAACTAGGAGATCCAGGAGTACCAACTATACCATGCTCCATTAAAAGAAACTATGTTAAAACTGCTTTATGTGATCTTGGAGTAGGTGTTAGTATTATGCCTCTCTGTTTATATCGTAGACTTGATTTGAATAAGTTGACATCTACTGAAATATCTTTGCAAATGGCCGATAAATCAACTACTATACCTGTTGGTATTTGTGAGGATGTGCCTCTTGTGGTTGCAAACGTTACTATTTTAACGGACTTTGTTATTCTTGATATTCCTGAGGATGATAGTATGTCGATTATCCTTGGTAGACCCTTTTTGAATACTACTGGGGCTGTTATTGATTGCAACAAAGGCAATGTCACTTTTCATGTTAATGGTAATGAGCATACAATACACTTTCCGAGGAAACAACCTCTAGTCCACAGTATCAATTCTATTGGAAAAACTTCAACAATAACTATTGGAGGTTTTGAATTTCCTCTTCCTACTATCAAGAAGAAATATGATATTCTTATTGTTGGGGACATGCATAATATTTGAAAATTCTTCGGTTTCATGTTATTCGGAAAGAGTTTGTTAACAAGACTTGGTCAACCTTGTTAATGAATTCCTTTTTGATGAGCATGAGATGGATGAAGTTAGAAAGCACAACCCTCTATACCCTCCTTTTATTTTTTGTTATTTAGATTAAATAAAGCAAACATAGTATTTTCTGTCTGTTTTCTGAATTACCCTTGCAATAAAAAATACCCCAAAAATAAAAGTTCTCCAAATGTCCTGAAAATTTTAGATGATTTTTGTAGAATATTTAAGAATTATTGGCACCGAGAACACACCTGGGGGCCACACCACCTGGCCACGAGGGTCCAGGGCGCGCCTACCCCCTGCCTCGTGGACCCCACGTGGGACCCTTCACTTATTCCTGCACCCACACACTTCGTCTTCCTCCAAAAAATCGTCCCACAGCTCAAACCCGAGTTCTAGCTCATCTTGCTGCCATTTTCGATCTTCTTGCTCAAAGCTCCATTCACAAAACTACTTTGGGGGATTGTTCTTTGGTATGTGACTCCTCCAATGATCCAAAGTAGTTTTAATGCATGATATAGCTTCTTGGCACTTGTGGGAGTAGTTGCTATTAATCTTGTTGAGTTTGGTTCACTTTTATTTTGAGTCACTAAAAATTTCAGAAATTTTTTAGAGAAAGAAAATGATGAAGAGATTGTTGAGGGGCTCTTCGAGCCGAAGCTTGAAGGATAAGAAAGTTGAAGAGAATAAGAAGCCCAAATATAATCTCCCTCGCACTGCGGAGGTTCGGCCGTGCGAATGGCCTTGCGATGAGTTCTTGAGAGCAGCCGGGATTTATGAGGACTTTTATTATTTGGCTGAGAATGCGGGCCTCATCGATTTCCTTCACGACCAGCGCGAACAATATCTCCTCCTCACTAATATTTTTCATGCAAATTTTTTACTTTCATGCTAAGAACTCACCACCTTCAGTGGAAATTCACTTATATGATGAGGTTAAGGAGATGTCACTATATGATTTTTGTCGGGTCTGTAAGATACCCTTTGCGGGCAGCATAGAGGAACCACATCGTAATGATGTGGAGGTGTTTATTGATACAATTGCTATAGGGGAAATGAGGAAGGTTTCCAATGCAAGAATTACTAGCTAGCATACATTTCCCTGTTCTACGTTACTTTGCAATATTTGCTAGTAGATGCTTAATTGGTCGCGGGAACAGTGGAAATCTTAGTGCCCCTAATATTGTTATTTTGTGCCATGCTTTGTTTCGTGATACCACTTTCAGTTTAGGCGCTATTGTTGCTAAACAGTTAAATCTGAACCGTACAAAGGGCCCCATCTTCGATGGCATCTTTGCTTCACGCCTCACTGCACACTTTAGGATACCTATTAGGCATTATGAGAAAGAGGAAAAGTTGCTGCCCCCTATTTTTCTAGATTATAAGAGTATGGTAGCACATGATTTTATTGTTAAAGATAAGAAGAAGATGCTTATGTATAAATTGATATTTGATAAAAACTACTGTGAGATTATTACCTTGCCTGCGCCCTCTTTGTTTAACATATTTTCAGGCACGTACCTCATTTTGTCGGACACCGTTTATGCATACTAGAGCATGACACCAGCTCTAGAGCCTGAGCCGGAGCCATCCCTTGACCCTTATCGACAGTCTGTTTATCAGTGGGATCTGGTGGAGATCGCCAACCAGTGGCACCCAGAGGACACTCCTCCGTACACTGGAGAGGGCAGCTTTGAGCCATGACCCTAGACCAACTTAGGACAAACGCCTAAGCTTGGGGGAGTATGTATTTCTCACCGACATTACATTCATGTTCACACACTCATGCCAGTTGTCGGTGCTCATACTTTTTGATTGTACTATCCATGTTAGTTTATTTTCTTTTCCAGCATTCTTCTTGTGTGTTTGAAAAACCTTAAGAAAAACCAAAATAGTTAGTTTGTAGCTTTTAGCTAGTTTACTTTCCATGCTTGTAGTAGTAGTAATTAAAAGAAAACCCCAAAAGATTTCTCGTTCTTCTTTTGCTTGTTGGGAGCTTTCCCGTGTAAATAGTTTTGTTTCTTTTCTTTTCTTTGGGGGTCGAGAGGAGAAGACAATGATGAAAATTTTGAGTGGCTCTCATATGCATTATTGTTGATCTAACAAAGAGCCCATATTACCTTGTCTACTCCCTTGTATTGAATGCTTATAGATTTCAGCTTAGTCCAATGCGCGTGCACTATTATTATTATCCACACCATTCGGTTGCGCAAGTGAAAGGCAATGATGATGATATATGATGGACTGATTGACATGAGAGAAGTTGGTATGAACTCGACCTATCTTGTTTTTGTAAATATGATTAGTTCATCGTTCCCGATTCAGCCTATTATGAATGAAACATGTTTGCAATGACAATTAGAGATTATAGTTCCTGTTCATGTCTTCTTGAGCACTGCGTTAGTTTTCCCTTGAAGAGGAAAGGGTGATGCAGCAAAGTAGCTTATGTATTTCCCTCAGTTTTTGAGAACCAAGGTATCAATCCAGTAGGAGACTACACGCAAGTCACCTCGCACCCACACAAACAAATAAGAGCCTTGCAACCAACACAATAAAGGGGTTGTTAATCCCTTCACGGCCACTTGCAAAAGTGAGATCTGATAGACATAATAAGATAAATATTTTTGGTATTTTTATGATATAGATTGGAAGTAAAAATTGCAAGGTAAAATAGATTGGAAACTTATATGATGGAAAATAGACCCGTGGGCCATAGGTTTCACTAGTGGCTTCTCTCAAGATAGCATAAGTATTACGGTGGGTAAACAAATTACTATCAAGCAATTGATAATAAAGTGCATAATTATGAAAATATCTAGGCATGATCATGTATATAGGCATCACGTACGCGACAAGTAGACCGAAACGATTCTGCATCTACTACTATTACTCCACACATCGACCGCTATCCAGCATGCATCTAGAGTATTAAGTTCATAAGAACAGAGTAACGCATTAGGCAGGATGACATGATGTAGAGGGATAAACTCAAACAATATGATATAAACCCCATCTTTTTATCCTCGATGGCAACAGTACAATACGTGCCTTGTTGCCCCAGCTGTCACTGGGAAAGGACACCGCAAGATTGAACCCAAAGCTAAACACTTCTCCCATTGCAAGAAAGATCAATCTAGTAGGCCAAACCAAACTGATAATTCAAAGAGACTTGCAAAGATAACAAATCATACATAAAAGATTTCAGAGAAGAATCAAATATTGTTCATAGATAATCTTGATCATAAACCCACAATTCATCGGATCTCGACAAACACACCGCAAAAAGAATTACATCGAATAGATCTCCAAGAAGATCGAGGAGAACTTTGTATTGAGATCCAAAGAGAGAGAAGAAGCCATCTAGCTAATAACTATGGACCCGAAGGTCTATGGTAAACTACTCACACATCATTGGAGAGGCTATGGTATTGATGTAGAAGCCCTCCGTGATCAATTCCCCCTCCGGCGGAGCTCCGGAAAAGGCCCCAAGATGGGATCTCTTGGGTAAAGAAGGTTGCGGCTGTGGAAATAAGGTTTCGTGGTGCTCCTAGATGTTTTCGGGGTATATGGGTATATATAGGAGGAAGAAGTACGTCGGTGGAGCTGCAAGGGGCCCACGAGGGTGGGGGGCGCCCCCCTTGCCTCGTGGCCTCCTCTCTTCTTTCTTGATGGCCACTCCAAGTCTCCTGGATCACGTTGTTCCAAAAATAACTCTCCCGAAGGTTTCATTTCGTTTGGATTCCGTTTGATATTCCTTTTCTGCGAAACACTGGAATAGGTAAAAAACAACAATTTGCACTGGGCCTTTGATTAGTAGGTTAGTCCCAAAAATAATATAAAAATGTATATTAAAGCCCATTTAACATCCAAAACAGATAATATAATAGCATGGTACAATCAAAAATTATAGATACGTTGGAGACATATCAGGCATCCCCAAGCTTAATTCCTGCTCGTCCTCGAGTAGGTAAATGATAAAAACAATATTTTTGATGTTGAATGCTACCTAGCATAATTCTCAATGTAATTTTCTTTATTGTGGCATGAATGTTCAGATCCGAAAGATTCAAGACAAAAGTTTAATATTGGCATAAGAATAATAATACTTCAAGCATACTAACAAAGCAATCATGTCTTCTCAAAATAACATGGCCAAAGAAAGTTATCCCTACAAAATCATATAGTCTGGCTATGCTCTATCTTCACCACACAAAGTATTTAAATCATGCACAACCCCGATGACAAGCCAAGCAATTGTTTCATACTTTTGATGTTCTAAAACTTTTTCAATCTTCACGCAATACATGAGCGTGAGCCATGGACATAGCATTATAGGTGGAATAGAATGGTGGTTGTGGAGAAGACAAAAAGGAGAAGATAGACTCACATCAACTAGGCGTATCAACGGGCTATGGAGATGCCCATCAACAGATATCAATGTGAGTGAGTAGGGATTGCCATGCAACGGATGCACTAGAGCTATAAGTGTATGAAAGCTCAACAAAAGAAACTAAGTGGGTGTGCATCCGACTCGCTTGCTCACGAAGACCTAGGGCATTTTGAGGAAGACCATCATTGGAATATACAAGCCATGTTCTATATTGTAAAATTCCCACTAGTATATGAAAGTGACAACATAAGAGACTCTCTATCATGAAGATCATTGTGCTACTTTGAAGCACAAGTGTGGTAAAAGGATAGTAACATTGTCCCTTCTCACTTTTTCTATCATTTTTTTCTCTTTTTTGGGCCTTCTCTTTTTATGGCATTTATCCCTTTTTTCGTCCGGAGTCTCATCCCGACTTGTAGGGGAATCATAGTCTCCATCATCCTTTCCTCACATGGGACAATGCTCTAAAAATGATGATCATCGCACTTTTATTTACTTACAACTCGATACTTAGAACAAAATATGACTCTATGTGAATGCCTTGGGCGGTGTATCGGGATGTGCAATGACTCATGAGTGACATGTATGAAAGAATTATGAAGGTGGCTTTGCCACAAATATGATGCCAACTACATGATCATGCAAAGCAATATGATAATGATGAAGCGTGTCATAATAATGGTTGTAAGTTGCATGGCAATATATCTCGGAATGGCTATGGAAATTCCATAGTAGGTAGCTATGGTGGCTGTTTTGAGGAAAGTATATGGTGGGTTTATGGTACCGGCAAAAGTTGCGCGGTACTAGAGAGGCTAGCAATGGTGGAAGGGTGAGAGTGTGTATAATCCATGGACTCAACATTAGTCATAAAGAACTCACATACTTATTGCAAAAATATATTAGTTATCAAAACAAAGTACTACACACATGCTCCCAGGGGGATAGATTGGTATGAAAAGACCATCGCTCGTCCCCGACCGCCACTCATAAGGAAGACAATCAATAAATAAATCATGCTCCGACTTCATCACATAACGGTTCACCATACGTGCATGCTACGGTAATCACAAACTTTAACACAAGTATTTCTCAAATTCACAACTACTCAACTAGCATGAGTATAATATCACCATCTTCATATCTCAAAACAATCATCAAGTATCAAACTTCTCATAGTACTCAATGCACTTTTTATGATAGTTTTTATTATACCCATTTTGGATGCCTATCATATTAGGACTAATTTTATAGCCAAAGCAAACTACCATGCTTTTCTAGAGGACTCTAAAAATGATATAAGTGAATCATGAGAGATCAATAATTTCTATAAAATAAAACCACCACCGTGCTCTAAAAAGATATAAGTGAAGCACTAGAGCAAAATTGTCTAGCTCAAAAGATATAAGTGAAGCACAAAGAGTATTCTAATAAATTCCGATTCATGTGTGTCTCTACAAAAGGTGTGTACAGCAAGGATGATTGTGGTAAAATAAAAATCAAAGACTCAAATCATACAAGACGCTCCAAGAAAAACACATATCATGTGGTGAATAAAAATATAGCATCAAGTAAAGTTACCGATGGACGAAGACGAAAGATGGAATGCCTTCCGGTGCATCCCCAAGCTAAGGCTTTCGGTTGTCCTTGAATTTTACCTTGGGGTGCCTTGTGCATCCCCAAGCTTAGGCTCTTGCCACTCCTTATTCCATAATCCATCAAATCTTTACCCAAAACTTGAAAACTTCACGAACAAAACTCAACAGAAAATATCATGAGCTCCGTTAGTATAAGAAAACAAACCACCACTTAAGGTACTGTAATTAATTAATTATTTATTTATATTGGTGTTAAACCTACTGTGTTCCAACTTCTCTATGGTTCATACCCCCCGATACTAGCCATAGATTCATCAAAATAAGCAAACAACACACGAAAAACAGAATCTGTCAAAAACAGAACAGTCTGTAGTAATATGTAGGTTTCGAATACTTATGTAACCCAAACAATTCTGAAATAAATTGGTGGACGTGAGGAATTTGTATATTACTCATCTGCAAAAAGAATCAACCTAATCAAACTCTCCAGTAAAAAATGGCAGCAAATCTCGTGAGTGCTAAAGTTTCTGTTTTTTACAGCAAGATCGCAAAAACTTCCCCCAAGTCTTCCCAAAGGTTCTACTTGGCACAAACACTAATTAAAAGCATAAAACCACATCTAAACAGAAGCTAGATGCATTATTTATTACTAAACAGAACCAAAAGCAAGAAACAAAAATAAAATTGTGTTGCTTTCCAACAAGCGCTATCGTTTAACGCCCCTAGCCAGGCATAAAAATAAGAATAGATCTAGGTATTATCATCTTTGGTATGCAATCCATAAGTGGCTCTCATAATAGAATCATAAGGTAATTTAATTTTCTTTCTAGGAAAGTGTTCCATGCCTTTCCTTAGTGGAAATTGGAATCTAATGTTCCCTTCTTTCATATCAATAATTGCACCAATCGTACTAAGGAAAGGTCTACCAAGAATAATAGGACATGTAGGATTGCAATCAATATCAAGAACAATGAAATCTACGGGCACATAATTCCTATTTGCAACAATAAGAACATCATTAATCCTTCCCATAGGTTTCTTAATAGTGGAATCCGCAAGATGCAAATTTAAAGAACAATCATCAAATTCACAGAAACCTAACACATCACACAAAGTTTTTGGAATCGTGGAAATGCTAGCACCCAAATCACATAAAGCATAGCATTCATGATCTTTAATTTTAATTTTAATAGTAGGTTCCCACTCATCATGAAGTTTTTGGGGGATAGAAACTTCTAATCAAAGCTTTTCTTCATAAGATTGCATTAAAGCATCAACAATATGTTTGGTAGAAGCTTTATTTTGACTATAAGAATGCGGAGAATTTAGCACGGATTGCAACAAGGAAATACAATCTATCAAAGAGCAATTATCATAATTAAATCCCTTGAAATCCAAAATAGTGGGCTCATTGCTATGTAAAGTTTTGACCTCTTCAATCCCACTTTTACCAATTTTTGCATCAGGACCTAAAAACTCTGAATCATTGGGACGCCTTTTAACTAAAGTTGACTCATCTCCAGTACCATCATTATCAAGATTCATATTGCAAAAACAAAGATTTAAGAGGGGACACATCAATCACTTCTAGATCTTCATCCTTATTATCATCTAGTTCTTCCGGTTTGGTGGCCATCTTATTAACTAAAGTGGCCCTCTTACCTAAAATTTGGGCTATTAAGTTTTCAAGATGAGCAAACTGAGATTTCAAATCATAAAATTCATTGGACATATCATCGAGCTCTTTATGCATGTACCCCATAATTTTTATCGTTCTTTAAGCTCGTTTCTGAAGAAATTATTATGCTCAAACTACAAGGACATAAAACTTCTAACATTGTTTTCAATTTCTTCCAACCTTCTAAGATGAGGATCAGCACTTTTTGGTAAAGCCATCGCGGCAAACAATCCAACACACCAGCACACAAGAAGGGAGCGAAAAAGAGGTGAACGGAAAAAGAGGGCGAATGGAAAAGAGCGAATGAAATGGAAAGGGTGAAGTGGGGGAGAGGAAAACGAGAGGAAAATGGCAAATAATGTAATGCGAGGGATAAGTGTTTGTGATGGGTACTTGGTATTTCTTGACTTGTGCGTAGATCTCCCCAGCAACGGCGCCAGAAATGTCTTGTTGATGGGAGATCAAATATTGACTTGACTTGGTGCAACCTCCCCGGCTACGGCGCCAGAAATCCTTCTTGCTACCTCTTGAGCACTGCGTTGGTTTTCCCTTGAAGAAGAAAGGGTGATGCAACAAAGTAGCGTAAGTATTTCCCTCAGTTTATGAGAACCAAGGTATCAATCCAGTAGGCAAGTCACCTCACACCTACACAAACAAATAAGAACCTTGCAACCAATGCGATAAAGTGGTTGTCAATCACTTCATGGCCACTTGCAAAAGTGAGATCTGATAGAGATAATAAGATAAATATTTTTGGTATTTTTATGATATATATTGAAAGTAAAAATTGCAAGGTAAAATAGATTTGAAACTTATATGTTGGAAAATAGACCCGGGGCCATAAGTTTCACTAGTGGCTTCTCTCAATATAGCATAAGTATTACGGTGGGTAAACAAATTACTGTCAAGCAATTGATAGAAAAGTGCATAATTATGAGAATATCTAGGCATGATCATGTATATAGGCATCACGTCTGCGACAAGTAGACCGAAATGATTCTGCATCTACTACTATTACTCCACACATCGACCGCTATCTAGCATGCATCTAGAATATTAAGTTCATAAGAATAGAGTAATGCATTAGGCAAGATGACATGATGTAGAGGGATAAACTCAAGCAATGTGATATAAACCCCATCTTTTTATCCTTGATGGCAACAATACAATACGTGCCTTGCTGCCCCTGCTGTCACTGGGAAAGGACACCGCAAGATTGAACCCAAAGCTAAACACTTCTCCCATTGCAAGAAATATCAATCTAGTAGGCCAAACCAAACTGATAATTCAAAGAGACTTGCAAAGATAACAAATCATACATAAAAGATTTCAGAGAAGAATCAAATATTGTTCATAGATAATCTTGATCATAAACCCATAATTCATCGGATCTTGACAAACACAACGCAAAAATAATTACATCGAATAGATCTCCAAGAAGATCGAGGAGAACTTTGTATTGAGATCCAAACAGAGAGAAGAAGCCATCTAGATAATAACTATGGACCCGAAGGTCTGTGGTAAACTACTCACACATCATTGGAGAGGCTATGGTGTTGATGTAGAAGTCCTCCGTGATCGATTCCCCCTCTGGCGGAGCCCCGGAAGAGGCCCCAAGATGGGATATCTTGGGTAAAGAAGGTTGCGGCTGTGGAAATAAGGTTTCGTGGTGCTCCTGGATGTTTTCAGGGTATATGGGTATATATAGGAGGAAGAAGTACGTCAGTGGAGCTGCGAGGTGCCCACGAGGGTGGGGGGCGCGACTGCGCCCCTGGGCGCGCCCCTGCCTCGTGGCCTCCTCGCTTCTTTCTTGACGGCCACTCCAAGTCTCCTGGATCACGTTTGTTCCAAAAATAACTCTCCCGAAGGTTTCATTCCGTGTGGATTCCTGCGAAACACTAAAATTGGAAAAAATAGCAATTTGCACTAGGCCTTTGGTTAGTAGGTTAGTCTAAAAAATAATATAAAAAGGTATATTAAAACCCATTAAACAACCAAAACAGATAATATAATAGCATGGAACAATCAAAAATTATAGATACGTTGGAGACATATCATCGCTCTCTAGTTGGTCGCTTCCCAGTCTTTTTCTAGCCTTCACTTGTACTATGCTAGAATACTGCTTGTGCATTCACTTCCATAAACCCGAAAATTTATTCCATATGAGTCCACCATACCTTCCTATATGTGGTATCTACCTGCCATTCCAAGTAAATTTGTATGTGCCAAACTCTAAACCTTCAAATGAAATTCTGCTTTGTATGCTCGAATAGCTCATGTTTCAACTAGGGCTGTCTATATCTTCCATGCTAGGTGGGTTATTCTCACGAGGAGTGGACTCCGCTCCTCATTCATGATAAAATGGCTGGTAACCGAGATGGCTAGTCCCATGTTTAAACTAAAATAATTCCAAACAAAACTCCCCCAGGATTGTTGTTAGTTGCAGGCACCCGTTGTTTCGGACAAGCCATGGATTGATGTTTTTTGGTGGTGGGGGAGTATAAACTTTACCATGAATTACAATGTTTAGTTAGTCCTTGAGCTTCAGAGGTGCTCTGCATTTATGTTTTGCAGTCTCAAAAAGGGCTAGCGAGATACCATTTTGTTATATCATATTATGATTGTTTTAAGAAAGTGTTGTCATCCGAGATTTACTATTATTACTCGCTAGTTGATTATGCCATTGATATGAGTAAACATGATACCTAAATGTTATTGTGAATATGGTTAGTTCATAATCTTTGCTAAAAACTTGAATGCTGGCTCTACAAATTTACAATAACAAGATCAAATAGAGTTTGTAAAAGTTTTTCTTTATCACTTTCAGTCTGTCAACTGAATTGCTTGAGGACAAGCAAAGGTTTAAGCTTGGGGGAGTTGATACGTCTCCAACGTATCTACTTTTCCAAACACTTTTGACCTTGTTTTGGACTCTAACTTGCATGACTTGAATGGAACTAACCCGGACCGACGCTATTTTCAGCAGAATTGCCATGGTGTTATTTTTCTGTAGAAATAAAAGTTCTCGGAATGACCTGAAACTTCACGGAGAATATTTTTGGAATTTATAAAAAATACTGGCGAAAGAATCAACACCCGGGGCCCCACACCCTATCCACAAGGTTGGGGGCGCACCCCCTGTCTTGTGGCCCCCCTGAGGCTCCACCGACATCAACTCCAACACAATATATTCACGTTCGGGGAGAAAAAAAATCAAAGAGAAGGATTCATCGCGTTTTAAGATACGGAGCTGCCGCCAAGCCCTAATCTCTCTCGAGAGGGCTGATCCGGAGTCCATTCGGGGCTCCAGAGAGGGGAATCCATCGCCATCGTCATCGTCAACCTTCCTCCATCACCAATTTCATGATGCTCACCGCCGTGCGTGAGTAATTCCATCATAGGCTTGCTGGACGGTGATGAGTTGGATGAGATTTATCATGTAATCGAGTTAGTTTTGTTAGGATTTGATCCCTAGTATCCATTATGTTCTGAGATTGATGTTGCTAGCTATGACTTTGCTATGCTTAATGGCTGTCACTAGGGCCCGAGTGTCATGATTTCAGATCTGAGACTATAATGTTTTCATGAATATATGTGAGTTCTTGATCCTATCTTGCAAGTCAATAGTCACCTACTATGTGTTATGGTCCGTTAACCCCGAAGTGACAATAATCGGCACTATTAGCGGTGATGACTATAGTTTGAGGAGTCCATGTATTCACTAAGTGCTAATGCTTTGTTCCGGTACTCTATTAAAAGGAGGCCTTAATATCCCTTAGTTTCCAATAGGACCCCGCTGCCACGGGAGGGTAGGACAAAAGGTGTCATGCAAGTTCTTTTCCATAAGCACGTATGACTATATTCGGAATACATGCCTACATTACATTGATGAAATAGAGCTAGTTCTGTGTCACCCTATGTTATAACTGTTGCTTGAGGAATCACATCCGACATAATTATCCATCACTGGTCCAATGCCTACGAGTTTTTCACATATTGATCTTTGCTTAGTTACTTTTTGTTGGGGAAACTGATCCTCGAACACCTATGGGGCCAGCGGACCGGGCCCCTTTCGGTTCGGCGGGGGGCGGAGATCGCACAAAGAGCAGATCGAGGCGAAGCACACGAGCAGTTTACCCAGCTTCGGAGCTCTTCGGAGAGATAACACTCCTACTGCTGCTTGTCTGGTTCTATTCTGTTCTTGCTCTAGCGCCAGAGCATAGTATCTTTCTGGGTTACGAATGAGTCGAACCGAACCGAACCCCCTCTATGTTGCGCATGGGCCTCCTTTTATACGCTAAAGGGGTCACCGACAGGTGGCAACGCAGAGAAGGGTACAAATGTAAAAAGTGAGGTGGTTGGTACAGTTACTTGTACAGTGCACCCTACCTAACCCTGACGGCAGGGGACAAGGGCATTAAAGGCCCGTCTGAGTCGCCCAAACAGTGCAGAAAAGGACCGTCAGGGGCGCCACGTTTCGCCACGATGGCGATCTTGTCAGCTTCGCATGCCACTGCGCACCGCTGGCTGCACAGCCTCCCGCCACGCGCACCTGGAGAGGCCCCCAGAGCGACACGTTGGTGGATGCGCTGGAGCGTGGGCATAGAGTGGCCGCCTGCCGCGGCAAGCGCCTTGCCGCTGTTGTTATCTTGTCGGGTCCGGAAGCTTGTCGCTCACCGGGCCTCGAGGTACCTTGGTTGGTCTTCCCGGCAAGCTCCTCTTGCCGGGGCCTTGTTGCCTTGCCGGAGTGCGAGGCGCGTCGCGGCAAGTTCCTTGGAGTGCCTCGGTTGGCCTTCCCGGCAAGCTCCTCTTGCCGGGGCCTTGTCTCCTGAGCTTAAATACTTTGTTCTTGAATGGCTCCAAGGGAACATTGGAGGATCTTGGCGTTCGCCCGGCAAGCCTTGCCGCGGGGTGCTGCAACTGCCCGTGCACAAGTTCGGGGTACTAGGGTACCCCTATTCTAGTACACCGACAGGAGCCCCCGGGCCTGGGCCAGACACGGTGCCGAGCGCTGTTGGGCCAGGCCCAAGACAGGGCACGGGCACACGCGGACTGGGCCACACCGAATCTCGCTCCGTATCCACCGCGCTCTCCCGTAACGGCACGCGTTGAATGCGGCATCGTGGGAGAGATCGTGGGTGGTTGTTTATTCGGAAGGGCGAAACGTCCACCCCGTCCCTATTTATAAGCAGAGGAAACAGGGGCAGTTCGTTCCCCCTCGCTGGTTGCTGCTACTTCATCTTCAAGAAACTCCGCTGCTCCCCCCCTTCTTCTCGAAGCCGAGAGAGCAGCGCTCCGCCCCCCATTGCCACCAGCATCACCACGCCGTCGACCTCCTTCACCACCTCTGCCATGGCCCCGAAAGCCGACAAGGGAAAGGGCGTGAAGTCGGCCGACGCGCAGCGGCTCACGGCACTACGGAAGGAGCGGGCGATCTTCTCCCCTCAGCTCGGCGTGCAGGAGCTGAGGGAGTACTTCTACCTCTTTTGGGCGACGGAGACGCGTGCGCATCCGCGCACAAGGGTACTCCCGGCCGCTGCCTCGGAGCTGGCTCCAAACGGGTACCCATTCTTCGCGCTATTCTTCTATTGCGGGCTCTGCCCGCCCTTCTCGGAGTTCTTCTGCGATATCATGAACACATACGGCTTCCGCCTCCTTGACTTCACCCCCAACGCCGTTCTGACCATGGCAGTTTTCGCACATTTGTGCGAAAACTTTGTCGGAGTCCACCCCAGTGTTGCTCTTTTCCGCCACTACTTCATACCTCGGGTAGAGAGAGGAGAGCCGCTTACCGGAGGGATTGCCTGGATCTCGAGAGTAGGCAAGAAGGAGGCGTACTTGGAGGGTGAGCTCCGCAGCAAGTGGGATGAGTGGAGAGCGGAGTGGTGCTGGATTGTCGAGGAGAATCCGCAGCCCTTCACTGCCGTGCGCCAAACTCCAATAGTGCGTGGCAATGACTGGAGCAACGTGGCCCCGGAATACGAGAGGCTGAAGATCGCCATTACTAGGATCCTTCGCCTCAGGCTTGCCGGGCTCACTGTAGGCGTTGTAGGCGCAGATTTCCTCCGTCGCCGCATCGCCCCCCTGCAGGAGAGGGGGAGGCCCGCCTGGGAATTCAAGAACTCGACGGACATCATGAGGCTGCGGCCGGGCCTCAACTACAACTTCACCGTCTTGGAGCTGGATGCAATGCTTCTGGAGTTGTTCAAACGCGACCCCCAGCACCCCTTCATGCTGCCGAGGGGCGTTGTCCCATTATGCAACAATTCTTCGCTTGACCGGATCCGCGCCATGATGCCGTTGTGTGATTCACACGGAATCGTTCCAACTTGGCAAGAGCCTGCGGATGACGTCGTGCAAGCATTCTTCGACAACTTAGAAGAAGTGCCGGTCCACGCTGACGAGTAGAAGAGCCTCACTCGTGACACCACCGACGAGGAGCTGCAGCGCATCGCCACTAGGGTGGAAGAGGTTGCGGCCGCAGCTGCCGCGGGCGTGTTTGGGTTCACTGTGGAGGAGGCGGAGGCTGCGGAGCCAGCAAACCTTGCCGAGCGCGCGGAGTTTATTGGCGAGGAGGAGCCTGCTGGTTCCGAAGCCGAGCCGAGCGAGGCCGGCGAGGAAGAGCCCGAGCCCTCAGAAGGCTTGCCGCAGGCGGAGCCCCCGGCCCCGCCAAGAAGGCGTCTTCGCAGGGCCGCGGACGTAGCGGGGCAGCAGCCGGCTCAATAACCGCCAAGCCGTGTGACACGCTCTACCGCGACAAGTCATGTTGCCGCGGGAGCGCCTCACGCAGCAGCGGCAACTGGAGCGGGATCTTCCCGGGCCACCGCCAACGCCCCCGCCAAGCGGGCAAGGGATCCTACTCCTCCGCCTCGCCGCACCAGAGGGGAGCCGGACTTCGATCTTTCCGCGCTCAGTTCCGACGAGGAGGAAGAAGAGTAAGCTTCTTTGGTGCTCTTTCTTCAATTTTGCTGTTTTTATCTTGTATCTGACTTGCTTCAATATGGACTCCTTTCTTTTCAGGACGCTGGCCCAGAGAGCGGCGAAGAGGGCCAAGGCCGCGGTGATTGTCATCAAGGACGATCCCATCGTGTCAGCAGGAGGTGGGTCCGAGACCACCTTGACGGACCCGACAATCACTCCTCAAAGCAGCCCCCAGCGCAGCCCCCAGCGTAAGTTCATAGTTTAGCCTTCTGATGCCGGGCGCGCTTGAGTGCTTTTTCCTTTGTTTGATGTCTTGCTTGTTGATTTGTGCAGGAGCAGAGCAGTCACATCAGGAGCGCTCGGAAGCTGGTCCCGAAGTGCCACCTGCTTCAACTACGCCGCCAAGGGAGGATTCCCCGGCAAGGGAGCGCTCTCCGGCAAGGGGGAATTCGCCGGCAAGGGACGACACCGTTGATCCTGCGGCGACCGAGGCCGCAACTGCAGATCTTGGCACAGGTAATCCACTTGCCCAGAAACTTTCCCTTGGGTTCTTCTTCTTCTGATTTTCTTCTCTTGGATTTTTGATTGATTTTTCTCCCTTCTTCGTTCTTCAGACCCCTCTGCTACTGAGCCAATGGAGACAGAGGGCGCCGGCGAGGAAGGGGCCGATGCTAATGAGACCGCCGGCGAGGAGGCCGCCAGGGCTGCCGCTGCAGAAGCCG
This sequence comes from Triticum dicoccoides, assembly GCF_002162155.2. Classification (NCBI taxonomy): domain Eukaryota; kingdom Viridiplantae; phylum Streptophyta; class Magnoliopsida; order Poales; family Poaceae; genus Triticum; species Triticum dicoccoides. The sequence goes on from NC_041384.1 coordinate 663,807,321, forward strand.
GCGAGGGGTCGGGCGATCGTACTGACGACCCTGAGGCCGCAGGAGCGCCAGGCGCTGCGCCGACCGCCGATCCCTCTGCCGCTTCTGCAGAGCCGGGCTCCGAGGAGCCCCAGCCCGGCGCCTACTTGAAAGCCGGCGACAATATCTTCATCAAGCTACCCTGGGCGTCGAGCTCCAGGGCGCCGGTCGAGGGGGAAACTTTCGACGGGGAGGTGCTCGCCTCTGCTGGACTGTCGTTGGTCGACGCGCCCAGCAGCAGCAGCGGCGAGCCTGAGGAGGAGCAGCTGCTGCGGAAGCTGCTGTCACTCTACCGCGCCCGGCAAGCCAAGCTGGCTTCCCGGGAAGCGCTTGTCGCGAAGGGGGGAGTTGACATGGAGAAGCGCGCGGAGGAGCTCCGAGGCCACAATCAAGAAGCTCTCCGGTCCCTGGCGCAGGAGCGGGAGCGACTCGACGAGGAGGGCACGGCCTTCCTTCTCGGGAAGGCCGAAGCTGAGGAGGAGCAAAGGCTGGCCGTCGAGAAGCAGTCCAGGCGGGAAGGTGAACTAGTGCAGCGGAAGGCCAACCTCGACAGCTACGAGGAAGAGCTCGCTGAGCGCAAGCAAGCGCTTGGCGGGGCGCTCAAGGACGCAAAAGACGCTGCAGCAATTGCAGAGGCCGCCAAGAAAGAGCTGGAGGAGAAGGTGGCACAGCTGGAGGCCGACATTGGGAAGAGCGGCGAGGAGCTTGCCGTGCTCAAGCGTGAGCGTGAGAAGGATGCTGCCGCCCATGGTGAGCTGCAAGGTCTTCTCGCTGAGAGGGGCAAGGAGCTCAGCGCCGCCAAGGATTCTAAAGCAGACCTGGAGCTGAAGTTGGCCACGCTGACGCAGACGCTGGAGGCTGTCAAGGAGCGGGAGAAGACCTTGTCAGAGAAGGTCAAGGCTGACGCGGCGCTGCTGGAGAGCATTGCAGTTACCCAGAACTCGTTCAGAGACACTGTGGAGCACTGGACCGAGGGTCTGGTGAACATTGCCGCAGTCATCAACGAGGAGCTGGTGCAGCTGGGGATGGAGGACTTTGGGTATCCTTCCGACGAGAGTCTTCAACCCAGCGCCAAGCTCAGCCTGTTCTTCAAGGGCGTGGCGACGGCACTCCAGCGGCTCCGGGAGAGCATCCCGAAGCAGCTGGCCGACGAGTCACGCAAAATCTGCGCCGGGGTTCTCCAGAAGGTGCTGATGAAGGTGGCCTTCCACAATCCAGGCCTCAGCTTCACCAACATCCTCAGGTCCTTGCCGCCTGACGCCGATCTGGATGCACTCAAGGCCCTTGTCGCACCCATTGTGTACAAGGTGAGCGAGATCAAGAGGGTCGAGGGCGGACACGTAGACTAGGCCGTCCATTTCTTCTTTTCCCTTGCCGCTGCTAATCATGTTATGAAAACATTCTGTTAGAGCTGTGACAAGTTATCTTGTAATATAACTTTATTTCTGTTATCAATTGCTATGTTATTTCCTCTACTAGATTCCTTCCTTTGTATGTTTTTACCCTACGCTTCTAGGGAACTTGTCGGCGCAGGTACCCGAGCCGTGAGCGCTGAGTGCGGAACTTCAGCAGCCCGCTGGCGGCGCTGCTTCCGACTAGAAACCTTGTCGCGACTAGATGCAGCACACTTAAGCTGTTGAGCGGACTCGAAACAAAGTAAGGGCGCAACTAGCCACGAGTTGGTTCCTCCGCGCACAGGTTTTCCATACAAAGCAGGGTCGTTCGAGGAAGATAACTCAAAAATTTAAAAACTGATTGCTCAAACTTTGGCAACTTAGCTTTTCTGTCGTTTGCTTCTCGGCAAGGCAAGACTTCGCTTGAACAACGCCTGGTCCATACCACAATCTTCTCCTTCCCCCCCGGCAAACATGTGTGCAAGGGAACCTCCTTTTCCTTTGTTGAAAAAGAAGAAAGAAGAGAAAATAACGATATGGAGCCCTTCGGCTCGTTACTGCTCACCGGATGTAGGTGCTGCACAAAGTGTCAGATAACGCATGCGAGAAAGAAACTAGTGCATGAAATGGACAAGTTGTGCGGAGCACATGGGGTTCTATTTATGCACGGGATCTGCGCCTGGCTTTGTACAAAGGATTATATGCAACAGCGACAAGACTTGTACAAAAGGTGGTTGCCGGAACGGGGTTCCGGCAACCGCGCCCTACGGGAAAAACTTACGAAGATGTTCTATGTTCCAGGAGTTGCTCACCGGAATGCCATCTTCGTTCTCAAGGCGGACAGCGCCGGGCCTTGTGACTCGTCTCACCCGATAAGGGCCTTCCCACTTCGGCGTCAACTTGTTGGAATTCTTGGCGGACTGAACGCGCCGAAGAACAAGGTCGCCTTCCTTGAAGCTTCTGGCCTTAACTTTGCGGCTATGGTAGCGGCGCAAAGCTTGCTGGTATCGAGCAGCTCGTACAGCAGCCAGAAGACGATCTTCCTCAAGGAGCAGCGCATCGTCTTGTCGCAGCTGTTCTTGCTCAAGCTCATCATAAGCGAGCACTCGAGGCGATCCGTATACGAGTTCCGTGGGCAGAACTGCCTCTGCTCCGTAGACTAGAGCGAAAGGTGTCTGGCCAGTGGCTCGATTTGGCGTCGTTCTGATCGACCAAAGAACCACCGACAGCTCCTCGATCTAGTTTCTTCCGCACTTGCGCAGCCTGTCGAAAGTTCTGGTCTTGAGCCCGCGTAGCACTTCAGCATTTGCCCTCTCTGCTTGACCGTTGCGTCTCGGATGAGAAACAGAAGCGAAGCAGACCTTGGCGCCAAGGTCTTGGACGTACTGCATGAAGGTGCGGCTCGTGAATTGCGTGACGTTGTCGGTGATGATCCTGTTAGGGATCCCGAAACGACAAACAATTGACCTGAAGAACTTGACTGCTGACTGTGCTGTCACCTTCCTCACTGGCTGCACTTCCGGCCACTTTGTGAACTTGTCGATTGCGACGTACATGTAGTCAAAGCCCTCGACAGCTCGGGGGAAAGGGCCGAGGATATCGAGCCCCCAGACCGAAAATGGCCAGGATAAAGGGATCGTCTGGAGAGTTTGAGCTGGCTGGTGTATCTGTTTGGAGTGGAACTGGCACGCTTCACACTTGGTTACTTGTGCAGTTGCATCCTGGAGGGCTGTCGGCCAAAAGAAGCCTTGACGGAAAGCTTTGCCGGCAAGTTCCCTTGCGCCTATGTGGTGGCCACATATGCCTCCATGTATCTCTGCCAACAGCTTTTGTCCATCTTCCCGGCAAATACACTTCAATTTCACACCGTTGAGTCTTCTTCTGTACAGTATGCTATCGACAAACTGGTACATACTTGACTGCCGGGCTACTCTTTCCGCTCCTTCTTGCTCTTCGGGAAGTTCTCCTGTCTGAAGGAAATGGACAATCTGCTATGCCCATGCTGGAGCTTGTGGCTCGACAACAAGGACTAAAGGCACATCTGCTGCTGCGGGAACATCCGCTTCTACGGCAAGGACTTGCGGCCCTGCCGGAGCTTGATGTTCCTCGGCAAGCTTGCCGGAGCAAAACTTGTCAGGAGCGTCTGCTTCAACGGAACAAACCATAAGGTTTGCCGGAGCAGACTGCCCCTCAGCATTCTTGGTGTTGATCTTGGGGACTTTCTTGGCGGCGGCTTCGGGGAGCTCTGGCGGAAAGTAGTCGCCAGAAACCAACTTCCTCTTCTTGCTTTGTCTAGTTGAGGGTGTTACGGATGGTTGAGTCAACTTGAGCACAAAGATCCCTGGTTCCACAGGTAACTTTAGTGCGGCACACTTTGACAGGCCATCAGCAATGTCATTCTGAGCTCTCGGGATATGTTCCATCTGTAGGCCGTCAAAGTGCTCTTCTAGCTTCCTCACTTTATCAACATATGCTTCCATCAATGTACTCTGGTAGTTCTTGTTCACTTGGCGGACGACAAGCTGTGAGTCACCCCTGACAATGAGCTTCTTGATCCCAAGGTCTGCTGCGATTCTAAGACCGGCAAGCAATCCTTCATACTCTGCAGTATTGTTGGTTGCTTGCTCCTTGGGAAAGTGCATCTGGACTACGTATTTGAGGTGCTCTCCGGTGGGTGCGACAAGCAGCACGCCCGCACCAGCGCCTTGCAGCGAGAAGGCACCATCAAAGTACATCAGCCACTCTCTGCTTGCCTCTTTGACGGGGATGCTCGTCTCTGGAATTTCTTCATCTGGGGTTGGCGTCCACTCTGCTATGAACTCTGCCAATGCTCTGCTTTGGATAGTTGAAGTGCTCTCAAACTTGAGGCCAAAGCTTGACAGTTCCAGCGCCCACTCGACAATCCTGCCTGTTGCTTCTGGATTTTGCAGTATCCTCTTCAGCAGAAAGCGAGTGACGACTGTGATTTCATGCGCTTGGAAGTAATGGCACAGCTTTCTCGAGGCCATGAGGAGGCCGAAAAGCAACTTCTGCACACTAGAGTACCTTGATCTAGCCCCCTGCAGAAGGGAACTGACAAAGTAAACTGGACGCTGTACCATTGTCTTCTGCATCTTATCATGCTCCTGCGCAGATCCATCTTTGTCGGGACCAGAGCTTGTCTGCGAAGCCCCCTGCTTGTCGCTGGATGCCTCTGCCGTGGTTGCTGGCTCATCATCTTCCTCTCTCTCCGCCACTAACGCAGCACTAACCACTTGATTGGTTGCCGCTATATACAGCAGCAACTTCTCTTGCGGCTTAGGTGCGACAAGTGTTGGAGTGGAGGACAGGTATCTCTTCAAGTCCTGCAGCGCAGCCTCTGCCTCCGGAGTCCATTTCATTGGACCTGCCTTTTTCAAAATTTTGAAAAATGGCAGGGCGCGCTCAGCAGATCTAGAGATAAACCTGCTGAGAGCAGCCACGCAACCGGCAAGCCTTCGTACATCCTTGACGCGCTTTGGTGCTTCGATCTGCTCAATGGCCTTGATCTTGTCGGGATTGGCTTCAATTCCCCGCTGAGACACGAAGAACCCGAGAAGCTTGCCGAAAGGGACTCCAAACACGCACTTCTCGGGGTTAAGCTTGAGGTTGATCTTGCGCAGATTTGCAAATGTCTCGTCTAAATCTTGAATCAGGGTCGCCCTGTTCTTACTCTTGACCACTATGTCATCCATGTAAGCTTCCACATTTCTGTGCATTTGCGGCTCAAAAGCGTGGTGGACTACCCTTGCGAATGTTGAACCAGCATTCTTCAAACCGAAAGGCATCCGTACGAAGAAGTACATGCTACATGGGGTGATAAATGCGGTTTTCTCTTCATCCTCTTCTGCCATGAAGATCTGATGGTATCCTGAGTATGCATCAAGAAATGAAAGCAAATCACATCCGGCTGTGGAGTCAACAATCTGGTCAATGCGCGGCAAGGGAAATGGGTCTTTGGGACAAGCTTTATTAACATCAGTGAAGTCAATACAAAGTCTCCATTTCCCGTTAGCCTTGCGCACAACAACAGGATTGGCCAACCACGTGGGATGGAGCACTCCTCTGACAATGCCTGCTGCTTCCAACTTCTTGATTTCTTCTGCGATGAATTCTTGGCGCTCCATTGCCTGCTTCCTGACTCTCTGCTTGACGGGCCGTGCATGAAGACAGACGGCAAGGTGGTGCTCAATTACTTTCCTGGGAACACCGGGGATATCAGACGGTTGCCATGCAAACACGTCGACATTCGCCCACAGGAAAGCTACGAGCGCGCTTTCCTATTTGGGGTCAAGAGTGGCGCTGATGGTGAAGGTACCACCAGCGCCATCCTCCTTGGCGGACACCTTCTTGGTCTCAGGTGGAGCTGCCATTGCCTTCTTACACTTGCCGGTGGAGCTCGATGGTGCGTCCTTGATGGTAGCGCAGCACTCCGAAGAGGTGCGCTTGCCGGAGTGGGCATCAGAGCTCTTGCCGGACTTGGTCTTCTTCTTCCCCCCGGGAGCTTCAGCGGCAAGTGTCTTGCGTTCTGCTGCGGCTGCTGCTTCCCGGTAGATCTTGTCGACACAGATAAGAGCATCCTTCTTGTCGCCAGGGACAGAGATGACACTTATCGGGCCTGGCATTTTCAGTACGTTGTACGCATAGTGAGAGGCTGCCATGAACTTGGCGAGTGCCGGACGGCCAAGGATTCCATTGTAAGGTAATGGAAAGTCGGCTACATCAAATGTGACCCTCTCAGTCCTGAAGTTCAGTTCGCTGCCAAATGTTACCGGCAACGTGATCTTTCCCTTCGGCTTGCTCCTTCCCGGGTTGATTCCTTGAAATGTACCGGTCTCTTCGAGCTCGCTATCGGGGATCTGGAGTTTCTGGAGCACCGCGGAGGAGATCAGGTTCAAGCCGGCCCCGCCGTCAACTAGCATCTTAGTGACCTTGAGGTTGCGGATTGTTGGTGAAACCAACATCGGCAAGCACCCGACCGCGGTTATGCGACCCGGGTGGTCCTCAATATCAAGGATGATAGGCGTGCCGGACCATTTCAGAGGCTTGCGTGACTCGATGGGTGGTTCTGCTGCATTAACTTCCCGCACCCACTGCATGAGCTGACGGTGCAAGGTATGCAGAGAAGCACCACCGTCAACGTACAGGACCTCTGTGGCTTTCTGGAACTCCTGCTCATCAGTCTCCTCGTCATCCATGTCTTCATCCTTGTCGCGGCCGCGGGGAGGTGTGTCTCCTTGCTGCTGCTTGGCCTTGCCGCGGGGTCCTCCTCGGCCGGGACGTTTCTTACCGGATCCCCCAGCACCTTCCTGGGCCTTCTCCTTGTCGCGCCGCTCGTATTCAGCTTTCTGTTGCTCAACAAGCTGCTCGACTTTCTTATAGTTCTGGAGATCATGGCCCTTGGTGCGGTCGATCTTGCAATACTGCTTGTTGGTGCCGTCCTGCTTGTCGGCGACCGCCACCTCCGTGGAAACCTCCTTGCCAGAGTCACCAGCTTTGGCTTCCTTGGCGCCACCACCGTTGTCGGACTGCTCAACAACTAGCACCTCTTTGCCTTTCCTCCTTCTGTTGTTCCGCCGCCGGTTTTTCCTTGGCGGGGTAGCATCCTTACTGTCAGATCCTCCCGCTCCTACATTCTCTCCGGGGAGTCTCCTCCCTTCCTCAGCGCGTGCACACTTGTCAGCCAGTGCATATAACTCACTGACGTCCCTGATCTTGCACATCGCCATTTCCTCCCGCATCCTGCGGTTCCGCACATTCTGATGGAACGCGCTGATCACCGCGGCAGGGTGGACGTCTGGGATGTTGTGCTGCACACTGCTGAATCTCTGAACGTACTTGCGCAGGGGCTCTCCTTCCTTCTGGGCGAGAAGATGAAGATCACTCTCCTGGCCATGAGGCTTGTGTCCGCCTGTGAAGGCGCCGACGAATTGATGGCACAGATCAGCCCAAGAGGATATTGACTTGTCCGGCAAGTGCATGAGCCAAGATCTGACGTTGGGCTTGAGCACCAGCGGGAAGTAGTTGGCAAGGATCTTGTCATCCCGTCCCCCGGCAGCCTGCACCGCGATGGTGTAGATGCCGAGGAACTCTGACGGATGCGTCTTGCCGTCGTACTTCTCTGGTACGTCTGGCTTGAAGTTTTTCGTGCTGGGTCACTGGACTTGCCGCAGCTCATGAGTGAACGCAGGGCAACCTACTGCATACGGCAGATCGCCTGGTTCCCCTGGCGCATGCATGTCATCAGAGGGCCCAGCGGGCTTGTCGTATTGACGTCACGCTTCTCTCCGGTGCTCGATGCGAGTTCGAGCGTCTTCTTGTTGCCAATCATGAAGGACTTGGCACTGATCGCGACGAGCTCGTGGATCCGACGATGCAGTGGAGTCGCTGTCGAGCTGGATCCGGCGAGTCGGCGATCTTGGCCTTCGGGGCTGTGATTGCATGGTAGTTGCACCTCCACCCGTTTCGTCGTCACCGGCTCGCGCCCGGCAACCCTGCCGCGGCGGCGACGCGCTCGGCCGCCATGGAGTGTCGCCGTTGGCGTAGCCGATGAGACTCTGAATCGTGGCCCTCCATTCGTCGATCTTGTCCAACGTCGGAGGGTAATCTAGGAGAAGTTGAGCTCGCGCCAAAGCTTCTGCTGGAGTGGTGGGTGGCAGTGGCGGACGACGCGAGGAGCGGGACGTGCTCGAACTTCTAACTATGTTAGAAGGAGCAGTATCCCGTCCAGGCGACCGTTCCCCGCTCGTGCCAACATGCTGGCGTGCATGCTGGTCTTGAGCGCCCCGAGATCCACCAGCTTGGTCTTGGCCTATCACGCGTATGGCACTGCGAGTGCCATGACGCTGTTGATCTTGCGCCTCCTGAGAGTGGCGCGGAACATGTATAGTCGCCGAGGCTTGTGCAACCTTGTCTTTGGACCTGGCGGCATCATGAGCTTCCTCGTCGACGTCCATTCTTCCGCCGGCGTCCATTCCACCACCCATTTGCTCCAACGGTGGCGGAAGTGACGTGGACAGAGCGGCTGATGCATAAGTCTTCTTCTTCGGTGGCATGTTGATGAAGGGAATGAAGATCTAGCTCGTGTGAACGTCGGATCAGGTTCACACAATCTCGACGCCCCCTACCTGGCGCGCCAAAGATGTCGGGGAAACTGATCCTCGAATACCTATGGGGCCGGCGGACCGGGCCCCTTTCGGTTCGGTGGGGGGCGGAGATCGCACGAAGAGCAGATCGAGGTGAAGCACACGAGCAGTTTACCCAGCTTCGGAGCTCTCCGGAGAGATAACACTCCTATTGCTGCTTGTCTGGTTCTATTCTGTTCTTGCTCTAGCGCCAGAGCGTAGTATCTTTCTGGGTTACGAATGAGTCGAACCGAACCGAACCCCCTCTATGTTGCGCATGGGCCTCCTTTTATACGCTAAAGGGGTCACCGACAGGTGGCAACGCAGAGAAGGGTACAAATGTAAAAAGTGAGGTGGTTGGTACAGTTACTTGTATAGTGCACCCTACCTAACCCTGACGGCAGGGGACAAGGGCATTAAAGGCCCATCTGAGTCGCCCAAACAGTGCAGAAAAGGACCGTCAGGGGCGCCACATTTCGCCACGATGGCGATCTTGTCAGCTTCGCATGCCACTGCGCACCGCTGGCTGCACAGCCTCCCGCCACGCGCGCCTGGAGAGGCCCCCAGAGCGACACGTTGGTGGATGCGCTGGAGCGTGGGCACAGAGTGGCCGCCTGCCGCGGCAAGCGCCTTGCCGCTGTTGTTATCTTGTCGGGTCCGGAAGCTTGTCGCTCACCGGGCCTCGAGGTACCTTGGTTGGTCTTCCCGGCAAGCTCCTCTTGCCAGGGCCTTGTTGCCTTGCCGGAGCGCGAGGCGCGTCGCGGCAAGTTCCTTGGAGTGCCTCGGTTGGCCTTCCCGGAAGGCTCCTCTTGCCGGGGCCTTGTCTCCTGAGCTTAAATACTTTATTCTTGAATGGCTCCAAGGGAACCTTGGAGGACCTTGGCGTTCGCCCGGCAAGCCTTGCCGCGGGGTGCTGCAACTGCCCGTGCACAAGTTCGGGGTACTAGGGTACCCCTATTCTAGTACACCGACACTTTTCCATTGCCACTGTTACGATTGCTACAAAACCAATACTATTACTTTTGGCACCGTTACCGTTACTTCCATATTACTTTGCTATTAGATATTTTGTTGCAGATATTAAGTCTTTCATGTGCGGTTGAATTGACAACTCAACTGTTAATACTTGAGAATATTCTTTGGCTCCCCTTGTGTCGAATCAATAAATTTGGGTTGAATGATCTACCCTCAAAAACTGTTGCGATCCCCTATACTTGTGGGTTATCAACTAGTTTTCATATGCATGACACTAGTATAAGTTACTCCCCACTATGACCAGCCTTAGGCAAAATACATTAACTCCCTTCTCGTTTCTTGTTTCGGGACACATCAACCAATAAGAGATGTGGGCAGTGCATGTTTTCAATTACTTGAGACTACCAAACATGACATGTAGTGGTTAGTTCATTGCATGCAATGCTATTAGTTAGCAAAATATTAAGTTCTCTCGTTTTCCCCTCCGCCTTGGTCGCCGTGCACAACCTAAGATGACTTATACACCTAGGCGGAGGGAGTAGTACTGGCACATGCTCGTAATTAATTAAACAAACGTACGGGAGACACAGACACACACACTAACTACTAGTACTACTACATCTCACATGCTGGCCAGACGTCGTCGTTCTCCTTCACGGCTTTGTCGGAGACACCCCACCATGCTTGGATCTCTGCCGACCTCTCCACAGCAGCGCGTGCGTCCTATTCTTTCTTGCAGCAGCGGGCCTCTCTTTTCTTGAGTGCTTTCTGACTTTTCCGCTCCCTTGTGCGTCTTTGGCCGCCTCTTGCTCTACCGCCCATTTGGCCTTGGCAGCTTCAAATTCCGCCCACATAGGTGTGAGGTCACGAGCGGCGATGAACTCGGCACGGCGGGATGCCATTGCTTCCCTACCATTTTGTGTGTGGTCGTGGGCGGCGAAGAACTCGGCGCGACGGGATGCCATCGCTTCCTTACCGGTTAGTGTGCGGCGCGGTGGCACGACGCTTGGTGATAGCTTTGGGGTGGAGTGGCCGGACAACCGTATAGTGCATTGGTTTGTCAAGAGGTCAAGGACAGAAGATGATGAAATTTGGATTCCCCTTCAATCCTGGTCATTTATTACCAAGTAAAATGCATTAGCGGTCATCGAAATTGTCTTGATAGCTCACTTTGATCATTTTATACAAGATATGGTGATTATACGGCAACTGACTCAGCATATAGCTCTGTATTTGTCTGGTTGACCAGTCAAACAGTCCGCATGCGCCTCATCGTCTTGTGTTCTTTATCTATCTATCTATGCGGGCCTACCTCTCAGTGGAGAAAGAAATAAAAACCAAAATTATGCGTATGTGAGGAATCAAACCAGGGACTCGTCGCTGCAATGCACACTCGTCAGCCAAATGAAAATGAAATACTTTGCGTTAAATGCACAAACATATTTTTTTATATTATACGTGAGGCACACATTAGCGCACACCATCCATAGAGGCAAGTAGCATGTACGCGTGTAGACAGCCAGACACTCACGCTCACGCTGTCAGACCATGCTAATGCATGCACGTCGCCCTCTCAATCAAAGTCCTGCTCATGGCGCAACGCAAACAGCGAGCCCGTCACCTGCGTGCCCCGGCGGTGCCTGACATTACTGTTTAGACGTTTGCTGGAGGCCTCCGCGAACACTGAGCATGTACTCACCTGGCTCAACACCAACGGTCATACTTGTGACTCGACACCTTGCCCATGTATATCGTCCATCACAACGACAATCTATAAAATAGCCTAGCTAGAGAGGGTACTATTGTACGGAGGATGTACTATCGTGAGCAACCAATCATAGTGCCACTGCACACGAGTGTGTGTCTGATTGATTCGTCCATTATTCATAAGTTATGCATGGTTGTGTGGTGTCTAGTGGTAGTCGTCGAAGGCTAGCTGGCGACAAGAGTGGTTGCATGGATGCCTAGTTGTCAATACGTGCCGCATACGCTTCAAAGGCTCGTCATCCATGAGTTCACATTTTACCACCACGCCAGCGTCTGACCGCCCTGGCCTACCGAAACTCCTTCCGTCGCTAGCGCGCGCTTCTCGCCTGAAATGGTCACCGTCTCTCCAGAACATTAATGCCGCATTCACCAGACTTAACTGCAGGTGCAGTTGTTACACTGACATGCGGGCCAGATGCCCATTGGGCCCACATGTCAGTGACCCAATGCACCTGCAGTTAAGTCACTGAAGCAGTGTCCGCATTCACACCCGTGCGGCATCCTGGTGCAAGCGACTGCTCCGCGTTAACGACACCACGGCCGTCCTTCCGTATGCCGCCCACATTAATGACACGCGGTTGCCTATGAACCTACTCCGGTGCCAGCCGTCCATCCATTTGTCGCGGTTCATTACCATTCACAAGCTATACTAACTTGAGCCCCAGCTCCCAGCCATAGCCAAAGACCCACACTCATTCTCCTCCGGTCCCTTCCTTCTGTTGGCACCACTCCAACCACGGCCTCGTGGCACTCCAAAGCTCTCTTGGACATACTGTCGCAGGAGCAGACGAAGGGGATCGCCGGCACCCCCCCCGGCTGCCCTCCGCCGCCACGACCACGAAGTCGGCACGCGTGCGAGGGCGCAGCCGATAGCGGGGAAGAGTATTACATGGTAGGTCACCGCCGCTCTGGTCCTAGGAAGGCCACCGCGCTCCCCCACTCAGTTGACGCCAAGCTTGGTGGGATAAACATCGGCGGACGATTAGCTGCTTGACGGTGATGTGGAGGCAGAAATCATCACAACCTTGTGCTCCGGAGCAGGAGGTTATCGAGGCGGATGAGGAGGAGGCAAAGGTAATGGCCGACTTTCTTGGGTTCATGGCCGGACATGGTGGTCGGGCACTGGCGATCGTTTAGATTAGGTTTACAGTGGGTTTCAGTACGGTTTGTGCGAAATATGTAATGAATTTCATCCAGTTATGGGAAAAGTTTTCGAAATGTAATGAATTTCATCCGGTTAATTTGAAATTTGCTTTGTTTGCACGAATTTCGTCCGGTTAGTTCATATAGTTGTCAAAAGGTATGCGGGCAGCATTGGATGGCATCCATCAGTGTCCTCGGATAGATGCCGGTGTAAATTTGAGGGTCGGCGCTAGATACGCCCTAACTATCATGTTATAATCGCTAACAGTGCTCCATTATTTTGCAGGGAACAGTTATCCCTCGATCAAAATCATATCCACCGTGTTTCGCACTCCTCCCACGTAACAGCGTAGACTCTTGCTTACATAAAAGTGGAGCAAGTGGACGGCACTATAGAATGTCATATCACTCAAACTAGCCCGCCTAACCCGCGGGAAAGCACCGCCCTCGTCATTTTGTTCTGGATTTCTATCGATCGATCGCACGAAAATGTTATGCTTTGCAAGTTCAAAAGGAAAAGGTGGCACACTTATGACTCGTACGCGTCACGTTCGCGTCGCACCCCCAATAGTCCGGCTTGCACGCTGCTCACCAGAGGGGACATGCGTTTCTAGCATTTTCACTCACATGTGGGACTACAATTGAATAAACCGTCGATAGCCGAAATCTAATCGCTTGTCGGGCGTCGGCTGAGAAGAGAGAGATGGGGGAGGGAGAAGAGATCGCCTGCCCGCCAAGCACGGACTCCAAGAAATATATGATGATAATGTGAGGTGGGCCATGCGGAAGTCCGGACCGCTTCCAAGCCCGCTTCGGACTGCCCTGGCCCACTAGAACACCTGCCCACCCTACCACCTCCCTGCGTGCTGCCCCCTCAGACGCCAGCTGCCCGCATTCATAGCAAGTAGTACCAGTAAAATTCTGGGCTATAAGGGCATGTACAATGGTTGATAATATAGTCTCATCATAACTCTTGCATGTAATTTAGAGATGACAAAAAAACATGTGTACAATGGATCATCTCTTAGCCTTATCTTCAATAACTAGTTATTCCTAAAATCTTGGTGAAACATATTGTGCTAAGAGATCATCTCTTGTTTTCTCTTATTTCTCTTAAATAAGAGAAGACAAGACTTTTCTTATGATTTCTCTTTCCTCCACCTCATCATTTATCCTATGTGGCATCCCTACAATAGAACCATTGTACATGCCCTAAGCCCGCTTATGTGGAGGAGAGAGAGGCATTGACAAAGTCAAGGAGTGGGATCTGTAGGAGCCCGTCTCTACACGTGCTCCTAGGTATAAAAAACTAATTCTAAAAAATAGGCCTAAAAACAATTCTGTCTAAAAAGAAAGGTAAAAAACATTTGAGAGGAAATAGATAGAGAGAAAGTGAGAAAAAGTTGTAACCTTATAGCCAACCTTATAGTCAACACTATAGTATTAATAAGGAGGGAGTGGTGCACATGCCAAGTACACTGGGCTGCCGTGTTTCACACTCCTTCGTCGTAACAGTGGAGACAATAGGTTTCATAAAAAATAAACAATGAATACTCGTTGCTCGTCCACTATATCGGAAAGAATACTTTCATTTGCCAACACGTGGGACGTCGACCATCCTAGTCCACTTGCCATGCACAAAATTATCCTGGTCGACCCCGGTCGTAGCGCGGATCCAACCTTTCCCACTGTAAGTTGGTTGGACGAAGGAACCATCATGACTTTGTTGAATTCCGCTTCTTCAAGAAAACTTACTATACCTGTAGTACTGCTACCACACGCGAAGACTGGACAACAGTATACCACGGCATATCACTGAAACCCACTAGGCCAAACTAGCCCGCCTAGGATCTGTAGTCCCTCCTTTTCAAAGTTAGTAGTACAAAGTTGACTCATCAATTTTGGAATGGAGGGAGTTCGTCTCTGTACTGCTATGATTTTGTGTTGTATGTCTTTGTACTTTTGCTATGATTTTCCTACCCTATGAACCAAATGAGGCATGAATGTATCTGTGTCGACTATTATCTGATCGATCGCTAAGCCTACAATTTGAGGAGCTTGGGCTATTGGCCGATCAACGACAGATCAGTATAAGCGTACCATGAGCTCATTAGCCCCAAAGTTTCTCTTCGGTGAGTGTTTTGCAAGTATTATAGCTCGCACAGTAGCTAGCCTGCTAACACCAAGAATCATCAAACAAGACCTGCTGATATGATAAACACTTCAAGCTTACATCTAATCATGTCATATACTGCATCAAAAGGTGGTGAGGATACATCTGTTTCCACAACTCGGAGAGGGTTCGTATGATTCACTATCAAACAAAAGTAGCAAGTACCGCCCACACAAGACAGTACACTAGCCCTAAGATGGCTTGATAACACGCATCGTTCTGGTAATTAAACACAATGCAAACTACCCTGAAGGATTAGCGCGACCAACTATTTCTTGTCATCGATCTCTCGGGCAATGACCATAGCATAGACAGCGGCATGGGAATCGATCTCTGGGGCGATGTCCACCTCAACATCGGAATCGATCTTTGGGGCGATGTCCACAGGATGGACAGCGGCATCGGAATCGATCTCCGGGGCGATGTGAACAGGACGGACCGTGATATCCAGAATGATCTCTGGGGCGTCCTCCACAGGATGGGCGGCGACTTCGGAATCGTCAAGGACGTCCACCGGCACCTGCACAACCCTGACATATTAGCAAGCACATTGCAAATAAAAAAAACCACACCTATGGTAAGGCATTATTTTTACCTTGTGCAGCTCCACAGGGGATCTCATCCCTCCGGGGCCCATCTCCTCGTCCTCGATGGGGTCGATCACCTTGCCAGGGGAATACTGCTTCTAAACGGCGACTATCTCCTCAAACTCGGCCTTGAGCCTCGCATAGGTGGCCATTTGAATTTCTAGGATAGGCACGGTGGGACCCTTGCTGTTCTTCGGACTTTCTTTGAGGATTTCATCTGCCAACGTCGTCAACTCTTTGGCCAGTGCTTGTTTCTTGGAGTTCTTCGTCTCCATGGGTTGGCCCACCAACATGGTCAACTCGTTGGTCGGTGCTCGCTTCCTGGAGATTGTTGTCCCCAGTGGGTTGTCCGCTGGCAACTCTTTGCCTAGTGCTCCAGGATCCATCAATGAACTGACAAACAAAAAGCAATCGAAAGGAAACCACATTCGCAATGAAAACAGGAAAAGAATAGGCTGTGAGAATTGGTCGGTGCTTCGCAAAAAGAAGATTCTGTTGGAATGAAAATATAATAGCATCACTGATTCGCCCACCTTTCCTTTGTCGGTATAGAAGAAAAATGGCAGAAGTGAGTAGCCTGGAGTGAGGTTTTCTTCAAGAAAGGGGAGAAAGGGCTTGAACAAGCGTTCTACTGAAATGATGGTTGCTTTGTCCAGTCCAACTTCGAGGCCACACCGGGGTGACCGGGGAGTCTCGACTATAGCACCTCGCTGTGATTTGGTGGATGGCACGCGGGCCCGGATGCTTTGATGCCCCGCATGTAGATAGTGCGGCTAGTCATATAGGAGTACTCAATATTGTGCACCGCGACCAAGGCGGAGAGAAAAACGAGAGAACTACACATTTATTTACGGTGTAGATTCACTCATTTTGCTCTAGTACTACTCATTTAGGGTGTAGTATAGTGACTTGTCGAAATCTCTAGAAAGGAAAATACTCCTTTCCGGTTTACAGGGCTATACTAGCAAGTAGTACTACAGTACTGGGCTGAAATAGCTGTAACATCCCAAAATTTTAAATTTTGGAATGTTATATTAAATAGATAATTTTGATTGATTGTTTGATTGCTTGAGTGAAATTGCGTGAAATTCAAAACTTTTGAAAGTTGAATGAGAGGGAATAAAAGGACTTTCCCAAACTTTCATTTTTGCATTTCTGATCTCCGTGAATTCAAACTCTTTTCACCACCAAACCCTGGAGATAAGATGACATGACTTCTTCCATTTAAATAAATGAAAAGGGTTTTGAAAAGATTTGAAATTCCATTTGGAAATATTTCAAATTCATAAACTTTATGCAACTCAATGATTTTCATGAGAGAAGATAAAATGACTTCTTCAAAACATGTGAAATATGAGTTGGGAGTTTAAAAGAATCAAATTGAAAGTCCCTTTTGATTATTCTCATTTTGGAATTATTTGGATTTTATTCAAATTATTTTTTCTCCAAAAATAAAATATATGGAAATTAGGGTAAAAAGATTCCCTACATTAGAAAATTGAAGAGAAATAAATTGGAATTTATTTTGGTATTTTTAAAATGATTTTTACGAGGTTTTATTGCAACAGTAGCACTATTTGCTTTACTCTATTTTTTGTGGAATTTATTTGGCGCTAAAAATGTTCATCATTTAGGAAATCTTTTTCTGAAAATTTTTATATATTATATGCCTATATACTATTTTTATTTATTTTGCTTTTATTATTTTTGTTTGTCAGGAAAAATGTTTTAAAAAACAAAGTTTCCCTGTCGCCGACTGGGCCGGCCCAGCGCCCAAGCCAGGCCGCGGCCCAACGGCCCACCCCGCTCGTCCCCGAGCTCCGCTCGGACTCAAGCCGCTGCACGACAGTCGCCGACGCCGCTGTTCGAGTCCCGGCCGGGCACGCCTCCCGCTCCGCGCCCCTTCTATAAATCCGCCGCCCCGGACCCCTCCCTCTCTCTCCTCCGCGTCCCGCACCGCCGCCGTCCACATCTCGCCGCCCGCCGCCGCCGCACTTTGTCACCGCTGCCGCCACGCGCTGCACGCCGGAGCCGCCCACGCCTTGCCCTGCCGCCGAGGACGAAGCCGCCGCCCATCGGAGCCGCATCCGCGGTGCGCCGCCGCACTCCTCGTGCCGAGCCACCGCCCGCCGTTCGCTGCAGCGACGCCGAGCCACAGTCTTTCGCCGGAGTTGACCGAAATGGTAAAACCACCTGGTTTGCCTAGTTTTATTTTAAGTTTCGGTTTTCCTTTAGGCCCGGTTTATTTATTTAGGTTAATTTAAATTTGAGTTCGTTCGCTCATTTAGGTTTTTCAGCGAACAAATTCTTTAGTTTAGTTTCGGTAGCGAGCATTCGCTCGACATAATTTCCTTTTTCTTTTTATTTTCTATCAGGGACCTAGTTGTAGTTGTTTTATTTACAGATTGGCCCCTGTTTTTCAAACTAGCACAACTTTTCAACCGTTTGTCCAAGTCCAACAAAACCAATGCCCACTTCTTCGTCACGATCCCCTCTTTCCAGATAATCAACTTGAACACGTTTTTGAAAGTTTAAAATTCGATTTCAAACCGATTTGAATTTAAAGTTCTTTTTATCATAACTTTAGTTTCGTAACTCCGATTTAGTGGATTCTTTTTGCAAATCGAAGCTCTTGACCTAAACTTTCTGATAAGACCAAATCCACCTAATTTTGGTACTGTTAGAAATTGTTTTCTGTTGCAAGAGTCAATTGCTTGTTTTCGAAGTTTTCTGAAGTCTTTTCTTCGATTCTTTTGGATGAGTGCTTATGTACGCAATTGCTTTCTCACGATAGATTGAACGGAGTGTGACGAGTAGAACTATCAGGAGTTATGAGTGCGAATCATCTTCATCAACAGTACAAGGCAAGTTCACACTTTGATCATACTTTCCATACCCAGTTTTTATGCATAGTTTCACCCTCAAACATTGCATGAGTAGGATTGATAACATGGGGGTATTGGGAAGTAGTTGATGAGGTAGGAACCTATTGTCCTACATTCAAACCTTGGGAGTTACTTTTACGTTATGCTCATACTGCTATGCTATGCTCGTAGACGTGGATTGGTTTTTGATAGAATTCATGACCAATGTGAGAGTTGTTATTAATGGTCAACTTAAGGTGGTTACTTTGATACACATCAGGGTGGATTGGTTGGGGCACCCTGGAGCACCCAGGGGTTTGCCCGGGCACCTGGAGAACCCAGTGATTGCCCAAGGGGATCCCGGAGGACTCGTGTGATCACCCTATGGAATGCCACCCAGGCTTAAAGGGATCATAAGATTATTCATGCTAGAAACTTCTGTGTGCAGCCACAAGCTATTATGGGCTGTAACATAGTTGAGTAAGTTGCATGACCTCTTTCAGTGGCGGGCTAGCAGATGTAGGGGAAAGTAGGTGTAACTGTCCACACAGAGTAAAGAGTTAATGTTTCTGAAAGACCGTGTCTCGGTCATCCGTTTCTCAAACACCAACTAGTGCGAGAAATCCAACAGAGGAGATCGAGTCTTGTGGGTAAAGGTGCACAAACCTCTGCAGAGTGTACAAACTAATCATGATTAGCCATGTCCCTGGTTATGGACATCTTGAGTATCTCGTACTTGAATTATTGGTTTGAGCTCATCACTTTACTTAATAAACTTGTTGGGTTGTTACTTTTAACTTGGGATTGAGTTGGAGGAACCTTCTCAATAATTTTCAGCAAACTTTGTAGTTAAATAAAATATATTACTATGTTGTAGGGAAAAATTAGCTTTATGCAAAAATTGAACTTAAAGCCTCCACCAGCCAAATATGCATGTAGTGATTTCATTTTTCAGCATTGCTCTACAGTGTGAAATTGCCAATACATTCAATGTACTGACCTACATGGATGCAATGTCTCATGTTGCAGGATTCTTACGACGAGTAAGTGGTACGTTAGGGTTACGATTTCTACACTCAACTTTGCCGTTGGTGTTGATGGGATACCACAACCTTGTTGTTACTTCCGCTATTTGGATTGAGGTAATAGTATTTACATTACTTTATACATGTGATTTACCTCTGTTATAAATCCTCGAGTACTGTGTGTGTCAGCATACTGATCCAAGGATGACACTTATGCACAGAGACTTGACCGTCTGAGGTCGGGTCGCTACAAGATGGTATCAGAGCACATGTTGACTGTAGGATGTGACCCCTAGAAACTAGCAAGCCCATAGGAAAGTTTTTCTCTAAAACCTTATTTTCAAAAAGATCTTCTACCTCTCTTCTTTTCCGAGCTTTATCAAATACTCCCTTTTAGTTAGACTATACCCCCTTTCCCCTTTTGACCACATGAAGATTTGACTGATAAGACCACTCACTACAAAAAATACACTTCCGTGATGATACGTGTTTGTCACAGTAGGTCACATTTTCTGTCATGCATGTACATCCATGACAATTTTATGACAGAATCAAGATAGTCATACCTGTGCTCTCTTAGAAGTGTTCCATGACATTACCAAAATTACCATCACGGAAGTGTCCACTTCCATGATGATAAATCGTGCGTCACAGAAGTGCTTTCGTCAAGGGTGACAGACACGTGGCATCCACCGTAACGGAACGCCGTTAAGCTATCGGGTCCGGTTTTGGATCCGATAACCCGTTAACAGCCCCGACTAATGGGGATTTTCCATGTGTAAAATCATCACTGGCTGGAGGAAACACGTGTCGGCTCACCGTTGGGACAGATGGCATCCACTCATTGGACCCAAAGCGCCTATGATACGTTGACACGTGGCACGACCCAACAGAGGCCCATTCCTGTGAAAAGGCCGGCCCGTTTGACTTGGTCAAAAGGTGGCGGGCCGGCCCACGGCAAGCCTGTTAACGGCATGTTCGCATATAGCCCATTTACAGCCCGCTAACCCAGGGCCCGTTTACGGCCTATCCGAATTAGTGCCCAGTATCGTCATCTGGGCCGTCCAGTATAATTCCATCCACTTCCGGCCCATTGAGGGAGTCCTGGATTAAGGGGTCCTCGGGCGTCCGGCCTGTTAGCCATGGGCCGGACTGAACGCGGAGGTGCTGTCCGTTCGGCGCTAGGATCTCTGGTGATTTGGATCACGTTGAGTACAACTTCCTCATCCCCGTTCTTTGAACGCTTCCGCACATGATCTACAAAGGTATGTAGATGCAATCCGATCACTCGTTGCTAGATGAACTCATAGATGGATCTTGGTGAAACCGTAGGAATTTTTTTGTTTTCTGCAACGTTCCCCAACAGTGGCATCATGAGCTAGGTCTATGCATAGTTCCTTTTGCACGAGTAGAACACAATTTTTTTTGGGCGTAGATGTTGTCAACTTTCTTGCCGCTACTAGTCTTATTTTGCTTCAACGGTATTGTGGGATGAAGCGGCCCGGACCAACCTTACACGTACGCTTACGTGAGACCGGTTCCACCGACTAACATGCACTAGTTGCATAAGGTGGCTGGCGGGTGTCTGTCTCTCCCACTTTAGTTGGAGCGGATTCGGTGAAAAGGGTCCTTATGAAGGGTAAATAGAAGTTGACAAATCACGTTGTGGCTTTGACGTAGGTAAGAAAACGTTCTTGCTAGAACCCTATTTCAGCCACGTAAAACTTGCAACAACAATTAGAGGACGTCTAACTTGTTTTTGCAGCAAGTGTTTTGTGATGTGATATGGCCAAAGTTGTGATGAATGATGAATGAAATATATGTGATGTATGAGATATTCATGCTATTGTAACAGGAATCACGACTTGCACGTCGATGAGTATGACAACCGGCAGGAGCCATAGGAGTTGTCTTTATTTTTTTTATAACCTGCGTGTCATTGAGAAACGCCATGTAAATTACTTTACTTCATTGCTAAACATGTTAGCCATAGTAGTAGAAGCAATAGTTGGCGAGCAACTTCATGGAGACACGATGATGGAGATCATGGTGTCAAGCCGGTGACAAGATGATCATGGAGCCCCAAGATGGAGATCAAAGGAGCTATGTGATATTGGCCATATCATGTCACTATTATTATTTGATTGCATGTGATGTTTATCATGTTTTTGCATCTTGTTTACTTACAACGACGGTAGTAAATAAGATGATCCCTCATAATAATTTCAAGAAAGTGTTCCCCCTAACTGTGCACCATTGCGACAGTTCGTTGTTTCGAAGCACCACGTGATGATCGGGTGTGATAGATTCCAACGTTCACATACAACGGGTGTAAGACAGATTTACACATGCAAACACTTAGGTTGACTTGACGAGCCTAGCATGTACAGACATGGCCTCGGAACACAGAAAACCAAAAGGTCGAGCATGAGTCGTATAGAAGATATGATCAACATGAAGATGTTCACCGATGTTGACTAGTCCGTCTCACGTGATGATCGGACACGGCCTAGTTAACTCGGATCATGTTATACTTAGATGACTGGAGGGATGCCTATCTAAGTGGGAGTTCATTGAATAATTTGATTAGATGAACTTAATTATCATGAACTTAGTCTAAAATATTTACAATATGTCTTGTAGATCAAATGGCCAACGTTGTCCTCAACTTCAATGCGTTCCTAGAGAAAACCAAGCTGAAAGACGATGGCGGCAACTATACGGACTGGGTCCGGAACCTGAGGATCATCCTCATAGCTGCCAAGAAAGATTATGTCCTACAAGCACCGCTAGGTGAAGCACCTGTTCTCCCTGCAGAACAAGACGTTATGAACGCTTGGCAAGCACGTACCGATGACTACTCCCTCGTTCAGTGCGGCATGCTTTACAGCTTAGAGCCCGGGCTCCAAAAGCGTTTTGAGAGACACAGAGCATATGAGATGTTCGAAGAGCTGAAAATGGTTTTTCAAGCTCATGCCCGGGTCGAGAGATATGAAGTCTCCGACAAGTTCTTCAGCTGTAAGATGGAGGAAAACAGTTCTGTCAGTGAGCACATACTCACTATGTCTGGGTTACATAACCGCTTGACTCAGCTGGGAGTTAATCTCCCGGATGACGCGGTAATAGACAGAATCCTTCAGTCGCTTCCACCGAGCTACAAGAGCTTTGTGATGAACTTCAATATGCAGGGGATGGAAAAGACCATTCCTGAAGTATTTGCAATGCTGAAATCAGCAGAGGTAGAAGTCAAAAGGAACATCAAGTGTTGATGGTGAATAAAACCACTAAGTTCAAGAAAGGCAAGGGTAAGAAAACCTTCAAGAAGGACGGCAAGGGAGTTGCCGCGCCCAGCAAGCAAGCTGCTGGGAAGAAGCCAAAGAATGGACCCAAGCCCGAGACTGAGTGCTTTTATTGCAAGGAGAGTGGTCACTGGAAGCGGAACTGCCCCAAATACTTAGCGGACAAGAAGGCCGGCAAAACGAAAGGTATATGTGATATACATGTAATTGATGTATACCTTACCAGTACTCGTAGTAGCTCCTGGGTATTTGATACCGGTGCAGTTGCTCACATTTGTAACTCAAAGCAGGAGCTGCGGAATAAGCGGAGACTGGTGAAGAACGAGGTGACGATGCGCGTCGGGAATGGTTCCAAGGTCGATGTGATCGTCGTCGGCACGCTACCTCTACATTTACCTACGGGATTAGTTTTAAACCTCAATAATTGTTATTTAGTGCCAGCTTTGAACATGAACATTGTATCAGGATCTTGTTTAATACGAGATGGCTACTCATTTAAATCCGAGAATAATGGTTGTTCTATTTATATGAGAGATATGTTTTATGGTCATGCTCCGATGGTGAATGGTTTATTCTTAATGAATCTCGAGCGTAATGCTACACATATTCATAGTGTGAGTACCAAAAGATGTAAGGTTGATAATGATAGTCCCATATACTTGTGGCACTGCCGCCTTGGTCACATAGGTGTCAAACGCATGAAGAAGCTCCATGCAGATGGACTTTTAGAGTCTCTTGATTACGAATCATTTGACACGTGCGAACCATGCCTCATGGGTAAAATGACTAAGACTCCGTTCTCAGGAACAATGGAGCGAGCAACCAACTTATCGGAAATCATACATACTGATGTGTGTGGTCCAATGAGTGTTGAAGCTCGCGGTGGTTATCGTTATGTTCTCACCCTCACTGATGACTTGAGTAGATATGGGTATATCTATTTAATGAAACACAAGTCTGAGAATTTTGAAAAGTTCAAGGAATTTCAGAGTGAGGTTGAGAATCAACGTGACAGGAAAATCAAGTTCTTGTGATCAGATCGTGGAGGAGAATACTTGAGTCACGAGTTTGGCACACACTTAAGAAGATGTGGAATAGTTTCACAACTGACGCCGCGTGGAACACCTCAGCGTAATGGTGTGTCTGAACGTCGTAATCGCACTCTATTAGATATGGTGCAATCTATGATGTCTCTTATCGATTTACCACTATCTTTTTGGGGCTATGCTTTAGAGACTACCGCATTCACTTTAAATAGGGCTCCGTCGAAATCCGTTGAGACGACACAGTATGAATTATGGTTTGGGAAGAAACCTAAGCTGTCGTTTCTAAAAGTTTGGGGATGCGATGCTTATGTCAAGAAACTTCAACCTGAAAAGCTCGAACCCAAGTCGGAAAAATGCGTCTTCATAGGATACCCTAAAGAAACTATTGGGTATACCTTCTACCTCAGATCCGAAGGCAAGATCTTTGTTGCCAAGAATGGATCCTTTCTAGAGAAGGAGTTTCTCTCGAAAGAAGTAAGTGGGAGGAAAGTAGAACTTGATGAAGTATTACCTCTTGAACCGGAAAATGGCGCAACTCAAGAAAATGTTCCTGAGGTGCCTGCACCGACTACAGAGGAAGTTAATGATGATGATCATGAAACTTCAGAACAGGTTGCTAATGAACTTCGTAGGTCCACAAGGACACGTTCCGCAGCAGAGTGGTACGGTAACCCTGTCATGGAAATCATGTTGTTAGACAACGGTGAACCTTCGAACTATGAAGAAGCTATGGCGGGCCCGGATTTCGACAAATGGCTGGAAGCCATGAAATCCGAGATAGGATCCATGTATGAAAATGAAGTATGGACTTTAACTGACTTTCCCGTTGAGCGGCGAGCCATAGAAAATAAATGGATCTTTAAGAAGAAGATAGACGCGGATGGTAATGTGACCATCTATAAAGCTCGGCTTATCGCTAAGGGTTATCGACAAGTTCAAGGGGTTGACTACGATGAGACTTTCTCACCGGTAGCAAAGCTGAAGTCCGTCCGAATCATGTTAGCAATTGCCGCATTCTATGATTATGAAATATGGCAAATGGACGTCAAAACGTCATTCCTTAATGGTTTCCTTAAGGAAGAATTGTATATGATGCAACCGGAAGGTTTTGTCGATCCTAAGAATGCTGACAAGGTGTGCAAGCTCCAACGCTCGATTTATGGGCTGGTGCAAGCATCTCGGAGTTGGAACATTCGCTTTGATGAGATGATCAAATCATTTGGGTTTATGCAGACTTATGGAGAAGCCTGCATTTACAAGAAAGTGAGTGAGAGCTCTGTAGCATTTCTCATATTATATGTAGATGACATACTTTTGATGGGAAATGATATAGAGCTTTTGGACAGCATTAAGGCCTACTTGAATAAGAGTTTTTCAATGAAGGACCTTGGAGAAGCTGCTTATATATTAGGCATCAAGATCTATAGAGATAGATCAAGACGCCTCATAGGTCTTTCACAAAGCACATACCTTGATAAGATATTGAAGAAGTTCAATATGGATCAGTCTAAGAAGGGGTTCTTGCCTGTGTTGCAAGGTGTGAAATTGAGCTCAGCTCAATGTCCGACCACGACAGAAGATATAGAAGAGATGAGTGTCATCCCCTATGCCTCAGCCATAGGTTCTATTATGTATGCCATGCTGTGTACCAGACCCGATGTAAACCTTGCCGTAAGTTTGGTAGGTAGGTACCAAAGTAATTCCGGCAAGGAACACTGGACAGCGGTCAAGAATATCCTGAAGTACCTGAAAAGGACTAAGGAAATGTTTCTCGTTTATGGAGGTGACGAAGAGCTCGTCGTAAAGGGTTACGTCGACGCTAGCTTCGACACAGATCTGGATGACTCTAAGTCACAAACCGGATACGTGAATATTTTGAATGGTGGGGCAGTAAGCTGGTGCAGTTGCAAGCAGAGCGCCGTGGCGGGATCTACATGTGAAGTGGAGTACATGGCAGCCTCGGAGGCAGCACATGAAGCAATTTGGGTGAAGGAGTTCATCACCGACCTAGGAGTCATACCCAATGCGTCGGGGCCGATCAAACTCTTCTGTGACAACACTGGAGCTATTGCACTTGCCAAGGAGCCCAGGTTTCACAAGAAGACCAGGCACATCAAGCATCGCTTCAACTCCATTCGTGAAAATGTTCAAGATGGAGACATAGATATTTGTAAAGTGCATACGGACCTGAATGTAGTAGATCCGTTGACTAAACCTCTCCCTAGAGCAAAACATGATCAACACCAGAATTCCATGGGTGTTCGATTCATCACAATGTAACTAGATTATTGACTCTAGTGCAAGTGGGAGACTGTTAGAAATATGCCCTAGAGGCAATAATAAAAGGATTATTATTATATTTCCTTGTTCATGATAATTGTCTTTTATTCATGCTATAATTGTGTTATCCGGAAATCGTAATACATGTGTGAATACATAGACACCAACATGTCCCTAGTAAGCCTCTAGTTGACTAGCTCGTTGATCAACCGATAGTCATGGTTTCCTGACTATGGACATATGATGTCATTGATGACGAGATCACATCATTAGGAGAATGATGTGATGGACAAGACCCAATCCTAAACATAGCACAAGATTGTATAGTTCGTTTGCTAGAGTTTTTCCAATGTCAAGTATCTTTTCCTTAGACCATGAGATCGTGTAACTCCCGGATACCGTAGGAGTGCTTTGGGTGTACCAAACGTCACAACGTAACTGGGTGACTATAAAGGTATACTACAGGTATCTCCGAAAGTGTCTGTTGGGTTGACACGGATCAAGACTGGGATTTGTCACTCCGTATAACGGAGAGGTATCTCTGGGCCCACTAGGTAATGCATCATCATAAGGAGCTCAAAGTGACCAAGTGTCTGGTCACGGGATCATGCATTACGGTACAAGTAAAGTGACTTGCCGGTAACGAGATTGAACGAGGTATTGGGATACCGACGATCGAATCTCGGGCAAGTAACTTACCGATTGACAAAGGGAATTGTATACAGGGTTGCGTGAATCCTCGACATTGTGGTTCATCCGATGAGATCATCGAGGATCATGTGGGAGCCAACATGGGTATCTAGATCCCGCTGTTGGTTATTGGCCGCAGAGCCATCTCGGTCATGTCTACATGTCTCCCGAACCCGTAGGGTCTACACACTTAAGGTTCGGTGACGCTAGGGTTGTAGAGATATGTATATGCAGTAACCCGAAAGTTGTTCGGAGTCCCGGATGAGATCCCGGACGTCACGAGGAGTTCCGGAATGGTCCGGAGGTGAAGAATTATATATAGGAAGTGCTACTTCGGCCATCGGGACAAGTTTCGGGGTCACCGGTATTGTGCCGGGACCACCGGAAGGGTCCCGGGGGTCCACCGAGTGAGGCCACCTATCCCGGAGGGCCCCATGGGCTGAAGTGGGAAGGGATCCAGCCCAAAGTGGGCTGGGGCGCCACTTCCCCCTAGGGCCCATGCGCCTAGGGTTGGGGAAACCCTAAGGGGGCGCCCCCTTGCTTGGGGGGCAAGCCCCCCTCCCCTTGGCCGCCGCCCCCCTAGGAGATTGCATCTCCTAGGGCCGGCGCCCCCCTAGGCCCCCTATATATAGTGGGGGGGAGGAAGGTCTTCAAACCCACGCCTTTGGTGCCTCCCTGTCCCTCTCCAACACCTCCTCCTCCTCCTCCATAGAGCTTGGCGAAGCCCTGCCGGAGTACTGCAGATCCACCACCACCACGCCGTTGTGCTGCTGCTGGAGCCATCTTCCTCAACCTCTCCTTCCCCTTGCTGGATCAAGAAGGAGGAGACGTCACACTGACCGTACGTGTGTTGAACGCGGAGGTGCCGTCCGTTCGGCGCTAGGATCTCCGGTGATTTGGATCACCTCGAGTACAACTTCCTCATCCCCGTTCTTTGAAGGCTTCCGCGCGTGATCTACAAAGTTATATAGATGCAATCCGATCACTCGTTGCTAGATGAACTCATAGATGGATCTTGGTGAAACCGTAGGAAAATTTTTGTTTTCTGCAACGTTCCTCAACATTAGTCATCTTGCCCATGAGGCATGGTTCGCAAGCATCAAGTGATTCCAAAAGCCCATCAGCATAGAGTTTCTTCATGCGCTTTACACCAATATGACATAAACGACAGTGCCACAAATGTGTTACACTATCATTATCAACTTTGCATCTTTTGGCATCAATATTATGAATATGTGTATCACTACGATCAAGATTCAATAAACCATTCACCTTGCATGTATGACCTCAGAAGGTTTTATTCATGTAAACAGAATAACAATTATTCTTTGACTTTACTGAATAACCGTATTGCAATAAGCACGATGCAATCATATTATGCTCAATAAACATGATCCAATCATATTATGCTCAACGCAAACACCAAATAACATTTATTTTAGGTTCAACACTAATCCCGAAAGTAAAGGGAGTGTGTGATGGTGATCTTATCAACCTTGGAATCACTTCCAACTCACATCATCACCTCACCCTTAACTAGTCTGTTTATTTTGCAACTCCCGTTTTCGCGTTACTACTCTTAGCAACTGAACCAGTACCAAATACTGAGGGGTTGCTATAAACACTAGTAAAGTACACATCAATAACATGTATATCAAATATACTTTTGTTCACTTTGCCATCCTTCTTATCCGCCAAGTATCTAGGGCAGTTCCACTTCCGGTGACCATTTCCTTTGCAGTAGAAGCACTTAGTTCCAGGCTTGGGTCTAGCTTTGGGCTTCTTCATGAGAGGAGCAACTTGCTTGCTATTCTTCTTTGAAGTTCCTCTTTCTTTCCCTTCGCCCTTTTCTTGAAACTAGAGGTCTTGTTAACCATCAATACTTGATGCTATTTCTTGATTTCTACCTTTGCCGATTTCAGCATCGTGAAGAGCTTGGGAATTACTTTCATCATCCCTTACATATTATAGTTCATCACTAAGTTCTAGTAACTTGGTGATGGTGACTAGAGAACTTTGTCAATTACTATCTTATCTGGAAGATTAACTCCCATTTGATTCAAGCAATTATAGTACCAAGACAATCTGAGCACATGCTCACTGGTTGAGCTATTCTCCTCCATCTTGTAGGCAAAGTGCTGTCAGAGGTCTCATACCTCTCGACACGGGCATGAGTATGAAATACCAATTTCAACTCTTAGAACATCTTATATGCTCCGTGGCGTTCAAAACGGTTTTTGAAGTCCCGGTTCTAAGCCGTAAAGTATGGGGCACTAAACTATCAAGTAGTCATCATACTAAGCTTGTCAAATGTTCATAACATCTGCATATGCTCCTGCAAAAGGTCCGTCACCTGGTGGTGCATCAAGGACATAATTCTTCTGTGCAGCAATGAGATAATTCTCAGATCATGGATCCGGTCCGCATCATCGCTACTATTATCTTTCAACTTATTTTTCTCTAGGAACATATCAAAAATAAATGGGGAGCTGTAATGTGAGCTATTGATCTACTCAAAAATTTGCAAATACTATCAGGACTAAGTTCATGATACATTAAAGTTCAATTAATCATATTACTTAAGAACTCCCACTTAGATAGACATCCCTCTAGTCATCTAAATGATCACGTGATCCATATCAACTAAACCATGTTCGATCATCATGTGAGATGGAGTAGTTTTCGATGGTGAACATCACTATGTTGATCATATATACCATATGATTCACGTTCGACCTTTCATTCTCAGTGTTCCGAGGCCATATTTGCATATGCTAGGCTCGTCAAGTTTAACCCGAGTATTCCGCCTGTGCAAAACTGGCTTGCACCCATTGTATGTGAACGTAGAGCTTATCACACCCGATCATCACATGGTGTCTCGGCACGACGAACTATCGCAATGGTGCATACTCAAGGAGAACACTTATACCTTGAAATTTAGTAAGGATCATCTTATAATGCTATCGTCGTACTGAGAAAAATAAGATGCATAAAAGATAAACATCACATGCAATCAAAATAAGTGACATGATATGGCCATCATCATCTTGTGCCTTTGATCTCCATCTCCAAAGAACTGTCATGATCTCCATCGTCCCCGACATGACACCATGATCTCCATCATCTTGATCTTTATCAACGTGTCGTCACATGGTCGTCTCGCCAACTATTGCTTTTGCAACTATTGCTATCGCATAGTGATAAAGTAAAGCAATTATATGGTGCTTGCATCTTATGCAGTAAAGAGACAACCATAAGGCTCCTGCCAGTTGCCGATAACTTTAACAAAACATGATCATCTCACACAACAATTTATATCTCATCATGTCTTGACCATGTCACGTCACAACATGCCCAGCAAAAGCAAGTTAGACGTCCTCTACTTTGTTGTTGCAAGTTTTACGTGGCTACTATGGGCTTAGCAAGAACCGTTCTTACCTACGCATCAAAAACCACAACGATTTTTTTGTCAAGTGTGCTGTTTTAACCTTCAACAAGGACCGGGCGTAGTCACACTCGATTCAACTAAAGCTGGAGAAACTGACACCCACTAGCCACCTGTGTGCGAAGCACGTTGGTAGAACCAGTCTCATGAACGCGGTCATGTAATGTCGGTTCGGGCCGCTTCATCCAACAATACCACCGAATCAAAGTATGACATGATGGTAAGCAGTATGACTATTATCACCCACAACTCTTTGTGTTCTACTCGTGCATATAACATCTATGCATAGAACTGGCTCAGATGCCACTGTTGGGGAACGTAGTATTTCAAAAGAATTCCTACGAACACGCAAGATCTATCTAGGAGATGCATAGAAACGAGAGGGGAGACTGTGTCTGCGTACCCTCGTAGACCGAAAGAATAAGCGTTTAGTAACGCGGTTGATGTAGTCGAACGTCTTTGCGATCCAACCGATCCAAGTACCGAACGCACAACACCTCCGCGATCTGCACACGTTCAACTCGGTGACGTCCCTCGAACTCTTGATCCAGTTGAGGCCGAGAGAGAGTTTAGTCAGCACGACAGCATGGTGATGGTGATGATGAAGTTACCGCCGCAGGGCTTCGCCTAAGCACTATGACAATATGACTGAGGTGGAAAACTATGGAGAGGGGCACCGCACATGGCTAGGAAAAATCTTGGAGTGTCTTTGGGGTGCCCCCCTGCCCACATATATAAAGGAGGGGGAAGAGGAGGCCGGCCTAGGAGGGATGCGACAATAGGGGAAGTCCAACTAGGATTCCCAATCCTAGTTGGAATCCCCTTCCTTTTACAAGAGGGGAGAGAGGGAAGGAAAGAGAGGGGGAGCCGCCCCCTCCCTAGTCCAATTCGGTCTTGCCATGGCGGGGGGGGGGGGTGGCCACCCCTTGAGGCCCTTCTCTCCTTTCCCGTATGGCCCATAAAGGCCCACTACTTCCCCCGGCGAATTCCTGTAACTCTTCGGTACTCCAAAAAATATCCGAATCACTCGGAACCTTTCCGATGTTCGAATATAGCCTTCCAATATATTGATATTTACGTATCAACCATTTTGAGACTCCTCGTCATGTCCGTGATCTCATCCGGGACTCCAAACAACCTTCAGTACATCAAATCACATAACTCATAATACAAATCGTCATCGAACGTTAAGCGTGCGGACCCTACGGGTTTGAGAACTATGTAGACATGACCGAGACACATCTCCAGTCAATAACCAATAGCAGAACCTGGATGCTCATATTGTCTCCTACATATTCTACGAAGATTTTTATTGGTCAAATCGCATAACAACATACGTTGTTCCCTTTGTCATCGGTATGTTTCTTGCCCGAGATTTGATCGTCAGTATACTCATACCTAGTTTAATCTCGTTACCGGCAAGTCTCTTTACTCATTCTGTAATGCATCATCTTGTAACTAACTCTTTAGTCACATTGCTTGCAAGGCTTATAGTGATGTGCATTACAGAGAGGGCCCAGAGATACCTCTCCGACAATCGGAGTGAAAAATCCTAATCTCGATCTATGCCTACTCAACAAACACCATCAGAGACACCTGTAGAGCATCTTTATAATCACCCAGTTAAGTTGTGACATTTGATAGCACACTAAGTGTTCCTCCGGTATTCGGGAGTTGCATAATCTCATAGTCATAGGAACATGTATAAGTCATGAAGAAAGCAATAGCAATAAACTAAACGATCATAGTGCTAAGCTAACTGATGGGTTTAGTCCATCACATCATTCTCTAATGGTGTGATCCCATTCATCAAATGAAAACACATGTCCATGGCTTGGAAACCTAACCATCTTTGATTAACGAGCTAGTCAAGTAGAGGCATACTAGGGACACTCTATTTTTCTATGTATGCACACATGTACTAAGTTTCTGGTTAATACAATTCTAGCATGAATAATATATATTTATCATGATATAAGGAAATATAAATAACAACTTTATTATTGCCTCTAGGGCATATTTCCTTCAAAACTTCCATGTACATTGGACTTGAGCTTATCCCATAAGCACCGCTGCTACTCCAAAGACTCCATATGACTCCACCTATAACTTGTAGTCCCTCCTTTTCTTGACCACAGTCAACGCTCGAGCAAAATTAAGTTCCTTGTTACTCTAGTTTGTGCTCCCAACTTCCAGAGTATCCGTCCAATGCCATCACACACGGATCATGACCTACGTGAAAAAATGAAGAACTCACATATTGGGTGTCACACATAAGAGTTACCTGAACTCAACATCACCGCTCTTCCTTGACCGCCTATTTGAAACTTGAAGGAATTTCATCATTGCTTGTAGTCATCGAGTCAAATTCGTAGTTTTCTCACCACATGTATGTGACTACCAAAGCCCTGGCCCCTCTCCATGTCCCCGTGTGCATCGCATGCCTCGCCGCTATTACCACGTCGAGCCTCCACAGTCCTAGTCTAGTCTCAAGGGTCACGAACACACACCACTCAACCCCCACCACAGAATACCATCGATCATCGCCGACCGATGACGAGTTTCACGCTTCCCTCAGAACACTGGGCTCTAGTCCAAACTGCGTGTCACTCACTCCCCCCGTTGAATAGGCTTCGACTCTCTATCGACTTACGCCATAGCCCCTCAATCATGCTCCACCTTCAACACGAATCCATGGTAGAGGATCAGTCCCCCCCGCGCCACATCAACATCAACCTCCGTGTGTTCATCACCTTGAATTAACCCCGCACCATAGCATTGTCGAAGCCACACAAGCCCTTGGGCCTGCACCACGTGTTTCCACGCCCCATAAGTCGGTCACCATCAGCATCACGCTCTTATGTCGTCGTCGCCGATCCCACCGTCTTTTGTACCAACCGACTCACGTCGATCCATCAGACTGTCAAGTCCGACCCAACCGAACTTGTCCGGCTGCATGACACGCTCGAGGCTTCCAAATCATGTTCCATGAATTTCCATCCAGCAAATGATAATTTCATCTTAACTGACATGACTTCCGGCAACGCCTTCAAGCATCCCTATTGTGCCAACAAATCTTTCACCTTTGTCTGCCATAACCCAAGGTTTTCAGTTCCACGAACTTCTCCACCTCTAACCTGGAACCCATTGACGTCCTGGTTCTTCGTACGACTGACCCTGTTAAAAACTATTTGAGCTTTCCATGCGACACTACTAGCAAAACCCTTGGTCTTCACGTGAGCAGCTCCTGTCTTGGCTTTAACTCCTGATGCTAAGCTAATTGCTTTTTCCTTGCCAATGCATCCATACTAGTCCCCGATGGATGTATCAATGGATTTTTCCTTCGCAAGATTTGATATGTCTGCCTTGCACCATACCACAGGACTCGTTCCTCCTTTTATCAAGCAAATCTCGAACGTACGCAACGCTCATTGGCCAGCCAGGCGTACGCGCCTGGGCCTCGTCCCGGACATGCTACCGGCTCGGACAGCCCCACCCGGGCCAGCCCGCCACCACACACACACAGGCAAACCCTTGTTGGGCCACGCAGCCATCTGCTGACTACCGATGCGCCTGTCATGGTCGTAGCCACGTCTGTGTCGTCCGTCCGATCGCAAGTTCTGTTGCCACATGTTACACCACTGCCGCTCCATGATGCAGGAGACGCTCGCGCAATCGGTCGATCGCCGCATGTCTCACCTGCCACTTCCACGCATCTGACCGCCACACGTGCGCCCGATTGATCCTCTTGATCCATCACCGCACGTCCAGGCTTGTCTGCGCACGAGCCTCCCACTGATATGCGTTGTTCCGATCTGGTCAAGAATGACGCAGTTAGCCGACTGCCTTTTGGAGTCGATTTTTCCTCTAAATGAACAATTTGTAGCCTCCGAATAACCTAGCTCTGATACCACTTGGTAGAATAATTTGGAGGCATACCATCGATCATCCGAGGACCAAGCAATCACACGAGAACAACACCGAGATTTGTTAACGAGGTTCACCGATATGGTTACATAGCAGGGGCCTGACTATGGGTGCTCCTCCTCATGACACCGCTACAATACTGCACTCTGTCGCGCTGGATGCCGGCACATGCCGTCGAGTTCCCCTATGTTCCTGTGCTATTATGTTGGCATAGGTTACATCGTGTGTCTACCCCTACTATATATGAGAGGCCTAGGATACAAGTGTCCTACTTGGATACGACTCCATATCCTATCTAAACACAATACAACTATAAGTCCAACTGTAACCTACCTTGTACACAATATTCGACACAACTCTAACAGTAGACCCAAGCGAGGAGCCGCTCATCCTCGTTGGGCTCCGCCGGCAACCCGCAGCGGCAGCGCACGGACTGCTCCGCCGTCTTCGTCTCCCTTGGCCACTACCTCTCGTGGTGAGTGACGCGCACCTCCGATTCCAACGTGCACGCCCGGGCCGGCGGTGCGGTCACTAGCACCCACCACTACCCCGCATGGAGTAGTGGCCGACGGGGGCAGGGGATGGCGTGGGGGCGACGCGGACTGTGTAGCCCTCGCGGAGCTGTGCGCGGGCCTGGTAGGGCCAGCTCCAACGAGGCAGAGGCGAGGCGGCAGAACCAAACTGTGAAGCCCCCGATTTAACCATACACTAATCCTGCATGCAAATGTGTACGATCAAGATCAAGGACTCACGAGAAGATATCACAACACAACTCTAAACACAATTAAAATAATACAAGCTTTATATTGCAATCCAGGGGCCTCGAGAGTATGAATACATAAGCTCAAAAACACAAGAGTTAGCGAAGCAAAAATATCTGAGTACAGACATAGGTTAAACAAGTGGCCATAAGATGGCTAGCACAAACTGGGATACAGATCGAAAGAGGCGCAGGCCTCCTACCTGGGACCTCCTAACCACTCCTAAAAGTTGAACTCCACGTAGTAACATCCTCGGGATCCTCTGGCTCCTGGACTCCATCATATGATCGCAGTAACTGGAAAAAGGGGAAAAAGTAGGAAAGCAACTGTCAGTGTTCTGGGAACGGGGGTCCCCAGACTTGACTGCCTGCGGCCCACGGCGTGGCGCTGCAAGCTGACCCATACGGCCCATCTTCACCAACAAGCATACAAGACCCTCGTGAGGGGCCAAGCCTCGCGTGGTGGACGACACAAGACCTCCTCGGGAGCGGCCTCACCAGGCTGGCTCGCGAGGGGCGGAGAGATCAGGGCAAGGCAAACCTCGC
The DNA here is from genome assembly GCF_002162155.2 of Triticum dicoccoides. NCBI lineage: Eukaryota > Viridiplantae > Streptophyta > Magnoliopsida > Poales > Poaceae > Triticum > Triticum dicoccoides. The sequence goes on from NC_041384.1 coordinate 663,842,402, forward strand.
GAGGTTCCAATGACGTGAGCCATGACGATCGAGACCAGGCGGATGCCAGCGTGCATAGTGTCCTTGTTTCCTCTTTGGTGTTAAGGAGGCAAGCACAGAAGAAGAGTACTGAGGCATCAAGCAAAGGTTTCCATATCGGTGCAGCGAGAACAAGACCAGTAGGACGGCAGGACAGAAGTCACCGTGGAGGCCAAGACGGCGTCACCACCAGAGCCTTTGGCAGGCGAAGACTACTTTTGTCATGATAAGCTATACTAGCTGTCCCCTTTCAAATTGGCCGTTGTTGGCTCCCTTCCTGCTCAATATTTGGGGAGATGACCAGGGCCTCTGTAAATAGGACTAGCCACCATAGCTGGAGGAGGGACCTCATCTTGGATCGGAGCCATTCCATCCTTAGCCTCACACCCACCTAGCACAAGAACACCTCACCTCAGGAGGCTGTTCTTCCCCTTGTACTGTTCATCATCAGCCCAGGAAGCAATCCACCACCACCACACTGGAGTAGGGTATTACACCACAACAGTGGCCCGAACCAGTATAAATCTTGTGTCCCTTGTGTTGCAAGTTCGTCAAGTTAGACTTAGAGATCGTGGCGAGTTATCCTTAGAGATTGTTGCGCATGGCCTTGCCGCGTCGCCCAGACGGCTCCTGTTGGCAGGCCTCCGCGTCGTTCTTCGTCACCCGCCGCCAATGCCCCGCGCGGGGAACGAACAACAAGCATCCTCGTTGCACTGTCCCGCCGCACCGCCACTCCATCACTGACCCCCGCTGGTTCCTCGTCTCACGCTCGTCATGCTCCCACGGATGCGTGGGCCGCGCTACTCATGGCGCGTGAGCTCCTGAGTTACTGCCCAATCGACAACCTCTACGAGACTGGCTGGACCGCATCGCCGAGCTCGTCAGCACCGCAGGAGGCTCCCCTGGACCGTCCCTCTCGCTGCCTCGTCCACCGCCAGCTACGGGCGACGTAGCTCACGCAGCACCTCCACCACCCCTGCACCAAGACGGCGCCCTGGCGCCAAGGCGTGTGGCTCCGCGGCGCGACCCGCCGCGCCAAGTGCCCGCTCTTGAAGAAAGAAGTTGTCAAGAAGTTCCTCGGCCGCAAGAGAACACTCCATGGCTCCCCGCACCGCCGCATCAGGATCGCTTGCCGCGGCAAGGCCATGCGCCGCTTGCCGTGGTGGTGCACGGGTGCCAAGACCAGGCTCCACCTCCACGGCGGGTCTCGGTCACCACGGCCGGCTGTCGCGCCTTCACCCCCAAGCTGCGTAGCGTCGCCTGGCCGGGCAAGTTCAAGCTGAATCTGCCTCCTCGCTATGATGGCACCCCCGACCCCGCAGAGTTCTTGCAGCTCTACGAGCTGAGCATCGAGGAGGCCAACGGCGATGAGAAAGTCATGGCGAACTGGTTCCATATGGCTCTCAAGGATGGCGCACGCTCGTGGCTCTTGAACCGACCTCCAGGCTCCATCTCTTCTTGGAACGAGATGCGCGACCGCTTCGTCGCCAACTTCCAGGGCACTCGCGACTGCCCCCCGGTCGCGGGTGAAACGCACTGCGTCAAGCAACAACCAGGAGAGATCCTCCAGAAGTACATCCAGCACTTCAACAACGCCCGCCTCAAGATCCCCAAGGTGACGGACGAGGCCATCTGTCGGAGTCAAAACCGGCAGATCTCGGGTAGGGGGTCCCGAACTGTGCGTCTAGGATCGATGGTAACAGGAGACGGGGGACACGATGTTTACCCAGGTTTGGGCCCTCTCTATGGAGGTAATACCCTACGTCCTGCTTGATTGATCTCGATGAATATGAGTGTTACAATAGTTGATCTACCACGAGATCTTAATGGCTAAACCCTAGAAGTCTAACCTGTATGACTATGTTAATGAGTATATCCTTTCCGGACTAACCCCTCTGGTTTATATAGACACCGGGGGGATCTAGGGTTTACATAGAGTCGGTTACATAAGAAGGAATCTTCATAATCGGTTCCCAAGCGTGCCTTCCACGCCAAGGAGAGTCCAATCCGGACAGAGATACAGTCTTCGGCCTTCATGTCTTCACAGCCCATTAGTCCTGCCCATGGATAACAGGCCGGACGCTCGAGGACCCCTTAGTCCAGGACTCCCTCAGTAGCCCCTGAACCTGGCTTCAATGACGAGGAGTCCGGCACACAGATTGTCTTCGGCACTGCAAGGCGGGTTCCCTTCTATCCGAACTTCAAGATGGTCTTCGGATGCGATGATAGTATCCGGACCTGTCACACCATACATAACCGCAGAGAGAATATACTTTTATATTAGTCTAATCTGCTGACAGCTTTTTAGAACATGACATCATGTCTCCCGGTCACAATTCCAAACCGCTTTCATGTTTCCACGTCCCGAGACACGGTTGCCATTGGCACGTCTTGTCAAAGCAGAAATCGTGTCCCCTTATCACGGGATTCTCATCAATACAGGCATGGGTAACCCAACCGTGCCATTTATACAGCCCTTGGGAATAGGCGAATCTTAAGGCGAGTGAGGAGGCGTTTAATATTTGTTGTCTTTATAAGGGGATAAGGATTCCCTCTTCCTCTCTCATGCCCTCTCTCTGTCTCCGCCTTTCCAATCTCGAGCTCCAGCGCCCAAGTTCTCATCTCCTTTCCACCCAAGCAACCATGTCCAGATCCGGAGGTCAGGGCAAGTGGATGGTCTCCTCCGTCAAGGAGGAGAACATTACAGAGCTTCGGGCGGCCGGATACTTGGCGAAGGAGATCACTCACTGCCTGCCGACCGAGGGACAAGTCGTCCCCATGCCGAAGCCCACTGAGAGGGTAGAGTTCCTCCCCCATTTCTTCCGCGGGCTAGGGTTTCCCCTCCACCCTTTCGTCCGTGGGCTGATGTATTATTATGGGATAGATTTCCATGATCTGCCCCCAAATTCCTTCCTCAACATCTCGGCATTTTTCGCTGTGTGTGAGGCCTTCCTCCGCATCCAACCCCACTTCGGGCTATGGCTCAAAGTCTTCTACGTGAAGCCGAAGGTGGTGGATGGCCATCACACGGAGTATGGAGGAGCTATGGTGAGAAAGTTATCCAACGTATCCTGGCCCAAAGGTACTTTTGTGGACACAGTGAAGGAGTGGCAGAAGTAGTGGTTCTACAACACAGAACCTCGCGGCACCACCTAGGCCACAACTGCCGAATTCCGCTCCGGTGCTCCCATGCGACTCACCTCCTAGGTCGAGAAGAGTCCGGACTGGGGTTCCCCTGACGAGGTGATATCGCCGCAGACGCGCGTTCAGAGCATGTCAACCAAGAAAGTCAAGCTCGTTGATGTAATCCACGCGATGCTGCTTCGCCAGATCCTTCCGTGCCAGCGCCGAAGCCGTCCTCTGTGGGAGTTCAACTCGAAGAAGGATCAGACCTTGGTGAGGCTCTTCGAGACTACTGACGAAGGTGCATGGAATTTGCTTGTAACATCCCAAATTTTCAATTTGGAATGTTTTACAATTATTAGCTAAGCATCTATGCATTTTGTTTGATTTGAGTAACATTTGGAAATTTTCAGAGGCTTTTGAGTTTTGGTTGAATTTGGATTCAACTTGGCATTTGAAAATCTACCTCAATATCCCTGACAAATACTTGAGAAAAAGTATGAGAGGAGCTAACATGACACTCCAAAAATGTCAGAAGAAAATATTGCCAAAAGGTTTGAATTCAAATTTGAAATTTATTTGGAGTTTGCAGAAAATGTTTTTTTTAGTTTCTGTTTTGCCTCTAGAAAAATGTCCATGTTGTAGGATTAATTCCCCTGAGAATTTTGATATATACGTGTCCTAAATAAAAATAGTATGATTTTCTCTTAGTTTAGTTTCTTCTCTCTGTCCTATTCAAAAAAAGGGAAAGACCCAGGCGCGAGCCAGGCCAACCGACCCAGCCCACACCCGAGCCGCAGCCCACCAACGCCCGAGCCGGCCTACCTCAGCACCCGAACGAACCCCCTCTCCCTCTCTCACCGACGGGCCGGCCCCACCTCATCTCTTTCCCCCTCGCCATGCTATGCCACGCCAGAGCGCATTCGACGCCGCCGCCGCGTCCGAATTCAACGGGATCATAGCCCCGAGTCGCCCCCTGCTCCAAGTTGATGCCCTATAAATAGCCCTACCCCTCCTCTTCCGAATCCCCCTAAACCCTAGCCCAAACACACCGCAGCTCACGCCCTCCTCCTTTGGATCTCGCCGTCGACCGCCGTAGTTCGCCATCTGTTCCGACTCTGGTGAGGATCCCCCTGCCCTCAAATCTTGTCAGCCGAAACCCCTCAACCGTGCGCACCTCCCTAACATCCTCTCTCCATCCAGGGATCGCCGGAGCCGCCGCCTTGAGCATCATCGCCCGTCGCCGTATCTGCAGAGCACCGGGCTCTATTTTCGCCACGCCTCGACGTCCGCGCCGTCCCCGAGCTCCAACCACTCCACCACCGCCTCCGCCTCGCTCCGCCGCATCACCCCGACCTCGCCACCGCCACCCTGGACCACCGGAACACCACAGCCACCACCGCCACCAACGCCCGAGCCCTCCTCGCCGTCGACCGCCGCGGTAAGCCACCGGACCCCAACCCACCGTTCGATCGGCAACCTACGGTGTAGATTAGAGTTAGCGAATGGGTAGGTTTATTTATTAGGCCGGTTTTATTTCACGGTTTGTTTCCGGTTTATTTACTAGGTTTAGTTAGACCAAACCGATCAGTTTTTTTTCTGTTAGCCCATGAACACAATGACCTATTGATCGCCCGCGCATTAGATAATTTTAGAGCGCTCACTGTTTCAGCCCGTTAGCACCCTAGTTGTTTTAGTTTTATTCTTTGTTTCTGTTTTTAAAACCGAATAGTTCTGTTCTTGTAAAATCGGTATCTTTTAGGATATTTATTTTTTTAGTTGATTCTTTTATTGTTAGTTTACAAATTTCTTGTAACTTCTGTAGAAATTAGATTCGGCCATGTTTAAGTTTATAAAAATAGTTTTATATTAGTTTTAGTTAGATTAGTAATTCTGCTATAAATTGAGCTAGGATTATTATTTTTAGGTGATTCTTTTTGCCACTGCTTGGTTTTGACCTAGTCTAGCAGTAGGAACTTGTTGGGTATTTGTAGAATTATATTAGAAATAGTTTTAGTCAAATCAAGCTTTTCTAGTTTTTTTAGCTTGCTGCCACTTTCTGCTGTTCTAGTTATTATAGAATTTTAATTTACCCCTACTATATTTTATTTTGGATTAGTTTCTTTAGTTACAGAGGGTGAACATTTATTTACAGCAAAATAAAAAAGTTTTATTTTATCTTCTTATTAGTTTAGTTTTAGGTATAACAGGAGTTCTATAACAGATATTGATTTGATTCTTTTTGCACCTAGTTTGTATGCTGTTTTCCTTTATGTTAGTTAGCAAAACCATTGTTTTGGATCTATTAAGAAAAGTGTTAGTAGGTTAAAACTATTTCTTTGTTGTTGCTTGATGTGATGAAAACCTTGATTTTGTTTTCCTCGAGTTTTCTTTGATTTTGGTTTGAGTGCTTGTGTGTTTTACTTCAGCTTGCTGATATGTTATTAGTGAAATACTTATTTGTGCTATTGTTTGACTCGATAGAATTTCCGGAGTGCGAAGCTTTCTATCTTGAGTCACTAGAGTTTGAAGACCGTCAGCCAGGCAAGTCATTTGATCATGTTTTACAATACCTATGATTTTGTTGCATTAGAATTGTTCCTCCCCACCATGCATGCAGTAGGAGAATTTGAAGTTATGTCTTGAGTAGTATCATGAGGTAGGATGAACCCAACTCCCCTTGCTACTATTGCCCGGGACGATGTAGTTTACCTTGCTATGCTCGTAGACGGGGTTGGTTGAGAGATTCATAAGGGAGATGTGAGAGTCAAGATGATGACAACCCCATGACTTCAAGATCAAGATGGACTTCTAATTCACTACAGGGTGGAGGACGGTTGACGGGCACCCTGGAGAAAACAGCGGATGGCCAGGATGCATGGAGAAGCGCCATGACATCTTGCGGAAAGCTTCACCCATCCACGAAGAGACGGATGGATACCCCTTGACCAGAAGCTTACATGTGCATCCATAAGCCATTATGGGCTCTGGCTGGGTTGACCTTAGGCGTGACTCTGGATGGACGGTGCCAGCAGATGTAGAAGAAGGGTAGGACATGGATGGGTACCGGGAGTGCTCAGAGAAACTCTACGGAAGACCCTGTTTCGTTCATCCCGTCTTCAAACACCAGGCAGTGTGAGGACATAAAGGAGGGAACGATTCTTGCGGGTAAAGTGCACAAGACTCTGCAGAGTAACAACCTAATCGATCAGCCGTGTCCCCGGTTACGGACAAATGAGCCTCTGGAAACTGGAGTATTTCAGAAATCTCAACACCGAACTTAATAAATTAATTGAGGGGTTATTTAATAATTGGGAATGAGACATTGGTTGGCGGAACCATCTCAATAACAACCAACATTTTGAAGTAATTGCAAGCAAGTCCTTTGTTGTAGTGAAAAACTGGCTTTTTCGCAAAAACATAAAACTTAGAGCCCCACAACCAAATTGCATATAGTGTTAGCTTTATTATTGTTGTTTTCTCTATGACTTGCCGACATATTCTAAATGTTGACCTACACGGCTGCAACGTCTCATGTTGCAGAGGAGTTTTCCGACCAGGAGTGAGGCTACGATCTACGCTTGGCGATTGCCCTATGGAGTCGGATGGACTCGCTATTCGTCTACGCTTCCGCAGCTTATTTAGTTTATTTCTCATGAGTTGGCCTTCAGCCGAATTTATTATGATGTAATAAAGACTCGATATGAGAATCGTGTAATAAATTCAGGTGTGATTGAACTTCGAATCTTTTCATCAATGTACTGTGTGTGCCAGCATGATCTTGGGATGGTACAGCTACACGGAGACTTGACCAATTTTGGGTCGGGTCATTACATTACTCTTTAAGGGCAACGAGAAACCACCGGCCACGGATTCAGATCGTGGTCACGATTGTAAATACCTCGCCAGCGAGTTATGCTATTTTTCAATGTATCCCCAACTTAATCGTTTCAAGGATGATGTATGAGCTTATCATTGCATTTCCAGGACTGGATGGAGAGGGCGAAGCGGATCCAGTGTCCGGCTCCGTTGCCTGAAGAACCGGTCATCCCGCGTCTAGCGAAGATGCTGGTGCCGGCGCCTTATAAGGCGCCGGAGAAGAAGGCCAAGAAGAAGGCCAAGGGGGCCAAGAGTGGCCCCTGTCGCAAGGGCACTTCAGACGTGATGTCCGAAGACGATGAAACCCATTCCTCTGTCCCTGAGGAGGAGGAGGAGGAGGAAAACAACCCTCCCCATGAGGAGAGAAAGAATAAGAGGGCGGCTTCGGTGCATCCGAAGGCGGAAACGCCCAAGAAGGGGAAGAGTGTCCCAGCGGTCAACACCGCATGGGATGTTGATAGCAGTCCAGAGAGACGCCCGCGCACTAAGCCCCAGGCTGCATCGTAAGTGACACGGCTCGCTCATGCGCACATCCGGCCCTTTATCTTCATTATCATGACATAGTTAATTGTGCTATTACAGTCCCGCCCGCGACCTTATCCAGCGATCGTCATCTGGAGGTTTGTTGGCTCCGTCGGAGATGGCGATCATGTCGCCACCGCCTGCTTATTCCCCTGGGGCCAGGGACGACATCGAAGTGTTATCCCGGAGGACCGTTCCGAACCGGGGAGGAGCCCAGGATGCTGTCTGGGAGGCGCCACAAGGCGAGACCTCCACTGCCGGACACATGGCGGACTGGATCCCCATGGAGATTGGCGAAGAGGGCCGCATCCAGTTCAGCCCTCAGCCGGATACAATTCTGGAGGCCAATATGGCCCGGAGTCGGGCGAGCAGCCCCTTTGAAGGCACTTGTCCATCCAGGGGCGCCGGATAACCCGATGGAGGCGCTTCGAGGCGCCTCTGTCGTGGACGAGCACCGTGTCCTTGTGGGTGCGGTGATCGAGAAGATTCAGTCTGCCAAGAGTGGACTGAATGAAGCCTGCAGCAGCCTATTGACAAGTTTCTAGGTAAGAAAGAGAAAAACCACGTGTAGCCAGTAGCTCCTGAGACACTGTCCGGTGTTCGACAAGAAGAACCGGACAGAGGATCAATCTTCTGTTGTAGGAGACTAATGTAATATGTATGAATAAGCACGCGTCGCTATTGGCCGCGACCACCCATGCTGCTGAAGTCTCTGAGCTGAGGCAGAGGCTGGAGCGGATCGAGAACGAGCTCGGCGAGGTTAAGGTTCGGCTATAGGAGAAGCAAGGTGAGTGACCACTTGCTATGTGTTTAGAAAGGATAGGCGCTGTATATTGACCGCAGTGTCGTAATATGTGCAGGGGCCACGACCGAGGTCGAGGCCCTGAAGAAGGCCCTGGCCGAGGCCAAGGAGAAGGTTGTTCAGCAGCAAGCCGCCCGTAAGAAGTCCAAGGCCCGGGTCAAAGAAATCCTGCAGGAGCTCCAGGATGCGGTCAAGAAATGTGAAGCCTTGAAGCATTATGCATCGGTTCAAGGGACTGAACTTGCCAAGGCTCGTCAGAGCGCGGAAACCGCACCGGAATGAGGCCCAGGCTGCCCTCCAGGAGATTGAGGAGGCCAAGAAGATCACCGCGGGTAAGGCATTTAAGATGCAAAGCAAGTATGCGGAGAAGCAGTACCTTTTACTAACCCGGGTTCGGAGTTCCCCAGGGGCTTTTGCGGATTTACCACGCAGTGTATTAGACGCCAGGGAGTTCTATCGAGCCGAAGGAGGGGGTTCTATGGAGAAGCTATTCTGGTCGCAGTATGCGGCGCCAGAGCATCCCGTGTGCTTCACCGATTAGCTGAAAGAGCTGGTGGAGCTGCATATGGTGGCCGAACTAGCCATGAAGGATTTCATAATCCGGCTATGGCCAGCGGAAGCTATGCCAAGCAGCTACTTCAGACTCGTGAGGTGGATGGTGAACGTCTGTCCTTGGCTGGACGTCGTCAAGTGCTCGGCCTGCATTGAAAGTGCTCGCATGGCCTTCGCCCGTTGCAAGATGTGGTGGGTGAAGATGGACGCCGTCGAGGTGACCAGAGGGCCACCAGAGCAAGGAACACCGCACACCTGAACGGTATTTTGTGGATGTCCTGGAGGGATCTCGCCTTGCGGCAGCACAATGTTTGCACGACATTGTATTTGAATAAATGTATTCAGGTTGCCTTTGCCTTGTATTATGAGAACAAAGCCTGTTTTGTAATGTAATTTTGTTATGCTTTGAATTGTTTCCTCCTGTGCGGCCGTGTTGTATGTAATCTGAGGGTTGGCCAGTCGTCGGCTTCTGCCCTCACGTATGTAGTACGGAGGTGTTCGGGATGGAATCTAAACAATATTGATCCGATTATATGGTCCTTGAAGGAGTTGTTTAGCGCAACAAACAAGGCAATCACACTGTACGGCTTAAACACCCTCACTTAGCCATAGGAGTTTTATAATAAAGCGTAGGTGAGGGTGCTGTCAGCATCTGATCGGGAAGTGCCGATCTTTCGCATAATGCGGAAAAAATCTCCAACGATTTGTGACCCTCGAACAGCTTACCGGCTCTCGACGTATTAGGACAGTCAGTTTTCAGCTTTCTCTACTGAGGTGCTCATCTGGTCAAGGCCAGGGCACAATCGCAGTACTTCTGCCTTTACTACCCTAGCCGATTTAGCAGAACATAGGGTAGCAAGCACAAGAGCCGGGAAACCCAACTATTGACCAAAGACATGATTCGGAGCCAATGCATATAATGCTAAATTCGGGGTGCCAAACTTATCTTTAAGGATTTTTCGGACTTTGTTGCCATATCGTGGGGCGATGGGGAGCCCCTGGCAAATATGAAACGTACCAGAGTGTACGGTTGCTAGGAAATAAGTTATATACAAAAAAACAGAGGGAGAACAGAGATAGGATCTGGAGCCCTTGAATTTGGATGGTGAACTGTTTTCATTATAGTTGGGTTAATGCATCCAAGCACAATGGTACAAAATAATGCAATAGGCAACCGACTATATGACATGCCATACCCGAAGGCGGACTACGCGTGGGTCCTAAAAAACGGTTAGCCTCACGGGCTTCCCATGTACGCCTGTGCTCTGTGTCAATTCGGTGTGTTTGTCCTTTGACGGGATCGTTAATTAGGCCGTCGAAGGAGGCCCCCATAGGAGAAACCTGAAACAAGGGAAAAGGAGATAGTAAAGTTATATGTGTGTCCGGGATTGGTCTGGCTGAACCGTGGATCCCGGGATAGCTTGTGCCCCCGTCGATGCCCATGGAATTTTGAGTGCGTAGTTATGGACACGTGGTATGAATGCCACTACCTCATCGGGATTGGGACGGAGGTTGAATTGCTAATCGGTCTCTTGACGAGCCGCATTGTCCTGTTGCAGTGTAGTCTGGACCCTCTTAATGATGTCTAGGGGCTCGGCAGCCAGACTATGAAGCTGCTTGAGAAGGCCACTTTGTACCTCTGCTGCTAGGGCGGCGGTGTGCTCCTCTGTCCGGAGGGAGCGTTCTCTATTTCCGTTAACTATTATAACACCGCGCGGACCGGGCATCTTCAGCTTGAGATAAGCATAGTGTGGCACCGGGTTGAATCTAGCGAACGCGGTTCGTCCGAGCAGTGCGTGCTAGCCGATGCGGAAGGGGACGATATCAAAGATTAACTCCTCGCTTTGGAAGTTCTCCAGAGAACCGAAGACCACCTCCAGCATGATTGAACCCGTGCAGCGGGCCTCAACGCCTGGTATGACTCCTTTACAGGTAGTCTTTGTGGGTTTGATTCGTGAGGGGTTAATGCCCATCTTCCGAACTGTTTCTGATAGAGCAGGTTGAGGCTGCTACCACCATCCATTAGGACTCGTGTTAGGTGAAATCCGTTGATGATTGGGTCGAGAACCAGTAGGCCTGAACCACCATGCCGGATACTGGTTGGGTGATCTCGACGACAGAAGGTGATCGGGAATGACGACCACGGATTGAATTTTGGGGCGACTGGCTCTACCGCGTAGACGTCCCTTAGTGCTCGCTTGCGCTCCCTTTTGGGGATGTGTGTAGCATATATCATGTTCACCATTTTGACTTGAGGAGGAAATTTCTTCTAACCTCCGGTGTTCGGCTGCCGGGGCTCTTCATCCTCGTCCTCACTTTGTGATCCCTTTTCTTTGTTTTCGGCATTTAACTTGCCAGCCTGTTTGAAAATCCAACAGCCTCTGTTGGTGTGATTGGCTTGTTTATCTGGGGTGCCATGTATCTGGCACAGACGATCGAGTATGCGATCCAGGCTGGATGGTCCCCCGCTGTTCCTTTTGTATGGCTTCTTTCGCTGGCTGGACTTGGAGCCGCTGAATCCGGCGTTAACAGTGGTGTCATCGGTGTTCTCGCCATTGCTTCGGCGTTTGTGTCTGTTGCGCCGGAGCTTGCCGGAGCTGTTCTTGGCCTTGGAGGGGCCTATCTCACTGGCTGTGTTTTTGCTATGAGCCAGCCAGCTGTCCTCACTCGCGCAAAAGCGGGTCATGAGTGCCGTAAGGGCTGCCATGGACTTCGGCTTTTCTTGGCCGAGGTGGCGTGGTAGCCATTCATCACATTCTGTGTTTAAAGGCCGCTAGGGCTTCGGCATCCGGACATTCAACGATCTGGTTCTTTTTGGTTAGGAACCTAGTCCAGAATTTTCTGGTTGATTCTCCAGGTTGTTGAACTATGTGGCTTAAGTCATCGACATTGGGTGGCCGGACATATGTACCTTGGAAGTTGTCAAGAAATGCCTCTTCCAAGTCCTTCCAGCTGCTGATGGAATTCTCGTGCAGGCTATTCAGCTAGTGTCTAGGTGGCCCTTTGAGTTTCAGTGGGAGGTATTTGATGGCGTGGAGGTTGTCTCCACGGGCCATGTGGATGTGGAGAATAAAGTCCTCAATCCATACTGCGGGGTCGGTTGTTCCGTCGTATGATTCAATATTGATGGCTTGAACCCCTCGGGGAATTCGTGATCCAGCACCTCATTTGTGAAGCAGAGAGGGCGTGCGGCGCCTTTATATCGGGCCGCACCACGGCGCACCTCCGGTGGAGTGCGCCTACGGTTATGGCCCGGGTATGACTAGGTTTGTCACGCCCGAATAGGTAGCCGTCATCCCGAGTCAGGAAGCGTCCTCGCGATCCGTAGATTGATTTGGTTTGTTTTGCTCGACTGTCCAGCTCCTGCCGAAGGTCGTATGTACGGTCCTGAGCTGTTCTGTCCCTATTTTTGCGAGGTGGGGGGGCTGTTGTTCGGCCTGAGTTGCCGCTTTATCCCGCCCGCGGGGTGGTCGGTCCGCCGCACTATCCCAACCGCGTGGTGGTCGGTCCGCATTGCGTGAGGGAGGTATGGGATCTGGTGCCTCCTCATCGAACTGAGGTAGCCATCTGTGCTTTAGGTAACTCTTGGATGGGCGCTTGAGGCTGTATTCCTCGGCTGCCAGGACATTAGTCCACCTATCAATGAGCAGATCTTGATCAGCTTGAAGCTGCTTCTACTGTTTCTTCTTCAGGCTTGTTGCAGTGGCTATTAGCTGGCGCTTGAAGCGCTCCTACTCGAGGGGTGCCTCAGGCACGATGAAGTCCTCATTGCCGAGGCTCTCATCATCCTCGGAGACTGCACGATAACTATCATCGTCTGGGTCATTAAGCATGGCCTGTTTACCAGGGTTATCTTGCCTGTTGTCTTGTTCCTCCTGTTCGGATGCAGCCCCGACAGGGTCTTCAATATTTTCGGCGTCGCCTGGAGTACTATTCTCTCCGGTGCCATCGTTTGAGCGACGAGGCTTAGAGCAGCCTTTAGGGCGCCCGTGCTTGGACTATGTCTCAGAAGGTTTATTCGCAACTGGATCTCCTTTGTCATCGTCGCTAGCTTTTTAGGTGTCTCGACCATGTACACATTGTACGAAGAGGAGGCCATCCAACATCCAGTAAATGGCAGGTTTTGGCCTTGCTCCTGGTCGGCATCGTCGTCCATACCGTTGATGTCTTCGGAGCCGTAATCGACCACGTCGATTAAGTCATCGACGGTGGCTATGAAGTGGGTGGCGGGTGGGAAATGAAATTTCCCATCATCAGCCTCTGGCTCGAACCGAACAAAGTTCGGCTGTGAGTCCTTTTCCAAGGACAAGTTCTCTAAAGAGGTTAGCACATCACCCAAAGGTGAGTGCTGGAATATTTCTGCGGTGCTAAATTCGATAATCGATAACCGATCTAGCTCGGTGTTTGCAGGCGTACCCGGTCCGGGACTTATAGCCGGAGAGGAATCTGGAGTTCCATTGACACAAATATTGCAAGGTGCCGAGTCCGTGTGCGGCTCCAACGCTGCGGACTCTGTGGCTTCGGATGGCACGATTTGCTCCGGTTCTAAGGCCATTGCAGCAATAGGGACCATCTCCTGGATGTGATCCGATGATAGATTTAAGTCATTTTCATCGGAGCGAGGGGGAGCGATCGCTGCGGTCTCAAATCCATTGAAGATCAAGTCTCCACGGATATCCGCAACGTAGTTCAAGCTTCCAAATCTGACCTGGTGGCCAGGGGCGTAGCTATCGATCTGCTCCAGATGGCCAAGCGAGTTGGCCCGCACTACGAAGCCGTAGAACACGAAAATCTGTCCGGGGAGGAAGGTTTCTCCTTGGACAGCGTCACTATAGATGATTGAAGGGGGCATCGAACCTTTCGTCGACAGCACAGTGGAACTCTCAATGAAAGCACCAATATCGGTGTAAAACCGGTGGATCTTGGGTAGGGGGTCCCGAACTGTGCGTCTAGGATCGATGGTAACAGGAGACGGGGGACACGATGTTTACCCAGGTTCGGGCCCTCTGTATGGAGGTAATACCCTATGTCCTGCTTGATTGATCTCGATGAATATGAGTGTTACAAGAGTTGATCTACCACGGGATCATAATGGCTAAACCCTAGAAGTCTAACCTGTATGACTATGGTAATGAGTATATCCTTTCCGGACAAACCCCTCCGGTTTATATAGACACCCGGGGGATCTAGGGTTTACATAGAGTCAGTTACATAAGAAGGAATCTTCATAATCGGCTACCAAGCTTGCCTTCCACGCCAAGGAGAGTCCAATCTGGACACAGATATAGTCTTCGGCCTTCATGTCTTCACAGCCCATTAGTCCAGCCCATGGATAACAGGCCGGACGCCCGATGACCCCTTAGTCCAGGACTCCCTCACCATCATCTCTGCGTTCTCCGATGGTGTCCGCTACGTCAAGATGAAGGAGGAGCTCGCCATCCACGAGGAGCTGTGCACATCCCTGGAGCTGTTCAACCTGGCGACCAAGTGCGCAAGGGCTGAGGAAGGGTGCCTTTCCCTCCTCGAGCTCCCAGCTGCCGACTTGGAGGAGAAGAAATCCAAGGCCAAGGATGTGAAGCGCAAGGGAGTCGTCATGCTCACGGCGGAGCCGGACACGAAGCGCAACAGGGACCAGCCTGAGACATCCAAGGGCAGCCGACCATTCTACGCCTTCCACAACGTGCATAGCCACAACACCAACGATTGTCAAGACCTCAGGGCCATTCACGACGGACGCTTCGGTCAACGCCCCGAGCGCAATGACCGAGGCTACGACCGAGGAGGAGGACGTGGCGGAGGATGCTGGGACGACCATGGCCCACACCAGGAGTGGCGCGACTGACCTCGTGAGGACCGCTGGCAAGATCAGCCTCGAGAGGGCGCCTAGATGGATCAGCCTCGCGAGGATCGCCCTAAGGGCAACCCCGGTCTTCCTTCGCTGCTGCCACCACCAAGAAGGAATGATGACCACCATCAAGACGAGGGGCTGGGGGATTCCAGGAGCCGCGTGCTATCGCCTTCATCTTGGGCAGAGCTCAAGCGCCAGCCTCACAGCATATCTTCAAGCAGTTTTCTCATGAGGTGAACACGATCCTCCCCAAGCTCGAGGCCACACGCTCGCTCAGGTGGTCCAAGTGTGCCATCACTTTCATTTCGGCAGATCAGTTCAAGTGCGCGACTACCACTGGTGCTCTCCCAATGCTTTGTTCACCCATCATCAGCAACGTGCAAGTCACCAAGACCTTCATCGACGGTAGCGCAGGGCTCAACGTCCTGTCCGTCGAGACGTTCAACAACCTTCAAGTGCCATATGATCAGCTTCAGCCCACTAAGCCCTTCTCAGGCATAACTGACGGCTCCACCATGCCGATAGGTCAGGTCTGCCTCCCAGTCACCTTTGAAGAACGCAACAACTACCGCACCGAGCTCATCGACTCTGACGTCGCCCACACCCGTCTATCGTACAATGCCATCCTTGGATATCCAGCCCTGGCTAAGTTCATGGCGGTGACCCTCCACGGCTACAATGTCCTCAAGATGCCAGGGAACGGCGGGATCATCACAGTCCCCTGCGAAGAAAGAGATGTGGTGTGCTCCCTCGAGCGTGCCTTCCAATCAGCATCAATCGAAGACCCCGACATCAACGCAGCTCGGTACCCTCCTGAGTTCGTCCCCAAGAAGAAGAAGCAGCTACTCCGTGCCGGACCTCAGGAGGGCAGCACCGCAAGTGGTACCTCGTCAGCATCAGCGCCCGCACCTGGGGCACCTCCCTCTATCGCATAGGAAGACACGCCCGGCGCCCTCCTCGGGCAGGGCTCGAGGGATCTCTTATGGAGGGCCTAATGCCTTGCCAATGTCGCGAGGGAGGTGCTCGGGCACCCCTTGGAGGCGTGCTTCCTGGCACGTCTCCCTCAGGAGGACACTGGGCAAGGAGCGCCGGTGCCCAGGAGTTCATCACCAAGGTATCCAGGAGCTTCAGGAAGCAAGAGCAATATGCGGCGACCGCCGCCCACCTGGCGTTGCTCCCCACCCTAGCGAGGGTGGTGAGCTGCGCGTCTGCATCGACATACCAGGGCTCAACTGAGGCGCATCTCAGGAGCGTTTTTGGCCTTCGCGGGTGGGACGCTGCGAGGCCCCACCTCACAGCTACGTTCGCATGTCGTTCGGCCTGCCGAGCGTGGCTGTTGCCTTCCAGCACAGCCTGCGGAGCGTCATGGCGGGTCAGGAGGCTAGGCACCATGCAGTCCTAGCGGAGATGGCGACGGTCCTCAAGGAACCGCCTGGACCCCCACGGCCTCCCAAGGCTCAGGGCCCCAGCGGCTCGTGAAGAGCAACCCCTTCACCGCGTACCTTCAGCTGCCTCAACACCCCTTCATCAATGGAACTAGGTGACACTTTCCAAGTTTATTTAGCTGGGAGCGCCCCCAGGGCTGCATCATTCCCAGGCCGTGTGGGTCCGTCCCTGTGGCATGCATCCCTTCTTTTTTATGTCTTTAGCTTACCTCGCTGGGGGTGCCCCTCGAGCTGCATCATCCCCAAGCTGCTCGGGCTGAACCCAGTGGCACGTATCGTTCATGCATTTACCCATGCTAGTTTGCTTTCCATGCATAATCTATCTATGGTTATCACCTGCTTGATTCTCACCCACCATGGGAGCGTCGCGCCGATCGTCTTTCTTCAGGACCCTTCACGTGAGAGGGTTAGGCACGGCGTCCGTGCTTGGGCCCGTCCCTGTAGTGTTGATAAATCCAACGCATGAGCTCTGTCTGGCAGGCCGGCCCCGTTCACGTCACCTCCTGGGGCCGTTGGTGCTTGGTTTTCTCACGCGATAACCTCAGGAGATTCATTCGGCGCAGGTTGTTTGACCACCTCGCAGGACCAACACAGCAAACAAGAATCAAGACCAGGCGCAACCCGCCTTGAGGTAGGGCCTCGTGAGTCCCGCGCTGGCTCACGAGTGCCAACACACACCTCGTCTAGCCCTTCCGTGCAAGCCACGTGTCAGGGCGGGGTTGTACACGCCCCTGTTGCTCTCCACAGTAGGGAGTCCCCTCCCATGTACCAGTGGAAGTACCATGCTCCGCGCTGGCAGTCGACACTGTCGATGAGCGGCTATGCCCATGCAAGTGCGGAAGCGCCATGGTCCGTTCTGGTGATAAACAACTGAGGGCGGCCTCATGGCCGTATAACCCCAGGGAGCCTCCAGTCCCAGTGTCCGGCCTCATCGCAATGCCTCCCCTCGGGAGAGCTGCACGAGGGGGCTGCGCTCGGGTCACGCCCAAGCATACGCCACCCCGTCAGGTCCCTTGGACCTGGTCGTCGTGCGCCGTCCCAAGCGGAGCTAAGGTATGAAGGTCGGTTGAATGTCAAGGGGGACTCCTGAGCATCGCGACTTAGGAGCCTAACAGGTCATGTACCGCCTCACTCCTTGGTTCCATCCTGGTCTCCGGTCGGCCCAACGGCGGTTGAGGTATGCGCGGGGCCGGGCCCTGCCGATATAGAACACTAAATTTATCCTCGTGCATCTTTCCTATAAGCTATTTGCGCGTCAAGGGGGGATCCTGAGCATCGCGACTCAGGAGCCTAACTGGTCACGTAGCCCCTCACTCCTTGGGCTCATCCTGGTCTCCGAAAGACCCAACGGCGGCTGAGGTATGCGCGTGGCCGGGCTCTGCCGACGTAGAACATAAAGCAAATGGGAAGGAAATCGCAAAATCTCAAAGCAAATATTACAAGACATATTGTTCTCTGAACATCAAACACAAGTTTAAACGCCTCCACGAGGCACACTACATGCTGCAGGAGTTTCAACAGGAAAGGAGCCACAAGCTAGTCACCCCTGGACACCGCCGGCACCCGTAAGAGGCGCCCCTCCTGGGTGGCGACACCTTCACCTGCACCACTAGTCGAAGGCGCGGGGGCGAAGGCATCGGACTTCCTCACCAGGGCTTCCACCTGACCTTTCACGACTGCGGCGGCGGCTGCGCAGTGTTCATCAGACACAGACTCCAGCATCTCGTCAAGGCGGGTGACAGGATCGTGAAGATGGAGGTGGCTGAAGACGCGCGTCAGTGCGGCTGAAGAAAGGACGCACGCCGATGCCGTGCACGACTTCCTCAAGCGTCTCGAGCAAGTAGGGAAGCAACTGGGCGGGGCCGTCCTCATTGGTGGCTAGCAGCTTCTCCAAGCCCTTCTCATAGAGTGACTTCAGCGCATCGCAAGACCTCTTCTCGAGAAGCGCGAAGGCCGCGCGGTCCTCGGCCAGAACCTTCGTCTTGGCGTCAAGTTCGGCTTTCTCAGCTTGCACCTTTAGCTCCAGCTCCTCTAGCAGGCCGCGCTCAGCGGCCTGCGCTTGCGCCAGCTGCTCCAGCTCGGTGTTGCGCCCCTTCATGGTGTCCTCCCGGGCCTTCATCCTCTCTTCCTCCGCCTTAAGGACACGGGCATCTTCGACACGCTCTTCAGAAGGATCTTCAGTTCGGCCTCTAGCACCCGGCAGCGACCTTGGGCGGCCTCTGCGTCCTTCAGCGCCGGCTCGCGAGCAACTGCTGCCTGAGCTGCGGCTCGCTTCTCCCCCTCAGAGGTCGCCGCGACCTGGCTCAAGCCGCCCGAACGGACACGTCAGAATGAAGCCAACCAGAGACCAGCTCCAGACGCCCAGCCTCCAGGAGGGGTTAGATGCTCTGGAGATCTTCTCGCAGCCGGGCCATCTCAGAAAGGGCCCACTCCAGAACATCAGGAGAAGCAGAGGAACATGGGGCTGACAACACAGCAGAAGGAGGAGGAAGAGGCGTCGTTGTCACCATGGCCTGGGAGGCTGGAAGCTCCTGAGCCTCTTGGACCTCAGCACCTGAGCCAGACTCTAGCACCTCCCGAGTCAGCGGGGCTTCGGGGGCTGACTTCTCCCGAGGATGCTCCACCCAGCCTCGCGAGGATGATTGGGATGGAGAAGCATGAGCACCATCCCGACCTTTGCTCATGGAGAGGGGCGCAACCGCATGAGGCAACCTAGGATCAAGCAGCACCACCTCGCTCTCCCTTCTCCTCTACGCCGCAGGCGTTGGCCTAGTTACATGACAAGGAAGAAGAGTCAGAAACAAGCATCAGCAGCAAGAACAAGGCAGAACGATAACACTTACTAATCCACCATGGCGTAGTCCCTCCGCTTCAAGAGCCTAAAGCCAAAGAGCTTCGCGACCTGAGGCGCAAGCGCGGCAGCTCTGGGAGCAGGAGCAGGAGCAGCAGCGGGGCCGGAAGCGGCTCCAGGCGGCGCCGGAGTAGAAGCAGCATCCCGGGAGATCAGCGCCGATCGGTCCCTCATCGGGATCACGGGTGGCTCTCCCTTCTCTTGGTGGGCATCAATGATGGAAATATGCCCTAGAGGCAATAATAATGTTATTATTTTATTTCCTTATATCATGATAAATGTTTATTATTCATGCTAGAATTGTATTATCCGGAAACATAATACTTGTGTGAATACATAGACAAACCAAACGTCACTAGTATGCCTCTACTTGACTAGCTCGTTAATCGAAGATGGTTATGTTTCCTAACATAGACATGTGTTGTCATTTGATTAATGGATCACATAATTAGGAGAATGATGTGATTGACATGACCCATTCCATTAGTTTAGCACCCGATCGTTTAATATGTTGCTATTGCTTTCTTCATGACTTATACATGTTCCTATGACTATGAGATTATGCAACTCCCGTTTGCCGGAGGAACACTTTGTGTGCTACCAAACGTCACAACGTAACTGGGTGATTATAAAGGAGCTCTACAGGTGTCTCCAAAGGTACATGTTGGGTTGGCGTATTTCGAGATTAGGATTTGTCACTCCGATGGTCGGAGAGGTATCTCTGGGCCCTCTCGGTAATGCACATCACATAAGCCTTGCAAGCATTACAACTAATGAGTTAGTTGCAAGATGATGTATTACGAAACGAGTAAAGAGACTTGCCGGTAACGAGATTGAACTAGGTATTGAGATACCGACGATCGAATCTCGGGCAAGTAACATACCGATGACAAAGGGAACAGCGTATGTTGTTATGCGGTCTGACCGATAAAGATCTTCGTAAAATATGTGGGAGCCAATATGAGCATCCAGGTTCCGCTATTGGTTATTGACCGGAGACGTGTCTCAGTCATGTCTACATTGTTCTCGAACCCATAGGGTCCGCACGCTTAAGGTTTTGATGACAGTTATATTATGAGTTTATGCATTTTGATGTACCGAAGTTCGTTCGGAGTCCTGGATGTGATCACGGATATGACGAGGAGTCTCGAAATGGTCGAGACATAAAGATTGATATATTGGAAGCCTATATTTGGATATCGGAAGTGTTGCGGGTGAAATCGGGATTTTATCGGAGTACGGGGAGGTTACCGGAACCCCCCGGGAGGTATATGGGCCTTAGTGGGCTTTAGTGGAAGAGAGGAGAGGTGGCCAGGGCTGGGCCGCGCGCCCCTCCCCCTAGTCCGAATAGGACAAGGAGAGGGGGGCGGTGCCCCCCGTTCCTTCTCTCTCTCCTCTTTCCCCCTCCCGAATCCTATTCCAACTAGGAAGGGGGGAATCCTACACCCGGTGGGAGTACGACTCCTCCTGGCGCGCCCTCCTCCTGGCCGGCCGCACCTTCCCCTGCTCCTTTATATACGGGGGCAGGGCGCACCTCTAGACACACAAGTTGATCCACGTGATCATATTCTTAGCCGTGTGCGGTGCCCCCTTCCACCATAATCCTCGATAATATTGTAGCGGTGCTTAGGCGAAGCCCTGCGACGGTAGTACATCAAGATCGTCACCACACCGTCGTGCTGATGAAACTCTTCCCTGACACGTTGCTGGATCGGAGTTCAGGGATAGTCATCGAGCTGAACGTGTGCTAGAACTCAGAGGTGCCGTAGTTTCGGTGCTTGATCGGTCGGGCCGTGAAGACGTATGACTACATCAACCGCGTTGTGCTAACGCTTCCGCTGTCGGTCTACAAGGGTACGTAGATCACACTCTCCCCTCTTGTTGCTATGCATCACCATGATCTTGCGTGTGTGTAGGAAATTTTTTGAAATTACTACGTTCCCCAACAATCAGCCTGGTCATCGTCAGGACAGGTGCGGAGGATGTCAGCTTTGCTCAAGGGGGAGGTCTCCCCCGTCCCTTCGAGGGTTATCTCCGAGTGTTCCTCCTCCTCCTCTTCCTCCCCGCGGGACTCACCAGAACACAGCTCCACCGGCATCAGCACCGCAAGGGCCCGGGTCGGCGCCGGGGGCACCAGCCCGCGCCCGTCAAAGGTTGCCCTGGCGGCCACGACCAGCGCCCCGTCCTTGCGGCGAAACAAGGGAGTGAAGACATTTGGCGGATACTCATGGTCGTCCTCGACCAGGAGGAGGAGAGCCACAACCAGCTCATCATCGGACAAGGCTTTCGGTCTCAGGTGAACCTTCTCCTCTTCATTCCCAAGCTCCCACAAGGGGCGCATACGCGCCTGAAGCAGGGCTATGCGCAGCATCAGGAATTCCCTCAGGAGCATGGCCCCTGTCACCTTTGCCGCCTTCGTGTTGCCCGGCTTGAGGTCGGTGTTTATTTGCTCCAGCACCAACGTCGCCCGCTCATCAGTGAGGTTCGCGCGATACCACACCTTGTCGGGCTGGGGCATCTCTGTCGGCAGCGTCAAGTGTGGGTGGGCACACTTGGCGTCCATCATGGCCCACTTGCTACGGAATCCATTAGCCTTCTTCCCAGTCTTCGATATTGAGTTGGCCTTGCCGGCCACGATGAAATTGGCACACCCGGAGGTATGGCCATCATTGATGCAGAGGAATAAGAAGTGGCCTAGCAGAGCCATCGACGGCATCACGCCGAGGTACGCCTCGTAGTAGTAGGCGAAGATCGACAAGAGAAGGATAGAGTTGGGATATAGGTGCAGCGCCTGCAGCCCGTAGTGGTTAAGGACCTCGTAGAAGAAGTCAGAGAAGGGGGGAACCAACCCTGTGATGATGCTACTCGTGAAGAAAGGGAAGAAGGTGCTTCCCTCAGGCTCCGGCACGTTGGAGCCGGCCCGGAGCTCAGTCTTCCCCCACTTGTTGCTTTCCCCTGCCGTCAGCAAGTGCGTGGCGGCAAGGCTCTTCTCCGAGACGTTGGGCGCGTCGAGAGCTGGCTCATACCAAGCCGGCGACGAGGCGGGCTTGACCCTCCGGGGCGCCATTGGTCGCTGATGCGGAAAAGGATGGGAGTAGATCTGGAGATTTCGGAAGTAGGGAGAAAGATAGGGGATCTGGAGCAAGGCGAAAGGAAGCAGTGAAGGCAATCGCTGTCTATGCCCGCCTTTTGACAGTCGGGTAGTTGTCGAGGCAACGTGGGGAATCAGACACGCCCATGACCAATCAACCGCCATGCGTCGACCAAGGCTGCAGGCTATTGGGGACCGCGGCGCTTCGCACTTGCCCTTTGGCTTCGCCTCAAAGCCAAGCCCGAGCGCGCCTTGGGCCCGGGGGCTACTGTCGGTGTTTTGGGAACGGGGGTCCCCAGATTTGCCTACCTGCGGCCCATGGCGTGGCACTGCAAGCGGGCCCGTACGACCCATCTTCACCAATCAGCATACAAGACCCTCGCGAGGGGCCAAGCCTCGCAAGGTGAACGACACAGGACCTCCTCGGGAGCGGCCTCACCAGGCTGGCTCGCGAGGGGCGGAGAGATCAAGGCAAGGCAAACCTCGCGAGGTTCCAATGACGTGAGCCATGACGATCGAGACCAGGCGGGCGCCAGTGCACACACTGTCCTTGTTTCCTCTTTGGTGTTAAGGAGGCAATCACAGACGAAGAGTACCGAGGCGTCAAGCAAAGGTTTCCATATCGGTGCAACGAGACCAAGACCAGTAGGACGGCAGGACGGAAGTCACCATGGAGCCCAAGACGGCGTCACCACCAAACCCTTTGGCAGGCGAAGACTACTTTTGTCAGGATAAGCTGTACTAGTTTTCCCCTTTGAAATTGGTCGTTGTTGGCTCCCTTCCCGCTCAATATTTGGGGAGAGGACCAGGGCCTCTATGAATAGGACTAGCCACCATAGCTAGAGGAGGGACCTCATCTTAGATCAGAGCCATTCCATCCTTAGCCTCACACCCACCTAGCACAAGAACACCTCACCACAGGACACTGTTTGATGTCTACTACACAACCTTTTCTTGTAGACGTTGTTGGGCCTCGAAGTGCAGAGGTTTGTAGGATAGTAGCAAATTTCCCTCCAGTGGATGACCTAAGGTTTATCAACCCGTGGGAGGCGTAGAATCAAAATGTCCACTGCTATCTCTTGAACTTGCGTTGGATTTCCCCGAAGAGGAAGGGATGATGCAGCAGAGTAGCGTAAGTATTTCCTCAGTTTTTGAGAACCAAGGTATCAATCCAGTAGGAGGCCACGCTCAAGTCCCTCGTACCTGCACAAAACGATAGCTACTCGCAACCAACGTGATTAGGGGTTGTCAATCCCTTCACGGTCACTTACGAGAGTGAGATCTGATAGATATAATATTTTTGGTATTTTTGGTATAGAGATGCAAAGTGAAAAGTAAAAGGCAAAGTAAAAAGCAAAGCAAGATTAAAGTGATGGAGATTGATATGATGAGAATAGACCCGGGGGCCATAGGTTTCACTAGTGGCTTCTCTCAAGAGCATAAGTATTCTACGGTGGGTGAACAAATTACTGTTGAGCAATTGACAGAATTGAGCATAGTTATGAGAATATGTAGGCATGATCATGTATATAGGCATCACATCCGTGACAAGTAAACCGAAACGATTCTGCATCTACTACTATTACTCCACTCATCGACCGCTATCCAGCATGCATCTAGAGTATTAAGTTAAAAACAGAGTAATGCCTTAAGCAAGATGACATGATGTAGAGAGATAAATTCATGCAATATGAAATAAACCCCATCTTGTTATCCTTGATGGCAACGATGTGTTGACACCAGATTTTGGCATGGTCACGAATCATGGTTCATATGCAAAAGTTAGAGGCAACACTTCGCGGGCCGGCCCTAAGTGAGAAAGTATTCGGCCTTTGCTGGCTGAATGAAACCTTGCCGGGGTAAAACCTTGCCAATGTGAGGGCTTACCAATGTGGAAAGCTTGCCGGCATGGAAAGCTTGCCGGCGAAGAAGCTTGCCGTTGTGAAATCTTGCCGAGGGAGAAACCTTGCCGAAGAGGAACTCTTGCCGGGGTAGAAACCTTGCCGAGGAGGAACTCTGGCCGGGGTAGAATCCTTGCCGAGCTAGGGAGAACCCTTGCCAGTGTAAAAACCTTGCCGGGGTGAAACCTTGTCAGTGCGGAAAGCTTACCCAGGTGGAAGGCCTGCCGGGGTGGAGGTTGTGATAGTCAATCCGACCAGAAGCTGAAGATGGGCTCAAATGATTATCTAGATGGACTCAAATGGAGAAGTGATCTACATGAAAGAGTTCCGTATTATTGATATGAACATCTTTGAAATTTGGGTCATCGCCGTCCGATTTCATCTCGAAGGCCTAAACTATGCTCGAAGTACCAAGATCTTATATTCAAAGTACAGTTTAGCCGATTAAGCCCCCAAGACGACCTCAAATGAAAAAATGATCTACACGGGTTGTCTTCGTCTCGTCGAAACGCTTGATTTTGATATTAAAATCGTTCAAATATGAGTTCGTATGCAAAAGTTAGAGCAATCGGAGTGCAGCCCTGTCACGAGGCGAGATGTGGCGCGCCCCACCTGACACATGTCTGACGGGTAGCGCGAGGAGATAGCCTGTGTTGCGAGACCGATCTGACCCTCAAGATGATCTCTGATCAAAAAACCTTCAACACGAAAGTTGTTCTTCTCGTCGAAACGGTCAAGATTGCTTTTGGGCTTGTTTTCATCCGAGATCGTTTACCACCGCAAAAAGGACCCGCAAGGTGCAGCCAGTTTAATCCGAACAGTTTTGGAAATTTCGGATAAAACCAGTCCGAATTTGACTAGGGTTTTGGACGTGAATGGATGTAATTTTCTTGTAAGTAAAGCCTAGATAAATCCTTTGTTTGTACAGGAAGTCCAGCCGCCTCTTATATATGTTGGGGGTGACGGCCGATTGAAACAACACACAATCGAACAAATCAATATACTACTTTTTCGTGTTCATCTACTTTTTATCTCCCCCTTGTATCTTTCTTCTCGTTCTTCGCTAGTTCTTCATGCTAGAGGGCTGCAGATCCACGAGGCTCTAGGGGCGAGCGAATCGACCTGGAGCAGCCCATAGCCGCCGCGAGCCCTGACGGGGTCCCTCCCGGGCAAGCGGGGCTTCGGGTCTACAAAAGCGTCTGCTGGCTGTCCAGCGTATCGCGCTGCCGGTCGGATCTCCTTCGACGTGAGCTGCGGTGCATCACCCTCGGGGGTGGAGGTAACAGTGACGTGTTCGTGTGCGAACACGATGCAATACGTGCCTTGCTGCCGCTTCTGTCACTGGGATAGGACACCGCAAGATCGAACCCAAAGCTAAGCACTTCTCCCATGGCAAGAACTACCAATCTAGTTGGCCAAACCAAACGGATAATTTGAAGAGACTTGCAAAGATAACCAATCATACATAAAAGAATTCAGAGAAGATTCAAACATTATTCATAGATAGACTTGATCATAAACCCACAAAGACTTGATCATAAACCCACAATTCATCAGTCTCAACAAACACACCGCAAAAAGAAGATTACATCTAATAGATCTCCACAAGAGAGGGGGAGAACTTTGTATTGACATCCAAAAAGAGAGAAGAAGCCATCTAGCTACTAACTATGGACCCGAAGGTCTGAGGTAAACTACTCACACTTCATCGGAGAGGCTATGATGATGTAGAAGCCCTCCGTGATGACGGCCTTCTCCGGCGGAGCTTCGGAACAAGCCCCAAGATGGGATTTCGTGGATACAGAAAGTTGCGGCGGTGGAATTAGGTTTTTGGATCCTCTTCTGTTCGTTTGGGGGTACGTAGGTATATATAGGAGGAAGGAGTACGTCGGTGGAGCACCGAGGGGCCCATGAGGCAGGTGGGCGCGCCCTAGGGGGGCGCCCCCACCCTCGTGACCGCCTCTCTGATGCCTTGGCGTAGGCTCCAAGTCTCCTGGATCACGTTCGATGAGAAAATCACGTTCCCGAAGGTTTCATTCCGTTTGGACGCCGTTTGATATTCCGTTTCTTCGAAACACTGAAATAGGCAAAAAAACAGCAATTCTGGGCTGGGCCTCCGGTTAATAGGTTAGTCCCAAAAATAATATAAAAGTGGAAAATAAAGCCCAATATAGTCCAAAACATTAGATAATATAGCATGGAGCAATAAAAAATTATAGATACGTTGGAGACGTATCAGGCATCCCCAAGCT
The DNA here is from genome assembly GCF_002162155.2 of Triticum dicoccoides. Lineage (NCBI taxonomy): Eukaryota > Viridiplantae > Streptophyta > Magnoliopsida > Poales > Poaceae > Triticum > Triticum dicoccoides. Next base: position 663,868,686 of record NC_041384.1, read on the forward strand.
TAATTCCTGCTCGTCCTCGAGCAGGTAAATGATAAAAAGAGAATTTTTGATGCAGAGTGCTACTTGGCATAATTTCAATGCAAATCTTCTTAATTGTGATATGAATATTCAGATTCGAAAGATTCAAGGCAAAAGTTTATATTGACATAAAAATAATAATACTTCAAGCATACTAACAAAGCAATTATGTCTTCAAAAAGTAACATGGCTAAAGAAAGTTATCCCTACAAAATCATATAGTCTGGCTATGCTCTATCTTCACCAGGCAAAGTATTTAAATCATGCACAACCCCGATGACAAGCCAAGCAATTGTTTCATACTCTAAATTTTTCAAAACTTTTTCAATCTTCACGCAATACATGAGCGTGAGCCATGGATATAGCACGATAGGTGGAATAGAATGGTGGTTGTGGAGAAGACAAAAGGAGGGGAAGATAGTCTCACATCAACTAGGTGTATCAACGGGCTATGGAGATGTCCATCAATAGATATCAATGTGAGTGAGCAGGGATTGCCATGCAACGGATGCACTAGAGCTATAAGTATATGAAAGCTCATTAAAAGAAACTAAGTGGGTGTGCATCCAACTTGCTTGCTCACGAAGACCTTGGGCATTTTGAGGAAGCCCATCATTGGAATATACAAGCGAAGTTCTATAATGTAAATTTCCCACTAGTATATGAAAGGGACATAACGAGAGACTCTCTATCATGAAGATCATGGTGCTACTTTGAAGCACAAGTGTGGTAAAAGGATAGTAACGTTGTCCCTTCTCTCTTTTTCTCTCATTTTTTTATTTCGGCCTTTTCTCCTTTTTTTATGGCCTCTTTTCTTTCTCTTTTTATTTGGGCTTCTTTGGCCTCTTTTATTTATTTTTTGTCCGGAGTCTCATCCCTACTTGTGGGGGAATCATAGTCTCCATCATTCTTTCCTCACTGGGACAATGCTCTAATAGTGATGATCATCACACTTTTATTTTTCTTACAACTCAACAATTATAACTCGATACTTAGAACAAAATATGACTCTATATGAATGCCTCCGGCGGTTTACCGGGATATGCAATATGACAATGATGAATGTGTGATGATAAACGGAACGACGGAAAGTTGCATGGCAATATATCTCAGAATGGCTATGGAAATGCCATAATAGGTAGGTATGGTGGCTGTTTTGAGGAAGGTATATGGTGGGTGTATGATACCGGCAAAAAGTGCACGGTATTAGAGAGGCTAGCAAAGGTGGAAGGGTGAGAGTGCATATAATCCATGGACTCAACATTAGTCATAAAGGACTCATATACTTATTGCAAAAATCTAGAAGTTATCAAAGCAAAGTATTACGAGCATGCTCCTAGGGGGATAGATTGGTAGGAAAAGACCATCGCTCGTCCCCGACTGCCACTCATAAGGAAGACAATCAATAAATAAATCATGCTCCGACTTCATCACATAACGGTTCACCATACGTGCATGCTACGGGAATCACAAACTTTAACACAAGTATTCTTTAAATTCACAACTACTCAACTAGCATGACTTTCATATTATCACCTCCATATCTCAAAACAATTATCATGCTTCAATCTTTTCTTAGTATTCAACACACTCAAAAGAAAGTTTCACAAATCTTGAATACCAAGCATATTATTATTAAGCAAATTACCATGCTATTAAGAGACTCTCAAAATAATTTAAGTGAAGCATGAGAGATCAACAGTTTCTTTAAAACAAATCCACCACCGTGCTCTAAAAGATCTAAGTGAAGCACATATAGAAAAATTATAGCGCTCAAAAGATATAAATGAAGCACATCGAGCAAAACTACTTAGCTCAAAAAGATATAAGTGAAGCACATAGAGTATTCTATCAAATTTTAATTCATGTATGGCTATCTCAAAAGGTGTGTACAGCAAGGATGATTGTGGTATACTAAAACACAAAGACACAAATAATACAATATTCTCCAAGCAAAACACATATCATGTTGGTGCATAAAAATATAGCTCCAAGTAAATTACCGATGGAAGTGGACGAAAGAGGGGGTGCCTTCCGGGGCATCCCCAAGCTTTGACTTTTTGGTGTCCTTGGATTATCTTGGGGGTGCCATGGGAATCCCCAAGCTTAGTCTCTTGCCACTCCTTGTTCCATAATTCATCACAAGAATTCACCCAAAACTTGAAAACTTCACAACACAAAACTTAAAGTAGAAAACTCATGGGCTCCGTTAGCGGAAGAAAACAAAAAACCACCTCAAGGTACTGTGATGAACTCATTACTTATTTATATTGATGTTAAACCTACTGTATTACAACTTCTCTATGGATTATAAACTATTTTACTAACCATAGATTCATCAAAATAAGCAAACACCACACGAAAAATAGAATCTGTCAAAAACAGAACAGTCTGTAGTAATCTGTAGCTAGCGCAAGATCTGGAACCCCAAAAATTCTAAAATAAATTTCTGGACGTGAGAATTTATCTATTAATCATATGAAAAAAGAATTAACTAAATATCACTCTTCAAATAAAAATGACAGCAGTTCTCGTGAGCGCTAAAGTTTCTGTTTTTTACAGCAAGTTCAACAAGACTTTCCCCAAGTCTTCCCAACGGTTCTACTTGGCACAAACACTAATTAAACACAAAAAACACAACCAAAACAGATGCTAAATAATTTATTTATTACTAAACGGGAGCAAAAAGCAAGGAATAAAAATAAAATTGGGTTGCCTCCCAACAAGCGCTATCGTTTAACGCCCCTAGCTAGGCATAAAAGTGAGGATAGATCTAGGTATTGCCATCTTGGTAGGAAATCCATAAGTGGCTCTCATGATAGTTTCATATGGCAATTTTATTTTATTTCTTGGAAAGTGTTCCATGCCCTTTTTTAATGGAAATTGAAATCTAATATTCCCTTCCTTCATATCAATAATCGCACCAACCGTTCTAAGGAAAGGTCTACCAAGAATATAGGGTAAGAAGGATTGCAATATATATCAAGAACAATGAAATCTACGGGCACATTCCTATTTGCAACAATAAGAACATCATTAAACCTTCCCATAGGTTTCTTAATAGTAGAATCCGCAAGATGCAAGTTTAGAGAGCAATCATCAAAATTGCAGAAATCTAGCAAATCACACAAAGTTTTGGGGATAGTGGAAACACTAGCACCCAAATCACACAAAGCATAAAACTCATTATCTTTAATTTTAATTTTAATAGTTGGTTCCCACTCATCATAGAGTTTTCTAGGGATAGAAACTTTCAACTCAAGTTTTTCTTCATAAGATTGCATCAATGCATCAACAATATGTTCGGTGAAGGCTTTCTTTTGACTATAAGCATGTGGAGAATTTAGCACAGATTGCAACAAGGAAATACAATCAATTAAAGAGCAAATTTCATAATTAAATTCCTTGAAATCCAATATAGTGGGTTTTGCAACATCTAGATTTTTATTACTTTCAATCCCACTTTCATCAATATCATCATAAAGATCTAAATACTCCGAATTTTTAGAATGCCTTCTAGGTAACGGAAGATCATATTCAGTTTCATCAAGATTCATATTGCAAAACAAAGATTTAATAGCAGACACATCAATAACTTTTAGACCTTCATCTTGATTTTCATAGGAATTGGAAGAACACGCTTTAATAAATACATCTTTGGAAGCACGCATCCTAGCGGTTCTTTCCTTGCATTCATCAATGGAAATTCTCATGGCTTTGAGAGACTCATTGATATCATGCTTAGGAGGAATAGATCTAAGCTTTAAAGAATCAACCTCAAGAGAAATTCTATCAATGTTCCTAGCCAAATCATCAACTTTAAGCAATTTCTCTTCAAGCAAAGCATTAAAATTCTTTTGTGAATTCATAAACTCTTTAACACTATTCTCAAATTCAGAGGGCTTCTTATTATAATTTCCATAAGAGTTGTTGTAGGAATTCCCATAATTATTAGAAGGATTATTAGGATATGGCCTAGGATTAAAATTCCCTCTATAAGCGTTGTTACCAAAATTATTCCTACCAACAAAATTCACATCCATACATTCATTGTTATTCTCAATCAAAGTAGACAAAGGCATATCATTAGGATCAGAAGAAACACTCTTAGTAGCAAATAATTTCATAAGTTCATCCATCTTTCCACTCAAAACATTGATTTCTTCTATCGCATGTACTTTTTTATTAGAAGATCTTTCAGTATGCCATTGAGAATAATTAACCATAATATTATCTAGGAGTTTAGTAGCATCTCCTAAAGTGATTTCCATAAAAGTGCCTCCCGCGGCCGAATCTAAAAGATTTCTAGAAGCAAAATTCAATCCGGCATATAATTTTTGTATAATCATCCACAAATTCAAACCATGAGTAGGGCAATTACGTATCATTAATTTCATTCTCTCCCAAGCTTGTCCAACATGTTCATGATCAAGTTGCTTAAAGTTCATAATATCGTTTCTAAGAGAGATGATCTTAGCGGGAGGAAATACTTAGAGATAAAAGCATCTTTGCACTTGTTCCAAGAATCAATACTATTTTTAGTCAAAGACGAAAACCAAGCTTTAGCACGTTCTCTAAGCGAAAAAGGAAATAGCTTCAATTTAACGACATCATTATCGACATCCTTTTTCTTTTGCATATCACATAAATCAACGAAGCTATTCAGATGAGTAGCGGCATCTTCACTAGGAAGGCCGGCGAATTGATCTTTCATAACAAGATTCAACAAAGCAGTATTGATTTCACAAGATTCAATATTGGCAAGAGGAGCAATCGGAGTGCTAAGGAAATCATTATTATTGGTATTGGTAAAGTCACACAATTTGGTAGTATCTTGAGCCATCGCGACAAACAAGCAATCTAACACACGAGCAAACAAAAGGCAAGCGGGCAAAAAGAGGCAAATAGAGAGGGAGGATAGAGAGAGAGAGAGAGGGCGAATAAAAAGGCAAGGGTGAAGTGCGGGAGAGGAAAACGAGAGGCAAATGGCAAACAATGTAATGCGACGGATAGGGATTGTGATGGGTACTTGGTATGTTGACTTTTTGCGTAGACTCCCCGGCAACGGCGCCAGAAATCCTTCTTGCTACCTCTTGAGCTTGTGTTGGATTTCCCCGAAGAGGAAGGGATGATGCAGCAGAGTAGCGTAAGTATTTCCCTCAGTTTTTGAGAACCAAGGTATCAATCCAGTAGGAGGCCATGCTCAAGTCCCTCGTACCTGCACAAAACAATAACTACTCACAACCAACGTGATTAGGGGTTGTCAATCCCTTCACGGTCACTTACAAGAGTGAGATCTGATAGATATAATATTTTTGGTATTTTTGGTATAGAGATGCAAAGTGAAAAGTCAAAGGCAAAGTAAAAAGCAAAGCAAGACTAAAGTGATGGAGATTGATATGATGAGAATAGACCCGGGGGCCATAGGTTTCACTAGTGGCTTCTCTCAAGAGCATACGTATTCTATGGTGGGTGAACAAATTACTGTTGAGCAATTGACAGAATTGAGCATAGTTATGAGAATATCAAGGCATGATCATGTATATAGGCATCACATCTGTGACAAGTAGACCAAAACGATTCTGCATCTACTACTATTACTCCACTCATCGACCGCTCTCCAGCATGCATCTAGAGTATTAAGTTAAAAATAGAGTAACGCTTTAAGCAAGATGACATGATGTAGAGAGATAAATTCATGCAATATGAAATAAACCCCATCTTGTTATCCTCGATGGCAATAATGCAATACGTGCCTTGCTGCCCCTTCTGTCACTGGGAAAGGACACCGCAAGATCGAACCCAAAGCTAAGCACTTCTCCCATGGCAAGAACTACCAATCTAGTTGGCCAAACCAAACGGATAATTCGAAGAGACTTGCAAAGATAACAAATCATACATAAAAGAATTGAGAGAAGATTCAAATATTATTCATAGATAGACTTGATCATAAACCCACAATTCATCGGTCTCAACAAACACACCGCAAAAAGAAGATTACATCTAATAGATCTCCACAAGAGAGGGGGAGAACTTTGTATTAAGATCCAAAAAGAGAGAAGAAGCCATCTAGCTACTAACTATGGACCCGAAGGTCTGAGGTAAACTACGCACACTTCATCGGAGAGGCTATGATGATGTAGAAGCCCTCCGTGATGACGGCCCTCTCCGGCGGAGCTCCGGAACAGGCCCCAAGATGGGATCTCGTGGATACAAAGAGTTGCGGTGGTGGAATTAGGTTTTTGGCTCCTCTTCTGTTCGTTTGGGGGTATGTAGGTATATATAGGAGGAAGGAGTACATCGGTGGAGCACCGAGGGGCCCACGAGGCTGGGAGCGCGCCCTAGGGGGGCGCCCCCCACCCTCGTGACCGCCTCTCTGATGCCTTGGCGGAGGGTCCAAGTCTCCTGGATCACGTTCGGTGAGAAAATCACATTCCTAAAGGTTTCATTCCGTTTGGACTCCGATTGATATTCCGTTTATTCGAAACACTGAAATAGGCAAAAAACAGCAATTCTGGGCTGGGCCTCCGGTTAATAGGTTAGTCCCAAAAATAATATAAAAGTGGAAAATAAAGCCCAATACAGTCCAAAACAGTAGATAATATAGCATGGAGCAATCAAAAATTATAGATACGTTGGAGACGTATCAGCCACCGGAGAGGGATTCCCCCCTCCGGCAGGGTGCCGGAACGGGTCTAGATTGGTTTTCGGTGGCTACGTAGGCTTCTGGCGGTGGAACTCCCGATCTATTCTCCTCCGTGATGTTTTTAGGGTATATGGACATATATAGGCGAAAGAAGCCGGTCAGGGGAGCCACGAGGGGCCCACGAGGGTGGGGGCGCGCCTCCCTGCCTCATGGCTTCCTCAAAGCTTCTGTGACGTCTACTCCAAGTCTCCTGGATTGCTTCCGTTCCAAAAATAACTCTCTTGAAGGTTTCATTCTGTTTGGACTCCGTTTGATATTCCTTTTCTTCGAAACACTGAAATAGGCAAGAAAACATCAATTTGGGCTAGGCCTCCGGTTAATAGGTTAGTCCCAAAAATAATATAAAACTGTTTAGTAAAGCCCATAAACATCCAAAACAGATAATATAATAGCATGAAACATTCAAAAATTATAGATACGTTGGAGACGTATCACTGTTCTTCCCCGTGTACTGTTCATCGCCAGCCCAAGATGAAATCCACCACCACCACACTGGAGTAGGGTATTACACCACAACGGTGGCCTGAACTAGTATAAATCTTGTGTCCCTTGTGTTGCGATTTCGTCGAGTTAGCCTTAGTGATCCTGGCGATCTTGAGGGCGTGAGTTGGTAGGGGGAGATCTTCGTGCGCACCCCAGTGTTCGAACCATAAGGGTTTTGCTGGAACCCAAAATCCGAAAGCAACCGTGAGTACTCATCCAAAGTACTCGCAAGCAAGGATCTACACTAAATATGCATTAGTATCAATGAAATGTGTAGTATCGGTGGACTGAACTGCAGAATGCCAGAATAAGAGTGGGATAGCTAGTCCTATCAAAGACTACGCTTCTGACAACCTCCATCCTGAAGCATATAGAAGAGAGTAGATGCTAAGTTAACCAAGTAACATCGCATAGCATAATCCTAACCGGCAATCCTGTCCTCGTCACCCTGTTAGAGAATCATCACCGAGTTGTATCTGGCACTTAAAAGGGTGTGTTTTATTAAGTATCCGGTTCTAGTTTTCATATGGTCAAGGTAAAACTACGGGTCGTCCTTTTACCGAGGGACACGGCTATTCGAATAGATAAACTTCCCTGCAGGGGTGCACCACATAACCCAACACGCTCGTTCCCTCTGGCCGGACACACTTTCCTGGGTCATGCCCGGCCTCGGAAGATCAACACGTCGCAGCCCCACCTAGACACAACAGAGAGGTCAGCACGCCGGTCTAAATCCTATGGCACAGGGGTCTGGGTCGATCGCCCATTGCACATCTGCATGTTGCGATGACGGCCGGAAGCAGACATAGCCTCCCTAATACAAGAGCAGGCGTTCTAGTCCAATCTGGCGTGCTTTGCTCAGTCGCTGACATCAAGAAGGCTTCGGCTGATACCACGATGCCGAGTGCCCATAACTGTACCCGCATAGTTGGTTAGTGCGTATAGGCTAGTGGCCAGACTCAGATCAAATACAAAGATCTCATTAAGCATGTTATTTTGAAGTAACCGCGGATGCCGACCAAGACTAGGCCCACCTCTCACCTAGGTGGTCTCAACCTGCCCTGTCGCTCGACCACAAAGTAACAGTCGGGGCCGTTGGGAACCCTGGCCCACCACTACCTGGATGGAACCACCTGCCCCTTCAGCCCCCACATCGGAATCACTTGCGGGTACTCTACAAGCAGACCCGACTTTAGTCACCACCTGTATCACATATTATGATATAAGTATATACCCATGATCACCTCTCGAGTGATCATGGCCCGGTAGTATAGCTTGGCAGAAGTACAAGAATGTAGGGCCACTGATGGAATACTAGCATCCTATACTAAGAATTTAGGATTGCTGCTACCTCTTGAGCACTGCGTTGGATTTCGCCGAAGAGGAAGGGATGATGCAGCAAAGTAGCATAAGTATTTCCCTCAGTTTCTGAGAACCAAGGTATCAATCCAGTAGGAGGTTGCACGCGCGTCCCCTAGTACCTGCACAAAGAAAATAACTCCTCGCAACCAACGCGATAAGGGGTTGTCAATCCCTTCACAGTCACTTACGAGAGTGAGATCTGATAGATATGATAAGATAATATTTTGGTATTTTTATGATAAAGATGCAAAGTAAAATAAAGGCAAAGTAAAAAGCAAAGGAAATAACTAAGCATTGGAAGATTAATATGATCAAGATAGACCCGGGGGCCATAGGTTTCACTAGTGGCTTCTCTCGAGAGCATAAGTATTCTACGATGGGTGAACGAATTACTGTTGAGCAATTAACATAATTGAGCATAGTTATGAGAATATCTAGGTATGATCATGTATATAGGCATCACATCCGAGACAAGTAGACCGACTCCTGCCTGTATCTACTACTATTACTCCACATATCGACCGCTATCCAGCATGCATCTAGAGTATTAAGTTAGTGAAAACAGAGTAACGCCTTAAGCAAGATGACATGATGTAGAGGGATAAATTCATGCAATATGATAAAAAACATCTTGTTATTCTCGATGGCAACAATACAATACGTGCCTTGCTGCCCCTACTATCACTGGGAAAGGACACCGCAAGATTGAACCCAAAGCTAAGCACTTCTCCCATTGCAAGAAAGATCAATCTGGTAGGCCAAACCAAACTGATAATTCGAAGAGACTTGCAAAGATAACCGATCATACATAAAAGAATTCAGAGAAGATTCAAATTCATAGATAGACTTGATCATAAACCCACAATTCATCGGTCTCAACAAACACACCGCAAAAAGAAGATTACATCGAATAGTTCTCCACAAGAGAGGGGGAGAACATTGTATTGAGATCCAAAAAGAGAGAAGAAGCCATCTAGCTAATAACTATGGACCCGAAGGTCTGAGGTAAACTACTCACACTTCATCGGAGAGGCTATGGTGTTGATCTAGAAGCCCTCCATGATGGATACCCCCTTTGGTGGAGCTCCCGAACATGCCCCAAGATGGGATCTCTTGGATATAGGAAGTTACGACGGTGGAATTAGGGTTTTGGCCCCGTATCTGATCGTTTGGGGTTAGGTATATATAGGAGGA
>NC_041384.1:663878706-663886246 GCF_002162155.2 Triticum dicoccoides
GGGTCCAAGTCTCCTGGATCATGTTCGGTGAGAAAATCATGTTTGCGAAGGTTTCATTTCGTTTGGACTCCGTTTGATATTCCTTTTCTTCGAAACCCTAAAATAGGCAAAAAAACAACAATTCTAGGATGGGCCTCCGGTTAATAGGTTAGTCCCAAAAATAATATAAAAGTGGATAAAGCCCAATAATGTCCAAAACAGTAGATAATATAGCATGGAGCAATCAAAAATTATAGATACGTTGGAGACGTATCAAGCATCCCCAGGCTTAATTCCTGCTCGTCCTCGAGTAGGTAAATGATAAAAACAGAATTTTTGATGTGGAATGCTACTTGGCATAATTTTAATGTAATTCTTCTTAATTGTGGTATGAATATTCAGATCCAAAAGATTCAAGATAAAATTTCATATTGACATAAAAATAATAATACTTCAAGCATACTAATAAAGCAATCATGTCTTCTCAAAATAACATGGCCAAAGAAAGTTATCCCTACAAAATCATATAGTCTGGCTATGCTCTATCTTCACCACACAAAGTATTTAAATCATGCACAACCCTGATGGCAAGCCAAGCAATTGATTCATATTTTTGACATTCTCAAAACTTTTTCAATCTTCACACAATACATGAGCGTGAGCCATGGATATAGCACTATAGGTGAAATAGAATGGTGCTTGTGGAGAAGACAAAAAGGGAGAAGATAGTCTCACATCAACTAGGCATATCAACAGGCTATGGAGATGCCCATCAATAGATATCAATGTGAGTGAGTAGGGATTGCCATGCAACGGATGCACTAGAGCTATAAGTATATGAAAGCACAACAAAAGACACTAAGTGGGCATGCATCCAACTTGCTTGCTCACGAAGACCTAGGGCAATTTGAGGAAGCCCATCATTGGAATATACAAGCCAAGTTCTATAATGAAAAATTCCCACTAGTATATTAACGTGATGAAATGAGAGACTCTCTAATATAAATATCATGGTGCTACTTTGAAGCACAAGTGTGGTAAAAGGATAGTAGCATTGTCCCTTCTCTCTTTTTCTCTCATTTTTTATTTGGGCCTTTTCCCTTTCTTTTATGGCCTCTTTTTTTGTCCCGAGTTTCATCCCGACTTGTGGGGGAATCATAGTCTCCATCATCCTTTCCTCTCTTGGGACAATGCTCTAAAAATGATGATCATCACACTTTTATTTTGTTACAACTCAACAATTACAACTCGATACTTAGAACAAAATATGACTCTATATGAAATCCTCTGGTGGTGTACCGGGATATGCAATGACTCATGAGTGACATGTATGAAAGAATTATGAACGGTGGCTTTGCCACAAATACGATGTCAACTACATGATCATGCTAAGCAATATGACAATGATGGAGTGTGTCATAATAAACGGAACGGTGGAAAGTTGCATGGCAATATATCTCGGAATGGCTATGGAAATGCCATAATAGGTAGGTATGGTGGCTGTTTTGAGGAAGGTATATGGTGGGTGTATGATACCGGCGAAAGGTGTGCGGTATTAGAGAGGCTAGCAATGGTGGAAGGGTGAGAGTGCGTATAATCCATGGACTCAACATTAGTCATAAAGAACTCATATACTTATTGCAAAAATCTAGAAGTTATCAAAGCAAAGTATTACGCGCATGCTCCTAGGGGAATAGATTGGTAGGAAAAGACCATCGCTCGTCCCCAACCGCCACTCATAAGGAAGACAATCAATAAATAAATCATGCTCCGACTTCATAACATGACGGTTCACCATACGTGCATGCTACGCGAATCACAAACTTTAACAAAAGTATTTCTCAAATTCACAACTACTCAACTAGCACAACTTTAATATCACCATCTTCATATCTCAAAACAATTATCAAGCATCAAACTTCTCATAGTATTCAACACACTCATAAGAAAGTTTTATTATTCTTGAATACTAAGCATATTAGGATTATTTAAGAAAATTACCATGCTATTTAAGACTCTCAAAATAATATAAGTGAAGCATGAGAGATCCATAGTTTCTATAAAATAAATTGACCACCGTGCTCTAAGAGATATAAGTGAAGTACTAGAGCAAAACTATACAACTCAAAAGATATAAGCGAAGCACATAGAGTATTCTAACAAATTCCAAATCATGTATGGCTCTCTAAAAAGGTGTGTACAGCAAGGATGATTGTGGTAAATTAACAAATAAAGAATCAAATAGTACAAGACGCTCCAAGCAAAACACATATCATGTGGTGAATAAAAATATAGCTACAAGTAAAGTTACCGATAGAAGTAGACGAAAGAGGGGATGCCTTCCGGGGCATCCCCAAGGTTTGGCTTTTAGGTGTCCTTATATTATCTTGTGGGTGCCATGGGCATCCCAATATTAGGATCTTGCAACTCCTTGTTCCATAATCCATCAAATCTTTACCCAAAACTTGGAAACTTCACAACACAAAACTTAAAGTAGAAAATCTCGTGAGCTCCGTTAGCGAAAGAAAACAAAAGACCACTTCAAGGTACTGTAATGAACTAATTATTTATTTATATTGGTGTTAAACCTACTGTATTCCAACTTATCTATGGTTTATAAACTATTTTACTAGCCACAGATTCATCAAAATAAGCAAACAACACACGAAAAACAGAATCTGTCAAAAACAGAACAGTCTGTAGTAATCTGTAGCTAGCGCAAGATATGGAAACCCAAAAATTCTCAAATAAATTGTTGGACGTGAGGAATTTATCTATTAATTATCTGAAAAAAGAATTAACTAAATAACACTTTCCAAATAACAATGGCAGCAGTTGTCGTGAGCGCTAAAGTTTCTGTTTTTTATAGCAAGATATCAAGACTTTCCCCAAGTCTTCCCAACGGTTCTACTTGGAACAAACACTAATTAAACACAAAAAACACAACCAAAATAGAGGATATATAAATTATTTATTACTAAACAGGAGCAAAAAGCAATGAATAAAAATAAAATTGGGCTGCCTCCCAACAAGCGCTATCGTTTAACGCCCCTAGCTAGGCATAAAAAGCAAGGACAGATCTAGGTATTGCCATAATAGTAAGATAGATCATTAAAACTCATTTCATATTCTCTATTTTCGGCAGCAAGTTTTCTTTGAGGCAAGAAAAATAATCAAAAGGGCTAAATTTAATGGGACAAAAGTCCCTGTCGGTGTCGAAACCGGCGGATCTCGGGTAGGGGGTCCCGAACTTTGCGTCTAGGCGGATGGTAACAGGAGACGGGGGACACGATGTTTTTACCCAGGTTCGGGACCTCTCAATGGAGGTAAAACCCTACTCCTGCTTGATTGATCTTGATGATATGAGTATTACAAGAGTTGATCTACCACGAGATCGAAGAGGCTAAACCCTAGAAGCTAGCCTATGGTATGATTGTTGTTCTTGGTCCTACGGACTAAACCCTCCGGTTTATATAGACATCGGAGGGGCTAGGGTTACACAGAGTCGGTTACAAGGAAGGAGATCTATATATCTGTATTGCCAAGCTTGCCTTCCACGCCAAGGAGAGTCCCATCCGGACATGGGACGAAGTCTTCAATCTTGTATCTTCATAGTCCAACAGTCCGACCAAAGGTTATAATCCGGCTGTCCGGATACCCCCTAATCCAGGACTCCCTCAGTAGCCCCTGAACCAGGCTTCAATGGCAATGAGTCCGGCGCGCAGATTGTCTTCGGCATTGCAAGGCGGGTTCCTCCTCCGAATACTTCATAGAAGATTTTGAACACGAGGATCATGTCCGACTCTGCAAAACAAGTTCCACAAACAACCATAGAGAGAATAATATTTTCACAAATCTAATCTACCGACGCATTCCGCAGTGTGACATCACACCACAGCCAGGTCACCATTCGAATCATTTTTCACAACCAACCTCAGCGTGTTTCGCGAGGAGGTTTCCTTGGCACGTCTTGTCGAAGCAGAGATCGTGTCCCCATATTACGGGATTCCCATCAATACGATGTGGGTAACCCAACCGCGCCATCAATTACGGCGCTTGGGGGATAAGCGAGTTTTATCAGGCTGGTAGGGGCGCATAGTTTCGTCCGCCCTTATAAAGGGATAAGGGTTCACCTTTTTCTACCCACGCCTTCTTCCTCCTTGCTCATCCATTCTCGCGCACTCGAGCTCCAGCGCCCATGTCCACATCCTTCTCCTCAACCCTCTCCAAACATGTCCGGAGCGGGAGGCAAGTGGATGGTCTCCTCCGTTACGGAGGGAGAAATCAAAAAGCTGCGCGGGGCCGGATACTTAGTCACAGATATTGCGCACCGGCGGCCAGCCGCGGGGCAGATCGTCCCTACCCCAGAACCTTACGAAAGGGTGGTTTTCCTCACCCACTTCATCCGCGGACTGCGGTTTCCCCTCCAGCCATTCGTCCGCGGCCTTATGTTCTATTATGGGCTGGACTTCCATGATCTAGCTCCGAATTTCATCCTCAACATCTCGGCGTTCATCGTCGTGTGCGAGGCTTTCCTCCGCGTCCGGTCCCACTTCGGCCTGTGGCTGAAGACCTTCAATGACAAACCGAAGGTAGTAGGCGGCCAACAAGCGGAATGTGGCGGAGCCATGGTGGGCAAAATGCCCAACGTTGCATGGCTCGAGGGCTCCTACGTGGAGACCATAAAGGGGTGGCAATCGGGGTGGTTCTACATCACCGAGCTGCGTGACACCAACTGGGTGGCGGCCCCGAGTTTCGATCCGGAATCCCCACGCGGCTCACTTCATGGAAGGAGAAGGGCCTGTCCTGTTGCTCATCGGTGGAGTTGGACGGACTCCAGAAGTGTATCCGGAACATGATAGGCAAGAAACTCAAGCTTGTCAACATAGTCCAGGTCATGCTATTCCGCCGGATCTTCCTGTGTCAACGACGGGCTTTCAACTTATGGGAGTTCGACCCGGCCCAGCACCAGACTCTACGCGAGCTCTTCGACACGATGCATAAGGACGTCTGGAAGGTGCTGTTCAAGGGCCCCGAGGTCCCCCCTCCCCTTATCGAGGACCGCGGGATAAGCGCAACGCGCCCTGCGAATCCGGTAAGTTCTGCACACCTCGTAGGGTATTTATTTTCCATAGTTTAACCATGTGCGGGGTCTGAGCTCCCATGCCTTTGACAGGACTGGGTGGAGACATCGGAGCAGATTGACTGTCCGGCCCTCTGCCTGAAGACCCTGCAGACACTCTCCTAATGGAGATGCGGACTCTGGCTCCTTATGAGGTGCCAGAGAAGAAGATCAAGAAGAAGGCCACGGGAACCCGAAAGAGTTCCCGGTGCCAGGCGGTATCGGACTCATCGTCCGATAACTCCAAGACGCACTCCTCCCGTGAAAACGAGGAGACCGGGGAGGCCGGAGGGTCCAAGAAGGGAAAGACTCTCCTTCTGGACTGTTCCACCGCCGCCGCCGACAGCGAAGACAAGTGGTTACTCAGGGCCAAGCCCTTGGTGAAGTCGTAAGTATTCGGATACCAGAGTAACTCATAGCATACTTTTATTGCACTGCTTGTCCTAACGTCGAATATGATCATGCAGTACGCCCCGAGCCCGCATCGACGTATCCTCGTCGGACGGTTCCTTGGACTCGTCGGATATGAATAGCAAGTCACTTCCAACCGTCTCCTCTTCTCGCCCTACGGACAATGTCGAGGTATTGTCTCAAGGGTCACCGAACCGAGGGGAGGTAGTCCTAGAGGTGCCTCAAGGCGACCTTTCGGACTCCAAGTGCAAAGGGAGCAAGACTCCCAAGGCCTCCAAGTTCGGCCCTCGGCCGAACACCGCGCCGGAACCTCCAGTTGTTCCGGACTCCGGCAGGCAGGCCCCTGCCAAGAGGGGCAAGCCGCTCGTGCCGATGACCTCTGTCTATCCAGAGGCACCGGACAACCTGCTGGGAGCGCTTCCCGGCGCTTCCATCGACGAAGAGCACCGCACTATTATGAGTGCGGTGATCAAGAAGGTTTAGTCCGCCAAGAGCGGACTGACTGAAGCCCATGCGAGCCTTCTAACATGCTTTGAGGTAAGTATTTAAAATATAGAAAAATATTACCGCATAGACAGTAGCTCCTGATGCTCTGTTTAGTCTTCACAAAGAAAAGCCAAATAGAGGATCAAATAATATCTGCAGGAGTCTAATACAAGTATGTTTATATGCGTATGCAAGCTTCGCTGCTGACCTCTGCCGCACTGACTGCGGAGGTCGCCGCACTGAAGCAGAACCTCGAGCGGTCCGAGAAAGAACACGGCCTTGCCAAGAGGCAGCTCGAGGAGAACAAAGGTAAGTATATACTGGGTGATGAATAGTAAGTATTTCCCTCAGTTTTTGAGAACCAAGGTATCAATCCAGTAGGAGGTTGCGCGTGCGTCCCCTAGTACCTACACAAAGCAAATAACTCCTCGCAATCAACGCGATAAGGGGTTGTCAATCCCTTCACGGTCACTTACGAGAGTGAGATCTGATAGATATGATAAGATAATATTTTTGGTATTTTTATGATAAAGATGCAAAGTAAAATAAAGGCAAAGTAAAAAAGCAAAGGAAATAACTAAGTATTGGAAGATTAATATGATAAAGACAGACCCGGGGGCCATATGTTTCACTAGTGGCTTCTCTCAAGAGCATAAGTATTCTACGGTGGGTGAACGAATTACTGTTGAGCAATTGACAGAATTGAGCATAGTTATGAGAATATCTAGGTATGATCATGTATATAGGCATCACGTCCGAGACAAGTAGACCGACTCCTGCGTGCATCTACTACTATTACTCCACTCATCGACCGCTATCCAACATGCATCTAGAGTATTAAGTTAATGAAAACAGAGTAACGCCTTAAGCAAGATGACATGATGTAGAGGGATAAATACATGCAATATGGTAAAAAACCCATCTTGTTATCCTCGATGGCAACAATACAATACGTGCATCGCTGCCCCTACTGTCACTGGGAAAGGACACCGCAAGATTGAATCCAAAGCTAAGCACTTCTCCCATTGCAAGAAAGAACAATCTAGTAGGCGAAACCAAACTAATAATTCGAAGAGACTTGCAAAGATAACCAATCATACATAAAAGAATTTAGAGAAGATTCAAATATTGTTCATTGATAGACTTGATCATAAACCCACAATTCATCGGTCTCAACAAACACACCGCAAAAAGAAGATTACATCGAATAGTTCTCCACAAGAGAGGGGGAGAACATTGTATTGAGATCCAAAAAGAGAGAAGAAGCCATCTAGCTCATAACTATAGACCCGAAGGTCTGAGGTAAACTACTCACACTTCATCGGAGAGGCTATGGTGTTGATGTAGAAGCTCTCCGTGATGGATACCCCCTCCGGCGAAGCTCCGGAACAGGCCCCAACATGGGATCTCGTGGATACAGGAAGTTACGGCGGTGGAATTAGGGTTTTGGCTCCATATCTGATCGTTTGGGGGTACGTAGGTATATATAGGAGGAAGGAGTACGTCGGTGGTGTAATAGGGGGCCCACGAGGGTGGAGGGCG
>NC_041384.1:663886451-664054850 GCF_002162155.2 Triticum dicoccoides
GTGCGCCCCCTACCTCGTGGCCTCCTCCTTTGTTTCTTGACGTAGGGTCCAAGTCTCCTGGATCATGTCTGGTGAGAAAATCACGTTCCCGAATGTTTCATTCCGTTTGGACTCCATTTGATATTCCTTTTCTTCGAAACCCTAAAATAGGCAAAAAACAGCAATTCTGGGCTAGGCCTCCGGTTAATAGGTTAGTCCCAAAAATTATATAAAAGTGGATAATAAAGCCCAATAATGTCCAAAACAGTAGATAATATAGCATGGAGCAATCAAAAATTATAGATACGTTGGAGACATATCAATTGCAAGTAAGGGTAACAACTCTAGCAACAATGACAGGCTATGCAGCAGAATATGATTAACCGAAAGCAGTAACATGCTCGATATCTAGT
This sequence comes from Triticum dicoccoides, assembly GCF_002162155.2. NCBI lineage: Eukaryota > Viridiplantae > Streptophyta > Magnoliopsida > Poales > Poaceae > Triticum > Triticum dicoccoides. The sequence goes on from NC_041384.1 coordinate 663,886,844, forward strand.
GATCAAGGGGGGGCTTGCCTGGAAGCTCAGTCGAGAAGGAGCGATTGTCAAAACTGTAGTCATACTGGGTAGCGGTGGCGTCAGTCTCGGTGTCTAACGAGAGAAGAGGGGGAAGAAACAATAAATATAATGCAAACATAAGCATGACGATGCATGTCATGACAATGTGCGGTGCTAGGTGTGCCCTAACGTGGTAGGAGGGATACCCGCGAAGGGGGGAAACATCCGGGAATGTATTCCCGTTGTTTCGCGTTTTCGGACAGATGAACTAGAGGAGGAAAGTTGCGTGTTTGTTATGCTAGGTATGTGTGGCGGACGAACGGGCTACATATTCGAATTTGTCTCGTTGTTCTGAACAACTTTCATCTACAAAACATTTTCATCCGAGTTACGGTTTATTTTATATTATTTTCCAAAATTTTAATAATATTCTGGAATTATAATTAATTTGAAATTAAATAGCTAAATGCTACGTGCACCCAGCTCTGCGTACACAGAAGTATACCAGAGGCTGACAGGTGGGCCAGGGGGTCCCTGTTGACCAGTCACAGTTTGACCGGTCAACAGGGGGTGGGACCCCCTGTCATTGACTGTTACATTAACTAACTAGTTAATTTAGTCTAACTAGGTTATTAGGCTGATAGATTTTAATTAGTTTAATTAAACCTAATTAATTAAGTTAATTAATTTAATTAATTAATTTTTATTTATTTATTATTTTTAACTCTTAATTCTTTTTTATATCTTTTTTTAACGTTCTGGGGTGGGGCCCTCCTGTCATAGGCCTGGGGGCCTTAGAGGGTTCAGGCGCTAGCGGGCACAGGGCGCGGCCCGAGAGGGCGCATGCTCAGGTGTGGGAGGACCCAGCAGTGTGCCGGAGCAAGGGAGGTCGGTGGCCACGGCGCGGTCATTGCCGGAGCGGGGGCCGACCGGCGAGCAGCGGGGCGCGCGAGGCCACAACGGAGTAGGCAGGAACAGCTGTGGGGCGCACGGGAGTGCGGCCAGGCACGCGATGGCGTAGTGGGCGCGGGCGATGTAGAGGCAGCAGCTAGCGGCAGGCAAGGCTGAAGCAGCAGCGAGCAAGGGGAGGGGTACGCGGGCGCGAGCGGGAGGGCAGAGGCAGGGGCACGGGACGCAGCCATCACTGGCGGCGCACGCACCGGCGAGTAAGAGGCAACGACAGGACACGCCCTGGGGGAGCACGGTCGGGCGCCGGCCGCGGCAGGGCTACGGTTGCGGGCGCATGTGGCCGGGCGCCGAGCGAGGAGGGGACGCGGCTAGGCTGGGCGCGCGTTTACGGGGCGAGGTGCCTGCAAGGGTGGTTGGAGCGCGGGGGAGCACAAGCATGGGGACGGGGATGGAAAGATAGGGCGCTCAGAGGGAGGTTTTAGGGCACGGAACAACGGGGCTAGGGAAGGAGGATGGAGACGACGGTGTCGGAGTCGACGACGGGGTGGCGGTCCGGCCGGGGGGCGTGGTTGAGGCGGCGGGGCTGCGTCGGGTGTCGAGGGCACGGTTGCGGTCAGTGCGGCGAGGGGCGCCGTCGGGGGAGACCGGACGGGGGCACGAGGACGAGGGAGGGGGCCGGTGACCGACCCACTGGCGACGAGGGCGACAGGGTGGGCGGCAACGAGATCGATCCCAATCTAGGGGGATTGGGGGAGTGGGGGGGGAGTGGAGACGAGCAGTTCGTGGGGGAGTGGGGGTGTAGCTTGGGTTCCGGACGGGGTGGGAATAAGGGGAGTGAGGGGTGGCCGGCTAGGCCGGCCTGATTGACGGAGCCGATTGGGCCAAGAGGCCCAGTGGGGAAAGGGGGCGGCCTTTGTCTTTCTATTTGTCTTCTTTTTTTTATTACTTTTTTTCTGTTTTATTACATTCATCAGTCTATTTTAGTTTTGTCAAAATATATTATTAGTACCTAAATTAGTTTTATGAATTACACGATGGCCACAAAAGTTTAAACCCCAAATAAAATAGTATAATATTTTAAAATTAATAAAGGGCAATTATTTAATTGTTTAAGTTGTTGTTTTATTTATTTTAGTGTATTTAAATAATTTATTAAAATCTTGGTTCACCAACATAATCATCTATGATTAATTTTCTACATTTCGAACCTTTCAGTTTTAACTTTTGAAAACATTATTTGTTTGACTTGATTTTGTATTTGACTTTGCACGGGATTTGAATAGCAACAGTAACTGTGGTGATGTGGCCTCATTAGCAGGGAATTACTGTAGCTTAATTATCCGGGTGTCACAAATCTCCTCTACTACAAGAAATCTCGTCCTGAGATTTAGGATCGGGTGTAAGGGGGGAGGGATTTGGTTACGAAATTCTAACGGGTCTTCTCAGTCTTGGTTGCTCTTCTCGAAGTGGTCGATCCATTATGTTGATGTCTTCATTTCTCTGCTTTAGGTCATCATGATGTAGTACACATCCTTTCTTCGGGATCGTCATCATACTTACGGAAAGGATAAGGGGTAACTTCGAAAGGACGAACCTCTACAAGGTTGCTTATCTGGTAGATAATATCGGGGAAGGTGGCGGAAAGTAACTCTTGAATTGAAACTTAAGAAACTATCGAGAGCAAAGTAAGAAGGTGCAAAATAGGAGTTTCAAGCGAATAGGCAAATATTCGACGCTTGTAACATGGCCTGAAAAGGGGTTTAGAGCAGCGTGAATAAGTATTGTGCCTGATACCGGAATAGATCATCTCTAGGAAGGTGACCCGGTCAAACACGAGGAATAACTATGGCAAACAAGGGTGTACACGAGAGTTAGGTTTCGATCCTGTGGAATAATGGGTTATGGGACCACCATGTGGTTTTAAAAGTAGAAAGAGCGGTGACATCTTGCATGGTTAAAATAGAAGGGTATGTCAGAGGATAGCCGATTAGTTATGTTGGCAACAACGTTAGTACCAAGGGCTAGGGACGAAGAGAAACATTTTCCTTCTCGTAGAACGTGGCGGACCAATAGGCAAAGTTGTCATCCATTGGTGGTTACCGGAATGTCATCAACAATAGAAACAGGGTCTTGCTGACAGAATTGTACACCGAGGCATTTACATAAGCAAGAGAATAATACTGCTTAGATCATCTAGATCACAAGAAAGGTTAAATCAAACAATGGAAAGGAAAATATGATTATTAGATTAAACAGAACAATGGAAAGGAAAATGTGTTTAAACACATATTTCAGGGGTATATCCTTCCCAAGGACAAGCAAAGCATGATATCCATGACATGATAGAGGTAGAAAACCATTTAAGTAAGGGGAGAGGAATTTCATGACATTACCCAAACAACAGCGTTTGAATAATTGATAAAGAAATTAGCATTGTGCTTCAAATGTTCTTATTGATGATAGGAGTACCACATACATGCTTCGAGATAGCATTGACATGGTGATCAAGCAAAGATCGGACTTTGGATACACAAAGGATCCATGAGGAACAACTTATAAAATAAGTCTTACGATTTCCTCATGGAAGAATCGCTAAGCTTGCTAAAAAGGAAAGTATAACAATAGGTCCTCCGGCCAGGTGTGCTAGGCATGACATCACCTTACTGGCTCATATAAAGTCCAATGTTATAACCCTTGAAAATATGTCCAGCCATAATATCTGAATGAGATTCAGATCTGATTGGTGTCAGGATATCTCAGACTCGGGATGCCTGAGAAGCGAAGGTGCAACACAAATTGACAAGATGGCATTGTAAGATTCTCGGCAAATGAACCATAGAAGCGAGTCCCAAAACAAGAGTTCATCAATAAACCAAGGAGATGATGAGGAGGTAGCTGATGGACTCAGCGACAATTCATCAAGATTTCCAAAAGGTTGGATTTCCAAAATTATGTGAACAAGGAGATAACATTTGTCAGATCAAATGATATAATGATGTATGCTCGAAGAAAACATACACAATTAAACATTGGTTGAAAAGTGCACCCAAAAATCTGGACTAGGTAGCACGATCAATGTTTGAATGATGATTCAATAAGCAATAGACTTAGAATGAAGCTATCGACCATTAACGTCAAAGTAATAGGGTTGCTAGAATTTTTGTATTTTACACATCATAGACCATTTTTCAGTATTCCGATTAGAAACAACATGAGAAAGAATGGTGATGGTGAGAAGTACCACTATACCAAGAATTCTTAAGAGGTGGTGAAATTCTCACGACATCCTTGACATAAAATATGGTGATACTCCAAGGTAAATAACAAATGCTGGGTAGCAAGGAACTCAAGGTATAACACCAAAAACATGAATAAGTTTGTGTTGAACGGAAGGCAATAAAGTGGTAGATGATAACACAACTCATCGAGGGCAAGGATAGTATTTCTCGCCATGAATTCAATTGATATCTTGGAAGAGCTCAGAATGCTACCGATGATCACGACACCTTTGTCGAGATGTTTCAAGAAGATGTAACTGATCGGCGATGACATCAAGTCAACGAAATGATGAAGCGAAAAGTTATTGGAACCATGGGTATGACACAAACTCGAATTCAAGCTTGTTGTTCAAGGACAAATGATGTGATGAGGAAGATCGACGTAAGATTAGCTCACATCAAAATTTGTGCTCCGGGAAGAAGGTCCAGGTAGCACAGTAAAGAAAATTAGCACAATAATGATACAATCAATCAGGCTAGGAATGAAGTGATCGGGTATAAACTTGTAAGCACAGAAGATTGCTAAGACTTGTTGAATCGCAGAACAGACACGATTTAGTTATCGGTGTACTTGAGTGACTAACTACTCCGAATCCAGGAAAAAATGGAATCGGTGAGAAGGCGCGGCACTAGATGAGGAACTCATAAGAAGTTATGCAGTTCCGTGATAATCTCGAGATGCCAAGGGTAGTACTCAACGACAGATCTAAGTAGAGGTTGGATAGGTGAAATGATATGCAGCAGACAAGTATTTGAACTTGTCCGAGAAATGGAATCAAAGGAGAACAATCATGGTCGGAACCATAGCTGCAAGGGATCCAATTTAATGACACTGAAAGAATTACCCAAATGATTAAATATTTTGCAAGAAGCTTCCATGATTATTACCACATCGGGTCCATGGGCATGAACACTAAGTTCAAGGTCGACTCCCACTTCTTCGATGCATAACCTTCCATTCACCTCTCATTTTTTTGAAAATGACATTAGTTGTTGAAAGTTTTACCTGGTGCAATACCGGATAAGTATAACCCGTGAAATCTTTCGGGTTCACACATATTAGGGAAGGCGTTGGTTCAACCCATTGGGGTATCTCAGACACATATACCACAAGCTTCAAGAGTAAATATCACTAGCTCGAAAGCAGATCATGGATGGCCAAATTAGAGAATAGAATTTACCGATGGCATTATGTACCAAGGAAAGAACTTCCAAAGTGATTGAATATAAAGTACTTTGTCGTATAAAATCCAACAAAGGATCCTCAAGGGATCTGATGTGAGCATCGGTACTCAACCAGAGGGAAAAAATAATGCAAGGAAATCAAATTATAGAAACAACTGTATAATTCAAAGCTCAGTTGCAAAAGAATTATGATTTCCAAATCAAGGGATCAGAAGCAAACGCTCATATTAAGGATGGATAAGTACAGTAGGCTTAGGGGTATAATCAATGGCAATTTGATTGGTCAAGAACTAGCTCATATTTTCAAAATGACACCCGAACCGGAAGATTGAATTCTAGAATCTAACTGAAGATTCCGAGCATTCGCAACATATTGAATCAATGGACCCAAAATGATAGTGACAAAGCATGCCAATAAGATTACTATACTTATGGGATTAACCATAATGCAAGCAAGTAAGAATTTCAAGAGCAATACTCTGTTGAGGATTTTCGGAAGTTCGAATAGTATTTTGAAGACCTTTGTGAAACACATGAATAACTAGTGATGAGTGGATACTTAGTATGTGCGAGGAATTACCCGTAGGGGTATTAATGTGGAAACGAGCTGCAAAGCGGTGGGCACAAAGGATTCTCGGAATATCGGAGAATTTTTCAGGGTATCAAGTAATAACAAGGGCAACTGGGAATGAAGGTATGAACGACAAGTGTAAGTAGTTATCCACAAGGGTTTATCGATGGTCGGGAATTGCAAAAACGGTGGGCACAGAGTATCGAGAGAATATCGAAGAGTATCTTCGGAAGCTTCTGGTGCACCAAGCAATTATCTGGAGTAAGGGGCTCTCCGGGAGGAGGTAGTTACGAGAACTTAGAGTTAGAGTTAGAAAAATCATTTAACCCGAGCAGAAGAGATATCAGAGTTCTAGAATATAGATGAGGAATAAAAGATCCTAATATCACCCAAATGGTGACGTGGGCCTGTAAGACACACATCCATGTTAGTAAAAAGTTTTTGCAATGACTAGACTTGACTTCGGCTAAGGAGTGTGGAAGGGGGATTCCTACAGGCAGTTGGCTCAGATACCAACTTGTGACGCCCCCGATTTGACCGTACACTAATCATGCACGCAAATGTGTACGATTAAGATCAAGGACTCACGGGGAGATATCACAACATAACTCTAGACACAAATTAAAATAATACAAGCTTTATATTACAAGCCAGGGGCCTCGAGGGCTCGAATACATAAGCTCAAAAACACAAGAGTCAGCGAAAGCAAAAATATCTAAGTACATACATAAGTTAAACAACTTCCCATAAGATGGCTAGCACAAACTGGGATATAGATCAAAAGAGGCGCATGCCTCCTGCCTGGGACCTCCTAACTACTCCTCGAAGTCGAACTCCACGTAGAAACATCCTCGGGATCCTCTGGCTCCTGGACTCCATCATATGATCACAGTAACCGGGAAAAGGGGAAAAAGTAGGAAAGCAACCGTGAGTATGCTACCTCTTGAGCACTGCGTTGGTTTTCACCGAAGAGGAAGGGATGATGCAGAAAGTAGCGTAAGTATTGCCCTCAGTTTTTGAGAACCAAGGTATCAATCCAGTAGGAGGCTACGCGTGAGTCCCTCGTACCTGCACAAAACAAATAAATCCTCGCAACCAACGCAAATAGGGGTTGTCAATCCCTATAAGGCCACTTACGAGAGTGAGATCTGATAGATATGATAAAGATAATATATTTGGTATTTTTGTGATAAAGATGCAAAGTAAAATAAAGGCAAAGTAAATAGCAAAGTAGTAGGAGAACAATATGATAAAGATAGTCCCGGGGGCCATATGTTTCACTAGTGGCTTCTCTCGAGAGCATAAGTATTCTACGGTGGGTGAACAAATTACTGTTGAGCAATTGACAGAATTGAGAATAATTATGAGAATTTCTAGGCATGATCATGTATATAGGCATCACATCCGAGACAAGTAGAATGACTCCTTCCTGCATTTACTACTATTACTCCACTCATCGACCGCTATCCAGCATGCATGTAGAGTATTAAGTTAAAAACAGAGTAACGCCTTAAGAAAGATGACATGATGTAGAGGGATAGACTCATGCAATATGAAGAAAACCCCATCTTGTTATCCTCGATGGAAACAATACAATACGTGCCTTGCTGCCCTTACTGTCACTGGGAAAGGACACCGCAAGATTGAACCCAAAGCTAAGCACTTCTCCCGTTGCAAGAAAGAACAATCTAGTAGGCCAAACCAAACTGATAATTCAAAGAGACTTGCAAAGATAACCAATCATACATAAAAGAATTCAGAGAAGATTCAAATATTGTTCATAGATAGACTTGATCATAAACCCACAATTCATCAGTCTCAACAAACACACCGCAAAAACAAGATTACATCGAATAGTTCTCCACGAAAGAGGGGGAGAACATTGTATTGAGATCCAAAACGAGAGAAGAAGCCATCTAGCTAATAACTATGGACCCGTAGGTCTGAGGTAAACTACTCACACTTCATCAGAGGGGCTATGATGTTGATGTAGAAGCCCTCCGTGATCGATGCCCCCTCCGGCGGAGCTCTGGAACAGGCCCCAAGATGGGATCTTGTGGATACAGAAAGTTACGGCGGTGGAATTAGGGTTTTGGCTCCGTATTTGATCGTTTGGGGGTACGTGGATATATATAGGAGGAAGGAGTACGTCGGTGGAACAACAGGGGGCCCACAAGGGTGGAGGGCGCGCCCCTACCTCGTGGCCTCCTCTCTTGTTTCTTAACGTATGGTCCAAGTCTCCCGGGTCTTGTTCGTTGAGAAAATCACGTTCCCGAAGGTTTCATTCCGTTTGGAGTCCGTTTTGATATTCCTTTTCTTCGAAACCCTAAATAGGCAAAAAAAACAGCAATTCTTGGCTGGGCCTCCGGTTAATAGGTTAGTCCCAAAAAAAATATAAAAGTGGATAATAAAGCCCAATAATGTCCAAAACAGTAGATAATATAGCATGGAGCAATCAAAAATTATAGATACGTTGGAGACGTATCAGAGTACTCATCCAAAGAACTCTCAAGCAAGGATCTACACTACATATGCATTGGTATTGTTGAATTTCGGGTTCCAGCAAAAGCCTTGAGGTTTGAACACTGGGGTGCGCATGAAGATCTCTCCCCCTCTAGCTCGCACACACCATGATCTCACGACCTAGCTCGACGAACCCAAAGAACACAAGACGCTAGAGTTTATACCGGTTCGGGCCACCAATGTGCTGTAATACCCTACTCCAGTGTGGTGGATTGCCTCTTGGGCTGAGGATGAACGGTCACAAGAGAAGAACAGCCTCATGAGGAGAGGTGCTCTTGTGCTTGGTGAGTGTGGCGGCTTTGGTGGAATGGGTCTGGTCCAAGATGAGACCCTCCTACGGTGGTGGCTAGTCCTATACATATAGAGGACCAGGTTCTCTTCCTAAATATCATGCGGGAAGGGATTCCATAATGGCCGATTCGAAGGGGGACAACTAGTACAAGCTATCCTGACAAAAGTAGTCTTTGCCTGCCAAAGGCTCTGGTGGTGGCGCCGCCTTGGGCTCCACGGTGACCTCCGTACTGCTGTCCTACTGGTCTTGGTCTCGTTGCACTGATATGGAAACCTTTGCCTGACGCCTCAGGACTCCTCGCCTGCGCTTGCCTCTTTAGCAACAAAGAAGAAATGAGGACACTGCACGCGCCGACGCCCGCTTGGTGCCCGCCTGGCTCCGGTTGTCATGGCTTGCGTTGCACAAACCTCGGAGGTGTCCCTTGCCTTGATCTCTCCTCCCCTCACGAGCCAGCCTGGTGAGGCTTCCCTTGAGGAGGTCTTTCGTCGTCTGCCTCGCGAGGCTTGGCCCCTCGCGAGGGACTTGAGTGTTTGCTGGTGAAGATGGGCCGTACAGGGCCGCTGATGGAGCCATGTTGCGGGCCGCAGGCAGGCAAGTCTGGGGACCCCCATTCAGAAAACGCCGATAGTAGCCCCCTAGCCCAAGGCGCGGTCGGACTTGGCTTCGAGGCGAAGCCAAAGGACAAGTGCAGAGCGCCGCAGGCCCCAATAGCCTGCGGCCCCGCTTGACGCATGGTGATTGATTGGACGTGGGCGTCTCCGCTTCCCCATGCCGCCTTGGCCACTGCCCGACTTGATGAGTCCTTGCTGCATGCAGAAAAAGATCATTCTTATCTTAGATCGTGGAGGCTGGTGGTTGGCCTCCCCTTGAATATAAATGGGAAGAGGGGTGTGCCCCTGTCACCCATCTCTTCCTTTGCTTCTCTCGCTCCTTCTTCTTCCTCGCTTTACTGCCGGCAGCGACACCCATGGCACCTGCGAAGAGGCTCTTGGCTGCAAAGAAAGGGAAGGCTCGCCAGGAGGGGCCTGGCTCACCGCCGCCCAATAGGGGGCGCGGCTGTCCCCACAAGCACACCATTGTCGGATTTCGGGTTCTGGCAGACCCTTGAGGTTTGAACACTGGGTGCGCGTGGATATCTGTCCCCTACCGATCTACGTCCAATCTCCTCGTGTGATCTAAGCTGGAAACAACGAACAACACAAGGGACACAAGGTTTATACTGGTTCGGGCCACCGTTGTGGTGTAATACCCTACTCCAGTGTGTGGTCTGGTGGATTGCCTCAGGGGCTGATGATGAACGGTACAAGGGAACAACAGCCTCGCGAGAGGTGTTCTTGAGCTGGTGCGATGAACTGCTTGGGTGAGTTCAATCGCCTCTCTCTCTCTCTATCTCTCTTTTTCGGTCCCTTCCTCTCCGCTCTCTACTCTGTGGTGGCTAGCTCTATTTATAGGGGCCCTGAGCCTCTCCCCAAATAATGAGCGGGAAGGGCGACAACAATTGGCCATTTTGAAGGGGAACATCTAGTACAAGTTATCCTGACCAAAGATGGTCTTCGGCTGCCAAAAGCACTGGTGATGATGCCATCTTGGGCTCCACGGTGACCTCCGTCCTGCCGCTCTGCTAGTCTTGGTCTCGTTGCACCGGAATGGCAAACTTTGTCCGATGCCTTGGCTTGTGCTTGCCCCCTTTGCACCAACGGGGAAACAAGGACACTGCACAGGCCAACGCCCGCCTGGCGCCCGCCTGGTCTTGATCGTCATGGCTTGCGTCACGGGCTCCTCGTGAGGCACCCCTACCTTGATATCTCTGCCTCCTCGTGAGCCTGCCTGATGAGGCTGCCTCTGAGGAAGCTTCCGGTCGTCCGCCCCCGCGAGGCTTGGCCCCTCGCGAGGGTCTTGAGCTTGAGCTGATGAAGATGGGTCGCACTGGGCCCCCACTTGAGCCACGCCGCAGGCCGCAGGCAGGCAAGTCTGGGGACCCCTGTTCCCAGAACGCCGACAGTAGCCCCCGGGCCCAAGGCGCGCCCGGGCTTGGCCTAGGAGGGAAGCGAAGGGGCAAGCGTGAAGCGCCGCGGGCCCCCAACAGCCTGCGGCCTTGGGCGTCGCATGGCGATTTATTGGACGTGGGCGTCTGTGCTTCCAACGATGCTTCGGCAACTGTCTATCTGACAAAAGAGGTGCCCGAGCCAGACTTACTTGCTTTGTTCTCGTTCGCCTCGCCCCAGATCCCCTTTCTCGCTCTCCTCCTTCTTGCTCCCGAAATCCTCCAGATCTGTCTCAATCCTCCTCATCCGGCACGCCATGGCGCCCCGCAAGTCCTCGACCGAGGCCTGGTACTCGCCGGCTCTGGATTCCCCGAACCTATCGGAGAAGAACTTGGCCCTCACGCGCCTGATGACGGTGGCGCAGGGCAGCAAGGGGGCGACTGTGCTCAAGGCCGGCTCCGACCAGCCTGAAGGCAGGGGGAGCACCTTCTATCCGCTCTTTGTGAGCGCCATTGTCGCCGGTCTGGTGCCTCCTTTCTCCGAGTTCTTCTTTGCCATTCTCCGCTAGTACAACTTGCAGGCTCTGCATCTCCACCCCAACTCTGTTCTTCTCCTGGCGATCTTTGCTTACTACTGTGAGGCTCACGTCGGGGTAAAGCCCTCGGTGGCCTTGTTGCGTCACTATTTTTCCCTCCGGTTTTCTGGTGGCCATATCTCCGCATGTGCGAGCTTCATCACATACTCCAATTCCAATGCTATCTCGAAGCCTGGGAAGAGAATCGAAGGCTTCCGGAGCAAGTGGCTCATGGTGGACGTCGGGTGCCTCCACCCTCGACTGGTGTTGCCTACGGGGCAGCCCAAGGCTATCGACGCGTGGTGCCGCATGGAGCTCGTCGATCCCGTGCGAAGGCGATGCTAAAGAGGATGAACGCGGACCTGAGGCCAAGCAACTTGGCGGCGGTGAAGCTGACCGGAGCCACGCTCCTGAGGGAGTTCTTGGAGCACCGGGTGGCTCCACTCCAGGAGCACTCGCTCCCGTTATGGAGGCTTGGGGAAGCGGATGCCTCCTTGCGCCTGAGCTCTAAGGCCCTGACTGACGAGAATCTGGTCGCAGCCCTCCATTCCTTGGTTGGGGGAGACGTGCCGAAGCCGGTGGGCGCCCCCGTCCCCCTGTTTCTTCGTGACGACTGGGAGCAGGTGGTGAACGCCATGCCCACCTTCAATGGTGATGGGCTGGTGCCCACGGAAGCTCCCGAGGATCTTGCGGCGCTGGTGATGGTGAACGTGTCCTCTGATAGCTCCAGCGAGAGCGATGGGGAAGAGGAGGCGGAGGAGGAAGAGTCTGACTCTGAGGCGATTGGCGAGGAGTCGAGGGAGCCTTTCCCTCAGCGCAGGTCCCAGGCCCTCCGCTCCATGCCGGACGATGACGAGGCCGACGCCAGGCGAGGAGGGGAGGACTCTCCCTTGTTCACAAGGAAGGGCAGGTCGGGGCTGGTTCCCCCATGGTCTGCTCTGGTCCCTAGGTGGTCTGAGGCCAGCTCCAGCCCTCCTGATGTACCCTCTACTTTCGGGCCTCCCGAGGCTGACCCCAGCTGCAGGCTCTTGGGCTTCAAGTTTGGCCGGAGGTTGCTTGGGTCCGCGAGCAACGACCAGTAAGTGCTCGATTCGTGCTTTGCTTGGTTTCTGCCGCCGAGGCTTGACGTCCATATTCTTTGTCAGGCTGGTGCCTGCGGCGAAGAGGTTGAAAGGGGCTTCTGCGGCCCTACTCGAGGCGAGTCCACCTGCCGGTATGGCGTCTTCGTCCGCTGAGGGGAAAGACGGCGAGGCTCACGCCTTCCCGGTCCGATTGTCTTCGCGAGGCCGACCGGGATGCCTTGGCGAGGAGTCAGCCCCCGTGGCCCCGCTGACCCTGGAGTCGACTGCGCTCGATGTTGCAGCCGGGGTGACCAAGGCCCAGGGGGTTTCTTCCTGCCAAGCCATGATCACACTGCCGTCCTTTTCGCCTGCTCCGCCAGTTCCCGCTTCTTCTGTTCCAACTGTCGCCGTCCTGGACCAGGTCGCCAGCGAACTGAGCCAGCTGTGGGAGGATTTTTTGAGCGCGGACCCTCGCCTAGTGGCCGGGCGCCTGGAGCTAGCTTCTGGTTGGGCCCGTTCCGCTGCCTCCGTCCGAACAGCGCTGAGCCAGGTCGTGGCGGCCTCCGATGGGGAGTAGCAGGCCGCCAACCAAGCCAAGGCCGCTCGCGACGCTGCCCTGGGTGACGCTGCGGCTGCCAACGTTTGCTGCGAGGCGTTGGAGACCGAGCTGCATGGCCTGTGCGACGACCTCGCCAAGGAGGTCCACGGCTGCCAGGAGAAAGAGAAGGAGATGAAGGCTCGGGAGGCTGCCATCAAGGACCGGGATGCCAAGCTTGATGACCGCCACGGCAAATTGGAGACGCTGGAGCGGTCGCTGAAGGCGGAGAGGACCGAGCTTGACGCTAAGGCGAAGGTCATGGCAGAGGATCGGGTGGCCTTCGCGAGGATGGAGGAGAAGGCTCGTGCCACACTGAAGATGCTTTACGAGAGTGGCTTGGAGGAGCCGCTGGTCGGTGCGGAGGACGGCCACACCAAGATGCTTCCCTTCCTGGTTCGTGCGCTTGAAGATGTCGTAGACGGCCTTGGCCCCACGGCTGAGGAAGAGGCGCGTGCCCTGTCTTCTGGGGTGCTGACGCATGTCCTCAACCACGTCTACCTGCGCGACCCCGACATCGACTTCGACAGCCTGCTGGAACCCGTGAGCGGCGACCTTGCTACTGCTGCCATTGAGGCCGTGAAAGGCCGAGCCGAAGCTTTGCTGGGGAGGTTCCGCACCTTCAGCGTCTTGCCCGGGCGCGGTGCCGCCAGCTCCGCGGCCCCGGGAGGCGGAGTCGCCCAGCGTGACTCCACCACGGGTGGCGTCGCCACTAGAGAGTGATCCCTTCGTGGCTTCTATCCTGTTTTTATTCCTGCAACATGCACCATGCCTCGCGGAGGCGTTTAAACTTGTGTTTGGCGTTGTGAAGCAATCTATGGCTTGTAATATTTGCTTTGAATTTCCTGGAATTTGCATTTTTCTCCCATACTTGTTCGCGCTCTACGTCGGTAGGGCCCGGCCCCGCACATACCTCACCCAGCGTTAGCCCCGACCGGAAACCAGGACGGGACTAAGGAGCGAGGGGCTACGTGGAAGTTAGGCTCCCGAGTCACGATGCTCAGGAGTCCCCCTTGACGCGCAAGCAACAAGTAGGAAAGGGGGGAACGAGGAGTGGATTAGTCGTTCTGCGTCGGCAGGGCCCGGCCCCGCGCATACCTCACCCAGCGTTAGCCCCGACCAGAAACCAGGACGGGACTAAGGAGTGAGGGGCTACGAGGCAAGTTAGGCTCCTGAGTCGCGATGCTCAGGAGTCCCCCTTGATGTTCAAACGAGTTTCCATACCTTGGCTCCGCTCGGGGAGGCAAGCGTGACGACCTGGTCCGAGGGACCTGGCTGGGTGGCGTGTGCTCGGGCGAGGCCCCCGTGTCCAGCCCCCTCGCACGGTGCTCCTGAGGGGAGGCGTTGCGATGGTGCCGGACACTGAGCTCTGGGCTCCCTGAGGTTGGTACGACCGTAGGCCGCCCTCAGTTGTTTATCACCAGCGCGGAGCATAGCGCTTCCGTATGTGTATGGGCATAGCCTCTCCTCGGCAGTGTCGTCAGCCAGCACGGAGCATGGTGCTTCCACTGGTATGTGGCAGGGGGCTCCCCTCCGAGAGGAGCCCCCAGGGCGTGTACAGCCCCGCCCTGAGACATGGCCGGCATGGTAGGGCTAGGAGAGGTGTATCTGGGCACTCATGAGCAAGTGCGGGACTCACGAGGCCCTACCTCGAGGTGGGTTGCGCCTGGCTTTGGGCCTTTCTCAATGGTGTGTTCCTGCAGGGTGGTTAGAATGCAAATGCTCTATGTCCTCAGGTCCCGGCCCTCGAGCTAGCTCAGCCGCCTCAGGTATGACAGGTCGCGATGCCGTGGGTCAAGGCCAGGGGGTGAGGGCTGGAGAGCCAGTAGGAGCCCATGAGTCGCGATGCTCAGGTACCCCCTTTTAACGTGCAAGCGTTTTGCATGAAAGCGAAGAAGTCTGCGATAAGCACCAGGTGACAATTAAGCGCGAAAGAGCAAATTCATTTTAAGTAGACGTGGGAAAAGCAAACGCCGCTGGGCCAGGCCCGAGCAGCTCGGGGATGATGCAGCCCGAGGGGCACCCCCAGCAAGGTAAGTAAAGAGCATAAGCAAAACGGATACATGCCGCAGGGACGGACCCACGCGACCTGGGAATGATGCGGCCCTATGGGCGCTCCCAGCTAAGAACGGAACTTAGAAAGGTGTCACCTGGTGCCGTTGAAGATGGAGTGACATTGAAGAAGCGAGCGATGCGCGATGAAGACGTCGATCCTCACGAGCCCCCAGGCCCAGGAGCCTCGGGAGGCTCCAGGCGCATAGGTGGGTTCCCGAGGGCCATCTCCATCTCCGCCAGGACCGCACAATGCCTGACCTCCCGGGCTTCCAGAATTCTCCTCAGCAGGCGCTGATGAGCGGCGACCGCGTTCGGCAGGCCAAAAGGCATGCAAACGTAGCTGTGAGGTGGACCCTCGCAACGCCCCACGTGCGAAGGCCAGAGGCGCTCCTGAGACGCGGCTCGGTTGAGCCCTGGCACGTCGATGCAAACGCCCAGCCCACCATCCTTGCTAGGATGTGGGGCCACGGTGGGCAAACGACGACCGCCGCGCATGACTCTCGACTCCTGTAGCTCCTGGGTGTTTCTTGCGATGAACTTCTGAGGGTTTGGTCTTCCTTGCCTTGTACCTTCCTGAGGGAAACATGCCTGGAAGCACCCCTAAAGCGGTGCCCGAGCGCCTCCCTCGCGACCTTGGGAAAGTCGGTGGCTCTCCAAGAAAAGCCCCCGAGCCCTGCCTAAAGAGGGCGCCGGGCGCGCCTTCCTATGCGAGAGAGTGTGGCGCTCCCTGATTGGGCGCGGACCCTGACGCAACACCTCCGGAGGCGCCTGCCTCCTTGTGGCTTGGGCCAGGTGAAACCTTCTTCTTCTTAAGGGTCGCCTCGGGAAGCCTTCCGTTCCTGTGGTCTGCGTCTTCGATTGCTGCGGCTTGTAACGCGCGCTCAAGTGAACACACTGCGCCCCTTTCTTCACAGGGTATGGTGATGACTCCACCGCTTCCTGGAATCTTGAGGACATTGTATCCATGGTGAGTCACTACCATGAACTTGGCCTGGGCTGGGTACCCAAGGATGGCGTTGTGTGCAACTTCGAAGTCGATGACCTCCGTGCGGTAGTTGTTGTGCTGTCCAAAGGTGACTGGAAGGCGAACCTGCCCTATGGGAACAGTGGAACCATCAGTGACTCCTGATAAGGGCTTGGTCAGCTGGAGCTGATCGTACGACACTTGGAGATTGTCGAACGTCTCGACAGACAGGACGTTGAGTCCTGCTCCGCCATCAATGAGGGTCCTGGTGACCTGCACATTGCTGATGACTGGAGAGCAAAGCATTGGGAGGACTCCGGCCGTTGCCACGCACTTGAGCTGATCCGCTGAGCTGAACGTGATAGCGCACGCGGACCACCTGAGAGGGCGCGTGGCCTCAAGCTTGGGGAGGACTGCATTCACCTCGCGAGCAGACTACTTGAGGATGCACCGAGAGGGTGGGGCCTGCGCGCCACCCAAGATGCAAGCGATTGCGCGCGGCTCCTGGAAGCCCCCAGCCCCTCGTCTTGATGTTGGCCTTCGTTCCTCCTTGGCGGTGGCGGCAGAGGAGGAAGGCATGTGTTGCCGTACGGGCGATTCTCACGAGGCTGGTCCTGCCAGCGATCCTCGTGAGGTCGGTCACGCCACCCTTGGCGAGGGCCACGGTCTTCCCATCGTCCGCCACCTCTTCCTCCTCCACGGCCATAGCCCCTGTCATTGCGCTCGGGGAGTCGGCCGACACGTCCATCTCTCACGGCCCTGAGCTCTTGACATTCGTTGGTGTTGTGGGTGTGGAGGTCGTGGTACACGCAGTACCGGCTGCCCTTGGATGACTCAGGCTGATCTCTGCCTCGCTTGGTGTCTGCTTCCGCTGCAAGCACGGCAGCCCCCTTGCACTTCACGTCCTTGGCCTTGGGTTTCTTCTCTTCTGGGTCGGCAGCCAGGAGTTCGAGGAGGGAAAGGTGCCCTTCCTCAGCCCTGGCGCACTTGGTCACCAAGTTGAACAGCTCCAGGGATGTGCACATGTATTCATGGATTGCTAGCTCCTCCTTCATCTTGATGTCGCGTATGACATCAGAGAAGGCCGAGATGATGGCTTCTTCAGTCACCTTGGGTATCTTGAGGCGAGCGTTGTTGAAGCGCAGGATGTATTTCTGCAGGGTTTCCCCTAGCTGCTGCTTGATGCGGTGCAGATCGCTCATGGCCCGGGGTCGGTCGCGGGTGCCCTGGAAGTTGGCAATGAAGCGAGTGCGCATCTCATCCCAGGAGGAGATTGTGCCAGGAGCCAGGTTCAGGAGCCAGGTGCGGGCCCCGTCCTTGAGCGCCATGGGAAACCAGTTCACCATGACCCTTTTGTCTCCGTTGGCGGCTTCGATGCATAGCTCGTAGAGATGTAGGAACTCCGCGGGGTCCGTCGTGCCATCGTAGCGAGCGGCAGGTCAGGCTTGAATTATCCTGGCCATGCGACGCCGCGCAGCTCGGGGGTGTGGGCACGGCAGCCTGCCGTGGCCACCGGTGCTAGGCTTGTTCCTGGGGATTACCGTGCACCGCCGCTTGGAGCAGCGCGGGGTCTTGGCATGGAGGTGCAGGGACACGATCTTGGCGCGCCGCCGCTGGGAGCGCGCGAGCACCTTCTTGGGGACGAGGGATCTCTTGGCAGCTCCTTTCTTGCTGCGCAAGCGCCGGACGCGGAGGGTCTCGCCCTGGGGCTACGCGCCTTGGAGCCAGGGCGCCTTGGGGAGGAGGTGGTGGAGGCGCCTCCTGATCCCCGCCTCCTATGTGGAATGGAGGGTGAGGCAGCGAGAGGGACAGCAAGGGAGAGCCCCCTGTGGCGCTGACGAGCTCGGTGATGCGGGCGAGTCAGTCCTCGTAGAGGTCGTCAATGGGGCGATAGTGCAAGAGCTCTCTTGCCAGGAGCAGCGCAGCGTGCGCATCCGTGGGGGCGCGACGGGCGTGGGAAGACGAAATGGCTGGAGTCAGCGGCGGTGTGGCGGTGCGGCCCTCCTGCTGCACCGAAGGATGCTGGGAGGAGGCCTGCTGCTCGTTCCCCGCCGGGCCGGTGGCGGCGTTGGCGGCAGGCGACGGGAAACGACGAGGGCGTCTGCCGACGGGTGCCGCGCGGGTGGCGAGAGCAGCCCGGCGCTCGGCGCGAGCCCGGCGGGCGTCAGCCATGGACACGACGGAAGATCGTACGCGAACAATGGAAGAAAGATTCCGGCGCACCCCTAGCTGGCGCGCCAAATGTCGGATTTCGGGTTCCGGCACACCCTTGAGGTTCGAACACTAGGGTGCGCGCGGATATCTCTCCCCTACCGATCTACGTCCAATCTCCTCGCGTGATCTAAGCTGGAAACAACGAACAACACAAGGGACACAAGGTTTATACTGGTTCGGGCCACCGTTGTGGTGTAATACCCTACTCCAGTGTGTGGTCTGGTGGATTGCCTCAGGGGCTGATGATGAACGGTACAAGGGAACAACAGCCTCGCGAGAGGTGTTCTTGAGCTGGTGCGATGAACTGCTTGGGTGAGTTCAATCGCCTCTCTCTCTCTCTCTCTCTATCTCTCTATCTCTCTTTTTCGGTCCCTTCCTCTCCGCTCTCTACTCTATGGTGGCTAGCTATATTTATAGGGGCCCTGGGCCTCTCCCCAAATAATGAGCGGGAAGGGCGCCAACAATTGGCCATTTTGAAGGGGAACATCTAGTACAAGTTATCCTGACTGAAGGAGGTCTCCGGCTGCCAAAAGCACTGGTGATGACGCCATCTTGGGCTCCATGGTGACCTCCGTCCCGCCGCTCTACTGGTCTTTGTCATGTTGCACCGGAATGGCAACCTTTGCCCGATGCCTTGGCCTGTGCTTGCCCCCTTTGCACCAAAGGGGAAACAAGGACACTGCGTAGGCCGGCGCCCGCCTGGTCTCGATCGTCATGGCTTGCGTGACGGGCTCCTCGTGAGGTACCCCTGCCTTGATCTCTCCGCCTCCTCGCGAGCCTGCCTGATGAGGCTACCTCTGAGGAAGCTTCTGGTCGTCCGCCCCACGAGGCTTTGCCCCTCGCGAGGGTCTTGAGCTTGAGCTAATGAAGATGGGCCGCGCTGGGCCCCCACTTGAGCCACGCCGCAAGACATAGGCAGGCAAGTCTGGGGACCCCCATTCCTAGAACGCCTACAACCATGACCACCGTCGCGACCCCTCGTGGTCGCGGTGGCGCCTCTTCACGTGGTGGTGGTCACCCGAGTCGTGGGAGCCCCGTCGATGAAGGGAGGCGCGTCGTGGTCGCGAGGCCACCCAGGCCACACTTCCACTCTGCAGAAGTGCTGCCGGAGTTCGTCGTGTGGTCAGAGAACCCTGCCGGCACTTGGCTTCAGCTCTCGCAGTTCTTTGCCGGTGAGCTGCCAGCCACTGGTCCAGGCGGTCTCTGGCTGCAGGTGGAAGGCTACTGCAGCAAGGCTTCACGGGTCGTGGTCGAGGTCTCTACCGGAGGCAACGCAGCCCTGACCCGCGACTGTCAGACGTTTGCCCGCGCGCGCGGCCTGGGCCGGCGGTGCTCCCTCCACTTCAAGTATGATGGCAACACGATCCTCTATGTGAGGGTGTTCGGGGAACATGGCCTCCGCGTCGGGTGCTGCCCCGAGGACAACGGCGATGGTTAGGCGCTCGGCCTAGGCGACAGCCGCAATGAGAGTGAAGGCGGGCCCGCCCTTGGCGCCGACCATGGCTCGTCCAGCTACGGCAACTCTTCTTCTGGCGACAGCTCCAACAGTGGCAGCTAAGACGAGCCGCCACGCCATCGAGCCCGCTTCAAAGGTAGCAGCGGGTCGTCTCGTTGTCGCGCTTGAGTGAAGCGTGAGGAGGGGTCTGGCTGAGCTCAGGAGAGCGCCATGGGCCCGTCCTCGCGACCTGCGGCGGGAGCACGTGCCACTTTTATTTCGTTCTTCTTTTCCTTCCTGCATTAAGAGAAACAAGTATGGGGCCCCGCTGGGGCGTGCAACAACTATGATTTCCAAGTGGTTGTGCTATATTTATCGCTCTTGTGTTGTGTTGCAGCGTCAACGTTTCATGTATGCGCGTAGGAATAACTTAGCTTGATGTGCCTGAGTAGTTTCCGCCTCGAGAGGTGTGCGTTCCCGAGTGCCAGGCGAGGCCTCCTGTGCTTGGAAGGCGTCTGGGAACTGCAAAAATTCGTTAGGGAATTCTTATTCTTCCGAATCTTGGTCGCAAGCACTGCCGGCCATGACCCTGTGTTTCGCATCGCGGTACCCAGGGGGCACGGATTGAGAGGGGTGCGCCAGCTTGCGAACTCGAGCGAGGGTGCCTTACGAAAAACAGGGAAAGGAAAGCGTTCACGAGGGCACAAAACGAAAGCGCTCACGAGGGCACCTGTCCAGCCCTCTCGCGAGGCATGCGAGGGAGAGTACCGGTCAAAAAAACGAGGAACCGAGGGTAGAAAAGGAGGCACAAAGGCGATGGAACCAGGCCAGCGAGGAACACCAGAAAGCAAATGCTCACTAAAAAAGGGAGAAGCCAACTGCGGAAAGCAAATGAAAAGCCGCGTCCAGCACCTAGTCTAGTCTTCTTGTCTTCTCACCAGCGTGGAGCTAAGTGCTGCCAGTAAGACATGGGAGGGAGCCCCCGAGGCGCAAGGGCGGCACTCCTGAGACTCTGGGGTGTGTACAGGCCCACTCATTATTACGTGAGAGTGTCACGAGCGGAGATCGTCACAGGCATTGGGCCTTGCTTCATGGGTAGAACTTCCGGAGGTGTTGGATGTTCCAGGCATTCTGGATGGGGATCCCGTCCCGCGTCTCCAGGCGGGCGGCGCCAGAACTGGAGATGTGGGTGACCCAAAACAGGCCCTCCCACATGGGTGAGAGCTTGTGCAGCCCTTCCCTGGAGAGCACCCTCCTCAGGACAAGATCACACACCTCGAGCGGCCTGGAGCAGACGCTGCAGCATTGGTACCGCCGCAGCGCCTGCTGGTACCTCGCAGCTCAGAGTGAGGCTTCACGGTGGCGTTCCTCCCCCAGCACGAGGTCCATCCCCCGCATGGCGTCCTGCTGTGTTTCATCAAACGCCAGGACCCGCGCGGAGCGATGGCTGGCCTCGTGTGGGAGAACCGCTTCTGCTCCGTAGACAAGGAAGAACGGGGTCTCGCCTATCGGCCTGGTGGCGATGGTGCGGATGGACCACATCACGGACTGGAGCTTGTCATGCCAGCCCCTGCCATAGGCCTCGAGCTTCTTCTTGAAGGTCCTAGTCTTGAAACCCCTCAAAACTTCCTTATTGGCACATTAGGCCTGGCCATTGCTCCTGGGGTGTGCCACGGAGGCGTAGCAGATCTGCGTTCCATGGTTAGCATAATATGTTTTGAAGAGATTGCTAGTGAGCTGTGAGCCATTCTTGGTGATGATGCGATTAGGGACCCCAAATCGGCTTACGAGGCCCTTGATGAACTTGACTGCTGACCCAGCTAGGATGGTGCGGACGGCTTCCACCTCCGCCAACTTGGTGAATTTGTCGATGGAGACGTAGAGGTAGTGGTAACCTCCAGGTGCTGGAAGGAACGGACCCAGGATATCCAGCCCCCAGACCATGAACGGCCATGAGAGCAGGATTGTCTAGAGGCCCTGAGCTGGATGGTGGATCTACTTGGCGTGGAATTGGTAGGCCTCATAGGATTTCACCAGTTCGGCCACATCGTTGAGTGCCGTGGGCCTGTAGAACCCGCTGTGGAAAGCCTTGCCGACTAGGGTGCGTGACGATGAGTGGTGCCCGCAGTCTGCACCATGTATGTCAGCCAGCAGCTCATTCCTCTATTCCCTGGAATGCATCACAGAGAAACATCTTTTGGCCGCTTCCTGTATAGCTCACCGTCCTGAATGCAGTACACCGTAGCCTGCCGGGCCACACGCTCCGCATCTTCCTCCTTCTCCAGCAACGTGCCTTGTGTCAGGTATGCCCTGATCACTACAAAAAAATACACTTCCGTGATGATACGTGTTTGTCACGTAGGTCACATTTTCTGTCATGCATGTACATCCATGACAAATTTATGACAGAATCAAGATAGTCATACTTGTGCTATCATAGAAGTGTTCCATGACATTACCAAAATTACCATCACGAAAGTGTCCACTTCCATGACGATAAATCGCGCGTCACAGAAGTGCTTTCGTCAAGGGTGACCGACACGTGGCATCCACCGTAACGGAATGCCGTTAAGCTATCGGTTCCGGTTTTGGATCCGATAACTAGTTAATAGCCCCGACCAATGGGGATTTTCCATGTGTAAAATCATCATTGGCTGGAGGAAACACGTGTCGGCTCACCGTTGGGATAGATGTCATCCACTCATTGGACCCAAAGTGCCTATGATACGTCGACACGTGGCACGGCCCAACAGAGGCCCATTCGTGTGAAAAGGCCGGCCCATTTGACTTGGTCAAAAGGTGGCGGGCCGGCCCACGATAAGCCTGTTAACGGCCTGTTCGCATATATCCCATTTACAGCACGCTAAGCCAGGGCCCGTTTACGGCCTATCCGAATTAGGCCCAGTAGCGTCATCTGGGCCATCCAATATAATTCCAGCCTATTTTAACATATGGCCCATGTATGTCCCATGACGTCTTTCGGCCCATATGAGGCCCTTAGTAACCCCTAGCCCATTAACGGCACGTGGTGAAACTGTCCCGTAATGAACAGTGTATCACTTTATACCCATTAACGTCCCATTATTCCGTTGGGCCATTTCCAGCCCATGTTATCTTTCGGCCTTCTCAGGGCCCATTTATTCTTGGGCTCATTTCCAGTATTTGTTTACATATGGCCCGTTACTGTCATTTTCTGCTTGTGGGCCAAATTCAGCCCGTCGTTATAGTCGGCCCGTTTGTGGCCCGTTAATACGTTGAGCCGTTTTCATAGCGTCATCAAATATGGCCGATTAATGACGTCCCGTTATGGTCGGCCCATGAACGGATGATTTTAACTCTATCCCATTTTACGGCCATAATGTGGTTTGCTGTTGGCCCATGTTTGGCCTACCAATCATACGGCCCGGAGAAGGCCCATTGATGATACGACCCGTAGAAGGCCCATTGATGATACGGCCAGTAGAAGGCCCATTGTTTCTACGACCCGTAGGAGCCCCCTGTTAACTACAACAAATATATAGCCCATGGTTATTGTGGCCTAGTTTTAAAAAAATAGGTTATTGCAGCCACTAGCAAGCCGCAGAAAAAGAACTGCACTGACTACAAGAAAACAAATAAACAAGACAATAAGGAACTAAATTAGCAAGCAACTTACGCTAGGCTATCAGGGCTATTACACATATTACATCCACTGGGCATCAAAGTTCGCCACCAATGCAAATATAGGGAACAAAGCAGCATATAAACGCCGCAGCAAAACAAGTCCAGAACTGAAACCACTTCAGAAGAGCTCAAGAAACAATATCCTGGGTACCCATAATGCTGGCAGGATGCTTATCAAGCTTATTAACATTCTCTTGTTTGGCGCTTAAATCCTCCAGCACTTGTTGTTGCACCAGAAAGTATGCATCTGAATTCTGCAGGGACTTCCTCAGTCCTTCAGCTTCCTGTCGCATAACATCTGATCAATGTCTTTCAACTTGAAATTGAGACTCAAGAAGCCGAACTGATTCATGCAGCAAGTTCGAAGAGCTGGTGCCAACAGTAGTAGCCAGTAACTCGAACACTACATCATGACAGGACTTTGGGGTTGTCTCAGTGTCTTCAATATAGTTTTTATCAGCTTTCTTGGAGACCAACAGGGATGTCTCACTATCTTGAACCTTATCTGCATTACTTCCTTTACCATTGCATAATGGGGTACTCTTCTCCAATATTTTATCTGCGTTCCAAAAGAAAACAAACAAACACATCACAAGTTTACAATGTAGTATATGAAACTCATTTTGGTAAACCAGTTCAGTAGTAAGGTGGACATGATAACAGCATGAAACAAACATATATCTATGTAGTATGGTCATTGTATGGTCTATATCATTCTAGTTTATGTTGCCAAATCAAGATTGATACAGTTCGAATCATATCTATTTAAGACAAAGCAGCATAGACAAAATATAAGTGTGGGAAACTACACAGCAATAACAACACTTGTAATGTGCATGGCATGAGAACATAACTGTTTACTCAATTGAAACTGAAATCAACATAGAGCAAGTTACAATAGCAAACACGTTAAAGAAATAGGTTTAAAACATACCTGTTGCGCCATTGGAGTTTCAATTGCATCCTTCAAATTTGAAATTAGTTGGTATGAGTAAATACAGTGATGCAAGAGAAAAGTAGTATGAACCATAGCTACGGAACCTGACCTGAGATCAATTCTTCTTCTGCTTTAAGCGTTAACTTGGGGTTCGGAGTGGTGGTCCTCGTGCTTTGGGCACTGTAGTTGCCTTACTAATTGCTCGTGTTTGGGTGCTCTGTGGTGCAGACGGTGCTGTGTCAACGGGAACTAGGTCACTATCTGCTGGGGTTGGGGTTAGAAGGGGTGTAGCTGGTTCTCTGTCCAACTGGGTAGGGGTACAATTTGTGTGAGTCTGGGTTATGTGTGCTGGGGCTGGTTCTTGGGCAAGTACAATCGTGGTTCTATCTCCATCGACAGGTAGCACAATCTTTTCTGAAGATCGTGTTTTTACTCCCACAAATACTTCCATCACCCCCTCCAATTGAAATGGCTGATAAACAAGAAAAGTAATTGAATGTACAGACATTGTAAGATAGACAGGTGCAATGGATAGTAGGGAAGAAAACAGGGCATGAAATAATTCACATTTATGTGGTCTAACCAAATAGAATAGAAGGACATAATTTCACATATATGATGGCTAATTAAACAGGATAGCATGACACAATTTCACATGTATGATGGCTAACTAAACAGGATAGAATGACATACTTCAAAATATGATGACTAAGTAAACAGGATGACATGATATAACTATACGATGTGTCTATTAAAGTGGTTGGCATGCCATAAATCACAATCATGCCGTCGATGGAAACATGATGACATGATATAATTCACGGATAGAATGACATATTTCAAAATATGATGACTATGTAAAGAGGATGAGATGATATAACTATATTATGTCTTTAGAAAATGGGTTGGCATGCCATAATTCAGATACATGCTATCTATGTAAACATCATGGCATGATATAATTCAAATATATGATTTATATACTAAGGAAGTGAGCAGAGGGCAATCACATGTATGATGTATCTACTAAGGAGATGGCATTCAATATCGTGTATATGATGTACAAACTAAGCATTGCAATACAACACATGCATGATATGAGTAATATAACCCTGCCAAGTTTGAGCATACACCTCAGGGGGTAATAGGACTGGTCATCTGCCTCTGAATCCTCCTCTGAAGAGCTATCTGTAACCAGCAAGATATCTGCTTCAGCAGGTAGCATTGTCTGCTCTGAAGACCTTGTTTTCACTCCAGATTTCTCCATCACCAACTCAAATGGCTAGTGCACAGGAAGATCAATTGAATATACAAACATTGTCGACAAAAGCAATGAGAAATACAAAAAAGGATGGCATGATATAATTCACATATATGACACTTGGCTAAACAGATTGGCATTGCATAATTCACATATATAATGCCTTGCAACAAGATAACATTGCATAATTCACATATATAATATCTTGCAACAAGATGGCATTGCATAATTCACATATATGGTAATTAGACACTAAACAGGTGGCATTCACACAAAGCATGTCTAAACTAAGCAAATGACATAGCAATGCAAGATACCATACGCACGATATGAGGAACATAACCCTGCCAAGTTAGAGCATGCACCTCAGGGGGGAATAGGACTGGTCATCTGTCTTTGAATCCTCCTCTAAGGAGCTATCTATAACCAGCAAGACATGCGCTTCGTCAGATAGCATTGTCTGCTCTGAAGACCTTGTTTCCACTCCAGATTTTGCATGACCGTGTCAAATGGCTGATGCACAGGAAGAGTAATTGAATGTACGAAAATTGTTGACAAATTTAACACATATAAAAAATGATGTCATGATATAATTCACATATAAGATGACTGTCTAACCAGGGTGGCATTACAAAATTCACATATATGATGCCTGGCTAAACAAGATGGCATTGCATGATTCACATATACGATAAAGAAACTAAACAGATGGCATTGACACAAAGCATGTCTAAACTAAGCAGATGACATCTTTGATGTATACAGTAAGCAATGCAAGGCACCATATGCATGATATTACCAACATTAGCATGCCAAGTTAGAGAGAAGACCTCATGGGGTAAATAGGAGTGGTCTTTTGCTTCTGAATCCCCCTCAGAACAATTATCTTCCTCTTGATTACGATCCGAAATGGGTGGAGGGGGGCTTCCTTTGCACCCACCAAGGAGCGATGTCTGCATGAAATTTTATTGCCACGCAAGGCTCGTCTCTTTTGCTCTACATGTTCAGTTCCATTGTGTACAATTATTGACATGCATAGGAATAAAACGTAGTGACATTATGTAAGGAGTGCATGCACAAATCCATAGTGATGGTAGCAAACTGTGGATAGACCCAAAATCAATGATAGCAGGCAGATAATAGCTTTAGTTAAAATATACAGATAATGGCTACTTTAATGTTTGTTTGCACACAACATGAAACCCATAGTAGACACCCGAGATTAACCAGATAGTAGAAAGATAGTACTGATTGCTACCCCAATATGTACCCCACAACCATTTAAAAACTCCAGTTTCAGCATAAGTTTGGACCTAACTCGGAGTCTAATAGGTGAAAACGACGATAAAGTAGCATGTTATCATATTAAGCGATGCATAACGTAAGCAGACACGGAAGAGTGCAACCTCTCTTGCGGACCCATGTAGTCCTCGAGGTCATCTGCTCAGTTGATGATGGTAATGCACTTGTCGTGGCTGCCGGTGGCGGGGAAGAAGATCTGAGGCGGCGAAAGACAGTCCGGAGAGCGGATCCCTACTATGGTGAACCCTTCGTCGTTGGAGCAGCTGAGCTGGGGTGGAACACATCACCGCAGGAGTAGGACAAACCACACAAGGTTTTCTTTGTCACATATCTATAACAAAAGTAATTGTGTACATATCTGTAACAAGGTTTTCTTTCAAGGAGATACTAAAGGAACAAATCCTACAGTTTTCCTTTGCTCCATTCATTTGCACCAACTTCATGAAAAGTAGTACCATAGGAAACTTTCCAATTCCTATGTTTTCCATTCACTTTTCCTTTCAACCACCAGTGATTCTAGTAGGCAGGCTTGAGTAAGGAAATTCCTACACTAAAAAATGTTTTTGTGCTACTTCTATTACTTTGGGACCAGGCCACTGCCCTACTAGCTCAGCTCCCAGGGCCATCGACAAATGCACAGCTCAAATGCGCAGAGATAAATAATGATGGCATTCAAGAGAGTCCATCACGGATAGCTAAGTTGCCTACTACCTCACTACTTGTCATATAGTAGGATAAAATAATCGTATTTCTCGTTACTCCGTGTGCTCAGTGGACAATATATATAACATGTAGAGTAAAAAAAGAGATGCAACAAGTGTACAACCTCTTTGGCGAAGCCATGTTGATCTCTGCGTGATTGGGTTGGCCGGTGAAGATCTTAGGCGTCTTGAGATGGAACCCGAGGTACTACTCTGCTTTGATGGAGGGCTTCGTCATTCAAGCAGCTCCGGTGAGTTGTACGACGCCGAGGTTGAAGCAGGACAAGAGAGACAACGTTAACCTGAGTGGAATTCTAATAGCATCTCCAATAGATGATGTAAAATACATAACCACAAAATGCTAGATGTAAAATACGTCAGCCGCTCATCTCTGAACTTAACTGTCAAAACTGAATTTAACTGTCGAAACTGAACTTAACCGTCGAAACTGAATTTTGCTGCCGAAACTGAATTTTGCTATCGAAACTGAATTTTAATGTCGAAATTGAACGCACTAGAGGTGAGGCTACACGTCATTCAACTGACTTTTTCATCTCTGGTCAGTCGATTTTGCAGCCGTTGGATACGAAATCAAGGGCCTGCAGTTCATCTTCAACCTCCACCCCCCTGAGCCGCCAGCCTCCACCGGCCAAGCAGCCGCCCCCGCCGCCCGCGGCCGGCGGTGCGCCGCCCCGCCTGCCTCGAAAACACTCCCCACCGCCTGTCCGCCGCCGCCCCGGCCATCCCTCTAGGCCCCCCGTGCCGAGCTTTTTCTCCGGCGATCCCCATGCCAGCGCCCCACAATCGCCGGTGACCACCGCCCCCACCCTGAACCATAAGATAGATAGTGAGGTACCTCTCCGATGAGCCCCCCTCCCCGCTGCGGCTGGTTCTTCCTTAACTCCGGCGAGCCCGCCACCCCCTGAAAATCAACTGGCCCAAAAGTTGATTCAGTCGACTGAAGTGTAGCTAAATCGGAGCAGCATCACAAGGAAGAGCAAGAGTGAGAGCAGCAGCGCGAGAAAGAGCAAGAGCAAGACCAAACAAGGCAGGGGACCAAGAGCAAGAGCAGAGCAGCAGCGCGAGCAAGAGCTAAAGCAGCAGCAGCTCCTACTGATGTGGACGTCACTGCAGAGGGAGCGACGCCGTGGAGGAAGTGGCCGGCGACGCCACCGTGGATGGAGCCGCACCATGTCGGCTCGGGACCGAGCGCCGGCAGCATCATGAGATCGAATTAAGAAGCAAATGCGGCGATTAGTGTACAACCTGTTTAGTGGCGCCGATTAGGCCGCAGCTTCATCCGAGGAAACAGTCATGATGATTCTCTTCCGGTGGTGCAGGTGAAGACGATGATGTGGGAATGGAGGTGGCACAAAAGACGAGGGGAACGTCGGGGCAGCTCCTTGGAGGTGGAGGACGGGGTGGCTAAACTGGCGGGACGACCAGATCGACGACGGATCCTCATCCAGTACGATGGATGAGGGACATCGAGGTGTTGCTGTGGACGACATCGTCGGGGAAGAGGCTCCGGCAGGGTGGCGGATGGAGGAGGGTGTGGGGCTTCGCGGGTTTTACCGGCCTCGATGTGCGAATGGGTGGACGGATGGCATGGGAGTGGGGAACCATGGCTTAGGGACGCGCTTGTCCGAAATGTGGGGTAAGTTATGAAAGTACCCCCATCGATTTGAGGCGGTTCTTTCGGTTCAGGGATATCACTGGATTTCGCGTGGTGGGATCTCACAGGAGTTGGGAGTTTTTGCGCGCTTGTAATTTTGGAATAGCAAGCCGCGGGTTGAGATGGAGGGTGTTGTCGGAGCACAATGAGACAAAGATATATCTTAAATATTTCGGGCTAAGAAGGCATGATACGTCTCCAACGTATCTATAATTTTTGATTCCTCCATGCTATATTATCTACTGTTTTGGACATTATTGGGCTTTATTATACACTTTTATATTATTTTTGGGACTAAACTATTAACCGGAGGCCGAGCCCAGAATTGCTATTTTTTTGCCTATTTTTGGGTTTCGTACCCCCAAACGATCAGATACGGAGCCAAAACCCTAATTCCACCACAGTAACTTTCAGTATCCACGAGATCCCATCTTGGGGCCTGTTTCGGAGCTCCGCCGGAGGGGGCATCGATCATGGAGGGCTTCTACATCAACACCATAGCCTCTTCGATGAAGTGTGAGTAGTTTACCTCAGACCTATGGGTCCATAGTTATTAGCTAGATGGCTTCTTCTCTCTTTTTGGATCTCAATACAAAGTTCTCCCCCTCTCTTGTGGAGATCTATTAGATGTAATCTTCATTTTGCAATGTGTTTATTGAGACCGATGAATTGTGGGTTTATGATCAAGTTTATCTATGAACAATATTTGAATCTTCTCTGAATTCTTTTATGTATGATTGGTTATCTTTGCAAGTCTCTTCGAATTATCAGTTTGGTTTGGCCTACTAGATTGATCTTTCTTGCAATGGGAGAAGTGCTTAGCTTTGGGTTCAATCTTGCGGTGTCCTTTCCTAGTGACAGTAGGGGCAGCAAGGCATGTATTGTATTGTTGCCATCGAGGATAACAAGAAGGGGTTTTCTTCATATTGCATGAGTTTATCCCTCTACATCATGTCATCTTGCTCAAGGCGTTACTCTGTTGTTATGAACTTAATACTCTAGATGCATGTTGGATAGCGGTCGATGTGTGGAGCAATAGTAGTAGATGCAGGCAGGAGTCGGTCTACTTGTCTTGGACGTGATGCCTATATACACGATCATACCTAGATATTCTCATAACTATGCTCAATTCTGTCAATTGCTCAACAGTAATTTGTTCACCCACCGTAAAATACCTATGCTCTTGAGAGAAGCCACTAGTGAAACCTATGGCCCTCGGGTCTATCTTCATCATATTAATCTTCCAATACTTAGTTATTTTCATTGCTTGTATTTTACTTTGCATCTTTATCATAAAAATACCAAAAATATTATCTTATCATATCTATCAGATCTCACTCTCGTAAGTGACCGTGTAGGGATTGACAACCCCTTATCGCGTTGGTTGCGAGGATTTATTTGTTTTGTGTAGGTGCGAGGGACTCACGCGTAGCCTCCTACTGGATTGATACCTTGGTTCTCAAAAACTGAGGGAAATACTTACGCTACTTTGCTTCACCACCCTTTCCTCTTCAAGGGAAAACCAAGGCAAGTGCTCAAGAGGTAGCAAGAAGGATTTCTGGCGCCGTTGCCGGGGAGGTTCGCGCAAGTTAAGATTTGACTCCCGACAACGAGCCATTTCTAGCGCCGTTGCCGGGTTGGTCTACGCAAAAGTCAACATACCAAGTAGCCATCACAAACCCTTATCTCCCGCATTACATTATTTGCCATTTGCCTCTCATTTTCCTCTCCCCCACTTCATCCTTGCCGTTTTATTCGCCCTCTCTCTCTCTCTCTCTCTCTCTCTCTCTCTATCCTCCCACACTTTCTCTATTTGCCTCTTTTTGCCCGTTTCTTGTTTGCTTGTGTGTTGGATTGCTTGCTTGTCACGATGGCTCAGGATAACATTGAGTTGTGTGACTATACCAATACCAACAACAATGATTTTATTAGCACCCCGATTGCTCCTCTTACCGATGCTTAATCTTGTCATGAAAGATCCATTTACCGGCCTTCCTAGTGAAGATGCCGCTACACATCTAAATAGATTCGTTGATTTGTGTGATATGCAAAAGAAGAAAGAGGTTGGCAATGATATTGTTAAATTCAAGCTATTTCCTTTTTCACTTAGAGATCGTGCTAAAGCTTGGAATTCGTCTTTGCCTAAAAATAGTATTGATTCATAGAATAAGTGCAAAGATGCTTTTATCTCTAAGTATTTTCCTCCTGCTAAGATCATCTCTCTTAGAAATGATATTATGAATTTCAAGCAACTTGATCATGAACATGTTGCACAAGCTTGTGAGAGGATGAAATTAATGATACATAATTTCCCTACTCATGGTTTGAATTTGTGGATGATTATACAAAAATTTATGTTGGATTTAATTTTGCTTCTAGAAATCTTTTAGATTCAGCTGCGGGAGGCACTTTTATGGAAATCACTTTAGGAGAAGCTACTAAACTCCTAGATAATATTATGGTTAATTATTCTCAATGGCACTGAGGGAGTCCTGGATTAGGGGGTGTCCGGATGGCCGGACTATACCTTCAGCCGGACTCCTGGACTATGAAGATACAAGATTGAAGACTTCGTCCCGTGTCCGTAAGGGACTTTCCTTGGCGTGGAAGGCAAGCTTGGCGATACGGATATGTAGATCTCCTACCATTGTAACCGACTTTGTGTAACCCTAACCCTCTCCGGTGTCTATATAAGCTGGAGGGTTTTAGTCTGTAGGACAACATATAGAATAACAATCATACCATAAGCTAGCTTCTAGGGTTTAGCCTCTCCGATCTCGTGGTAGATCTACTCTTGTACTACCCATATCATCAATATTAATCAAGCAGGACGTAGGGTTTTACCTCCATCAAGAGGGCCCAAACCTGGGTAAAACTTCGTGTCCCTTGCCTCCTGTTACCATCCGGCATAGACGCACAGTTCGGGACCCCCTACCTGAGATCCGCCGGTTTTGACACCGACATTTGTGCTTTCATTGAGAGTTCCTCTGTGTCGTCATCGTTAGGCTTGATGGCTCCTACGATCATCAATAGCGATGCAGTCCAGGGTGAGACCTTCCTCCCCGGACAGATCTTCGTCTTCGGCGGCTTCGCACTGTGGGCCAATTCACTTGGCCATCTGGAGCAGATTGAAAGCTATGCCCCTGGCCGTCAGGTCAGATTTGGAAGTTTAAACTACACAGCTGACATCTGCGGGGACTTGATCCTCAACGGATTCGAGCCACTGCCTAGTGCGCCGCACTGTCACGACGAGCATGATCTTGCTCTGCCGCCGAACAGTGCCCTAGAGGCCACACCCGCATCGGCTTCGACCCTTAATTCGGAGCCAACTGCGCCGATCGAGGATGGGTGGTTGGACGTCGCCTCGGGGGCTGCAATCCCAACGGCGATCGAGCCGAACGCCAGCCCCACACTCCGTGATACTCATGACTCCAAGGAGCCGGACTCCTCTCGGGACTCCGAACCCTCCGCGCCCCTGCCGAACGAATCCGATTGGGCGCCGATCATGGAGTTTACTGCTGCGAACATCTTTCAGCACTCGCCTTTCGGTGATATTCTGAAAATACTAAAGTCTCTCTCCTTATCAGGAGAGCCCTGGCCGGACTATGGTCAGCAAGGTTGGGATACGGACGATGAAGAAATTCAAAGCCCACCCACCACCTACTTTATAGCCACTGTCGATGATTTAACTGACATGCTCAACTTCGACTTCGAAGACATCGACGGTATGGACGCCGATGCAGGAGACGATGAAGAACCAGCGCCTATTGGGCCCTGGAAAACCACCTCGTCATATGACATATACATGGTGGACACCCCAAAAGAAGGAGATGGCGATGGAACAGTGGAGGATGACCCCTCCAAGAAACAGCCTAAGCGCCAGCGTCAGCGGCGCTGCTCAAAATCCCGCCAAAGCAAATACGGTGATTGCAGCACGGGAGATAATAATACTCCAAAGAATGCCAAAGAAAATCCCCTCCAGCAAGATTCAGCACAGGAGGATGGAGAAGCCAGCCCTCATGAGAGAGCGGCAGACAGAGAGGTCGAGGACGACAATTATACGCCTCCCTCCCAAGACGAGGCAAGCCTCGACGATGACGAATTCGTCGTGCCAGAGGATCCTGCCGAACAAGAGCGTTTTCAACGCAGGCTTATGGCCACGGCAAGAAGCCTCAAGAAAAAACAGCAAAAACTTAGAGCTGATCAAGATTTGCTAGTCGACAGATGGACGGAAGTCCTTGCGGCCGAAGAGCATAAACTCGAACGCCCCTCCAAGAGCTACCCAAAGCGCAGGTTGCTACCCCGATTAGAGGAGGAAGTACTTAAACCTACATCACCAGCACTTGATACGGCCGACCGGCCACCTCGTGGCCGCGACAGAGAGGCCTCTCGGCCCTCCACTCAAGCCGCACCCCGTACCAAGGCACGGGAAAATGCGCCAGACCTACGAGATATGTTGGAGGACAAGGCAAGGCAAACTAGATCGATCTACGGATCGCGTGGGCGCCCCATGACTCGAGACGGTAACTGTCACGCTGGACACAAATTCGGTAGGGCCGAACACAGTAGACAAAGCTCATTGGAGCTACATCGTGATATAGCCCAGTACAGAGACGCCGCACACCCACTATGCTTCACAGACGAAGTAATGGATCATCAAATCCCCGAGGTTTCAAACTCATAAACATCGAATCATATGATGGCACAACAGATCCTGCGGTATGGATCGAGGATTATCTCCTTCATATCCACATGGCCCGCGGCGATGATCTCCACGCCATCAAATACCTCCCACTCAAGCTTAAAGGACCAGCTCGGCATTGGCTTAATAGCTTGCCAGCAGGATCTGTGGGTTGTTGGGAGGACCTGGAAGCCGCATTCCTCGACAATTTCCAGGGCACTTATGTGCGACCACCAGATGCCGACGACCCAAGCCACATAATTCAGCAGCCAGAGGAATCGGCCAGGCAATTCTGGACACAATTCCTAACAAAGAAAAATCAAATAGTCGACTATCCGGACACAGAGGCCCTAGCATCCTTCAAGCACAATATCCGTGACGAGTGGCTTGCCCGGCACCTTGGACAGGAAAAGCCGAAATCTATGGCAGCACTCACGACACTCATGACCCGCTTTTGCGCGGGAGAAGATAGTTGGCTTGCTCGTCGCAACAATATGACCAAGAACCCTGGTAATTCGGATACTAGGGACAGTAGTGGCAAGTCGCGTGGCAACAAGCAGAAGCGCCGCACTAACGGTGACAATGCTGAGGATATGACAGTTAATGCCGGATTCAGAGGCTATAAATCCGGTCAGCGGAAGAAGCCATTCAAAAGAAATCCTAGGGGCCCGTCTAGTTTGGACCGAATACTCGACCGCTTGTGCCAGATACATGGCA
Source organism: Triticum dicoccoides (assembly GCF_002162155.2). Lineage (NCBI taxonomy): Eukaryota > Viridiplantae > Streptophyta > Magnoliopsida > Poales > Poaceae > Triticum > Triticum dicoccoides. The sequence continues at coordinate 663,921,422 of NC_041384.1, forward strand.
CCCCCGAAAAGCCGGCCAATCACACCAACAGGGATTGTTGGGTGTTCAAGCAGGCAGGCAAGTTAAATGCCGAAAATACAGACAAGGGTCCGCAATGATGATGATGAGCCCCGGCCGCCGAACAACAGTGGACAGAAGGGTTTTCCCCCACAAGTGCGGACGGTGAACATGATATACGCAACCCACATCCCCAAGAGGGAGCGGAAGCGTGCGTTAAGGAACGTATACGCGATAGAGCCAGTTGCCTCAAAGTTCAACCCATGGTCCTCCTACCCGATCACCTTTGATCGAAGGGACCATCCCACTAGCACCCATCATGGCAGATTCACCGCATTGGTTCTAGACCCAATTATTGATGGATTTCATCTCACTAGAGTCCTTACGGATGGCGGCAGTAGCCTGAACCTGCTTTACCAGGATACAGTGCGGAAAATGGGCATAGATCCCTCGAGGATTAAGCCCACCAAAACGACCTTTAAAGGCGTAATACCAGGTGTAGAGGCCAACTGTACAGGCTCAGTCCACTTGAAGTGGTCTTCATATCTCCGGATAATTTCCGAAGTGAGGAGCTAATCTTCGACATAGTCCCATTCCGCACTGGCTATCACGCACTGCTCGGGCGAACCGCATTTGCCAAGTTCACTGTGGTACCGCACTACGCATACCTTAAGCTCAAGATGCCCAGGCCCTCGAGGAGTAATTACGGTTAATGGAAACACCGAACGCTCTCTCCGAATGGAGGAGCACATGGCGGCCCTTGCTGCGGAAGTACAAAGCAGCCTCTCCAGGCAGTTCTCCAGTCCGCCATTAAACATCTGAACACCGTCATGCACGCCCGGAGTAACCTACAAAAAGACCGCCTGGCACGTTCCGAGTAGGCGTAGCAATGCGGCCCCAACCCCAGCCCTCGCAAAAATGTGACACCAGTACTTCACATACATAACTACGCTCTAGAAATACCATGGGTGCAGGGGGAGGGGCACCATCACGGCACGCCCGAAACACGGCTTAAACCGCACCAGGGGCTGCCGATTTTTTAATTTTCTCTTACTTTCAGGACTCCACTCTTCTGAAGGCCTGTTCGGTAGTTCAATTGCCGCACAACGATGCAAGAACCAGGGAAGCAGACAAGCCATGCCGCATTATGGAACTCCCAGGTGGTCTCTATCACGAGCAGTATACCTGTTTCGCTTACCATTCCGCAGCCTACCCCTGGAACGGACATGTTAAATAGTCCACCCTTTTGCTTATCGCATTATTCGTATCGTTCTGCTTTGATCGCATCCCTTTTTAATAAACAATGCATAGCTTCTGTCTATTTTTGCATTACTCTTTTTTTTACAAATATATGTTCCTTAACGACATGTTGCACCCGTACACTATGGTACGGCCAAAATACGCCAGGGGCTTTAGTACCCCTCAATATGGTGTGAGAGGTCCGAACACTTTAACAAGTGCGGCACCCCGAACTTATAGCATTATATGCATCGGCTCTGAATCATGTCTTGGGTCAATAGTTGGGTTTGCCCGGCTCCTATGTTTTGGTGCCTTACGTTCCGCTATATCGGCTAAGGTAGCACTAGGAGAACTACTGCGATTGTGCCCCAGTTGAGCTGGGTCGAGCACCTCAGTAGAGAAAGCTAAAACTGACTGTCATGATGAAGCGAGAGTTGGTCGCTGTACGAGAGGTTTTTTGAGTCCCTAAAGACTTATGCCGCTTAGAGCGAGGAGTCGGCTCTGTCCGGCCAAGGCTTGGATAGCGCCCTGAACTCAGTCTTCCGAATACCAGGGGCTTTGCCGAAATTTAAAATTATAGAATTCTATGGCTAAGTGTGAGTGTTCAAGCATTATAGTCCGATTGCCTTGTTCACTATGCTGAGCGCCTCCCTCGAAGGACCCAAACATGGGAAAAAGAGCGCTCAGGTTTATCCCCGAACACCCCAGCACTAGCGGCATGGGGGCAGAAGCCGACGACTCTCCATCTCTCAGAATTGATAAACAGCCGCACAGAAGGTAATATTTTAAATTCTAACAGCATTGCTTAGTGCATATGAACAAGTTTTCGGCGCACAGGACAAAACGAGCGTGTTTTACTCAAAATTACATCCCTGGAACATTCATCTGCCATAAGGAAGGCACCCTTCACAACATCCTTATAATAATTCTCAGGCTTGCGATGCTCCTTCCCCGGCGGTGGCCCGTCCTTCACAAGCTTCTCAGCATCCAGCTTGCCTCAGTGCACCTTAGCACGGGGAAGGGCCCTACGGGCGCCTTCAATGCAAACGGAGCGCTTGATGACTTCGAGCCTTGGACCCCCATCAGCCGCCGCACCAGCCCGAAATAGCTCCCAGGCAGAGCCTCTCCAGGCCACATTCGAACTATGAGGCCCTTCATGGCATGTTCGGCCGCCTTGTGGAGCTCGACCAGTTGCTTCAGCTGGTCGCTCAGGGGCACGGGGTGTCCGTCCTCAGTATACTGAGACCAGAACACCTTCTCTGTCGAGCTGCCCTCCTCGGCTCGATAGAATGCGGCGGCATCAGACACGCTACGGGGAAGATCTGCGAATGCTCCTGGAGAGCTCCAGATTCGGGTAAGTAACAAGTAACTTACGTTTATGTGTTTTCTTTGCATAAAGAATGCCTTACCCGCCGCTATCTTTTTCACCTCATCCAACTCCTGGAGGGTCTTCTAGGATTCGGCCTTGGCAGACATGGCATTTTTAATAGCCACCGCGAGCTCGAACGCTCGCGTCTTTGAGTCAAGCTCCCAACTATCATGTTTTCCGATGAGAGCCTGGAGCTCTTGCCGCACCTTGCCAACCTCGGCCTCATACTTCTCCCGCTCGGTGCGCTCCGTGGCCGCCCTCTTCTTGGCCTCGACCAGCGCTTGCTTAAGGGTCGCCACCTCAGACGTGGCCCCTACAATAGCCACGATAATCCTGTCATTTTTTTGCAATTGCACTTTTTTATATATATTTAAAACAAGGTATTTCTTACATTCCTTCTTCTTGAGCTGCTTCTTGGCACGCCCGAGCTCTTGCTCGGACTGCTCGAGGTTCTGCTTTGGCGTGTCCACTTCTGCAGTCAGTACGACGGACGCCAGCAGAGAAGCCTGCATACGCATATTGACTCCTTTTTGTTAGACTCCTTCGAATTTCATTTTGATCCTCTATTCGGCTTTTCTTCCCGAACGCCAAACAGAGCATCAGGGGCTACTGTCTATGAGGTAATATTATTTACACATTCTTTACTTACCTCAAAGCCTGTTAAAAGGCTAGTACAAGCTTCAGTCTGTCCGCTCTTGGCGGACTGAACCTTCTGGACTACCGCACTCATAATGGTGTAGTGCTCCTCGTCGATGGAGGCGCCTTTGAGCACCTCCAACAGATTGTCCGGCGCCTCCGGTGGACGGGGGTCACCGGCACGGTGGGCTTGCTCCTCTTGGAAGGAGGTCGCCTGCTGGACTCTGGAACCTTTGAAGGTTCCGGAGCGGTGTCCGGCCTAGGGCCGGACTTGGAGCCCTGGGGGGTTCTATCCCCTTCACTCCTGGGGTCTGGGAGGTTGCCTTGCGGCGCCTCCAGGACCACCTCCTCCTGGCTTGGTACCTATTGGGACAACACTTCGGTGTCGTCCGTAGGGCGGGGGGAGGAAGCCGTCGGAAGGGAATTCACATCCGACGAGTCCAGTGAACCGCTCGACGACGCGTCGAGCCGGTCTTTGGGTGGGCTGCATAAACATATTCGACATAAGGGAAAGCTGTAAAATAAAGGAATACTATGAATTACTCTGGTATCCGGATACTTACGATTTAGCCAGGGGCTTGGCCCTGAGTGGCCACTCCTCTCCGCCGTCGTCGGCGTCAGTGTAGTAGTCCGGAGGAAGGGTTTTCCCCTTCTTGGACCCTTCGGCCTCCCCAGTTGGGGCGGCCTTCCTTTTCTTCCCTTCCCCCGCTGGATGGGGAGGGGTCTCTTCTTCCTCCTCCTCGTCTTCGTGGGAGGAGTGCGTCTTGGAGTCGTCGGATGAGGGATCCGACACCTCCAGGCGTTGGGCACTCTTTCGAGTTCCCATGGCCTTCTTCTTGGCCTTCTTCTCCGGCACCACATGGGGTGCCGGAACCAGCAGCTTCACCAAACGAGCGTCCGCTGGACCTTCGGGCAAAGGAGCCGGACAGTTGATCTGTCCGGACGTCTCCTGCCAATCCTGTCAAAGGTAAGGGAGCTTAGATCCCGCATGGAGTCAAACTATGAAAAATTGATACCCTGTAAAAGGTAAAAACAGCTTACCGCATGAGCGTGACGCTGCATACTGAATCTGCGATCCTCGGTAGTGGATGCGGGGGCCTCGGCGCCCTTGAAAAGCACCTAACAGGCATCTTCGTACGACGTGTCGAAGAGCCTGCTCAGAGTTCGGTTCCGCGCCGGGTTGAACTCCCACAGGATGAAAGCCCGTTGTTGACACGGGAGGATCCGGCGGAAGAGCATAACCTAGACTACGTTGACAAGTTTGAGCTTCTTGTCCACCAGGGTTTGGACGCATGTTTGGAGTCCGGTCAGCTCTCCTTTTTTACCCCACGACAGGCCCGTCTCCTTCCAGGAGGTGAGCCGCATAGGGGGTCCGGATCGGAACTTGGGGGCTGCGACCCATTCAGGGTCACGCGGCTCGGTGATGTAAAACCACCCCGATTGCCACCCCTTCAGGGTCTCCACAAAGGAGCCCTCGAGCCATAAGACGTTGGGCATCTTGCCCACCATGGCGCCTCCGCACTCCGCCTGGTTGCCACGCACCAACTTCGTCTTGACATTGAAAGTCTTGAGCCATAGACCGAAATGGGGGCGGATGCGGAGGAATGCCTCGCACACGATGATAAACGCCGAGATGTTGAGGACAAAGTTCGGGGCCACATCATGGAAATCCAGGCCATAGTAGAAAATGAGCCCCCAGACAAATGGGTGGAGAGGGAAGCCCAGTCCGCGGAGGAAATGGGGGAGGAACACCACCCTCTCATGGGGCCTAGGGGTGGGGATGAGCTACCCCTCTTCAGGAAGCCGGTGCGCAATGTCGTTAGACAAGTATCCGGCCTTCCTTAGTCTTTTGATGTGTCCCTCCGTAATGGAGGAGACCATCCACTTGCCTCCCGCTCCGGACATGGCTGGAGAAGGTTGAGGTGGGGAGTGCGCACTTGGGCGCTGGAGCTCAGGTGCGCAAGAATGGATAGGCAAAGGAGGAAGAAGGCGTAGGTGAAAAGGTGGATCCTTATCCCCTTATATGGGTGGACGCAACTATGTGTCCCCACCAGCCTGGTAAAACTTGCTTATCCCCAAGCGCCGTAATCAATGGCGCGGTTGGGTTACCCACGCCCATATTGATGAGAATCCCGGGATAAGGGGACACGATCTCTGCTTCGACAAGACGTGCCAAGGAAACCGCCTCGCATGACGCGCTGAGGTGGGATAATAAAACGAATCGAATAAAGGCTTGGCCGTGGTGCGTCACACTACAGAATACGTCAGCAGATTAGATTTGTGAAAATATTATTCTCTCTATGGCAGTATGTGGAAACTTATTTTGCAGAGTCGGACAATATCTTTGTGTTCAAAATCTTCTATGAAGTACTTGGAGGAGGAACCCGCCTTGCAATGTCGAAGACAAACTGCGCGCCGGACTCGTCGTCATTGAAGACTGGTTCAGGGGCTACTGAGGGAGTCCTGGATTAGGGGGTGTTCGGATGGCCAGACTATACCTTCGGCCGGACTCCTGGACTATGAAGATACAAGATTGAAGACTTCGTCCCGTGTCCGGAAGGGACTTTCCTTGGCGTGGAAGGCAAGCTTGGCGATACGGATATGTAGATCTCCTACCATTGTAACCGACTTTGTGTAACCCTAACCCTCTCCGGTGTCTATATAAGCCGGAGGGTTTTAGTCCATAGGACAACATATAGAACAACAATCATACCATAGGCTAGCTTATAGGGTTTAGCCTCTCTGATCTCGTGGTAGATCTACTCTTGTACTACCCATATCATCAATATTAATCAAGCAGGACGTAGGGTTTTACCTCCATCAAGAGGGCTCGAACCTGGGTAAATCTTCGTGTCCCTTGCCTCATGTTACCATTCGGCATAGATGCACAGTTCGGGACCCCTACCCGAGATCCGCCGGTTTTGACATCGACAGGCACACTGAAAGATCTACTAATAAGAAAGTGCATGCGATAGAAGAAATTAATGTTTTGAGTGGAAAGATGGATGAACTTATGAAATTATTTGCTAATAAAAGTGTTTCTTCTGATCCTAATGATATGCCTTTGTCTACTTTGATTGAGAATAATAATGAATCTATGGATGTGAATTTTGTTGGTAGGAATAATTTTGGTAACAACGCGTATAGAGGAAATTTTAATCCTAGGCCTTATCCTAGTAGTTCCTCTAATAATTATGGTAATTCCTACAACAATTCTTATGGAAATTATAATAAGATTCCCTCTGATTTTGAATCTAATATTAAAGAATTTATTACTTCGCAAAAGAATTTCAATGCTTTGATTGAAGAAAAATTGCTTAAGATATATGAGTTGGCTAGGAACGTTGATAGAATTTCTCTTGATGTTGATTCTTTGAAACTTAGATCTATTCCACCTAAGCATGATATAAATGAGTCTCTCAAAGCCATGAGAATTTCCATTGATGAGTGCAAAGAAAGAACCACTAGGATTCGTGCTAAGAAAGATTCCTTTATAAGATCGTGTTCTTCTAGTTTCCATGATAATAAAGATGAAGATCTAAAAGTTATTGATGTGTCCCCTATTAAATCTTTGTTTTGTAATATGAATCTTGATAATGATGGGACTGAATATGATCCATCTTTACGTAGAAGGCGTTCAAAAAATTTAGAGTTTTTAGATCTTAATGCTAAATTTGATAAAAGTGGATTGAAGAGATCAAAACTCTAGATGTTAATGACCCTACTATTTTGGATTTCAAGGAATTTAATTACGATAATTTCTCTTTGATAGATTGTATTTCCTTGTTGCAATCCGTGTTAAATTCTTCTCATGCTTATAGTCAAAATAAAGCTTTTACCAAACATATCGTTGATGCTTTGATGCAATCTTATGAAGAAAAACTTGAGTTGGAAGTTTCTATCCCTAGAAAACTTTATGATGAGTGGGAACCAACTATTAAAATTAAAATTAAAGATCATGAATGCTATGCTTTATGTGATTTGAGTGCTAGTGTTTCCACGATCCCAAAGACTTTCTATGATTTGTTAGGTTTCCGTGATTTTGATGATTGCTCTTTAAACTTGCACCTTGCGGATTCCACTATTAAGAAACCTATGGGAAGAATTAATGATGTTCTTATTGTTGCAAATAGGAACTATGTGCCTGTAGATTTTATTGTTCTTGACATAGATTTCAATCCTTCATGTCCTATTATTCTTGGTAGACCTTTCCTTAGAACGATTGGTGCAATTATTGATATGAAGGAAGGAAATATTAGATTCCAATTTCTGTTAAGGAAAGGCATGGAAAACTTTCCTAGAAAGAAAATTATTTTACCTTCTGAATCTATTATGAGAGCCACTTATGGATTGCCTACCAAAGATGGCAATACCTAGATCTATCCTTGCTTTTTATGCCTAGCTAGGGGCGTTAAACGATAGCGCTTGTTGGGAGGCAACCCAATTTTATTTTTATTCCTTGCTTTTTGCTCCTGTTTAGTAATAAATAAATTATCTAGCCTCTGTTTTGGTTTTGTTTTTCGTGTTTAATTAGTGTTTGTGCCAAGTAGAACCGTTGGGAAGACTTGGGGGAAATCTTGTTAATTTTGCTGTAAAAAACAGAAACTTTAGCGCTCACGAGAACTGCTGCCATTTTTATTTGGCAAGTGATATTTAGTTAATTCTTTTTGCAGATAATTAATAGATAAATTTCTCACGTCCCGAAAGTTATTTTTGAATTTTTGGGGTTCCTGATCTTGCGCTAGGTACAGATTACTACAGACTGTTCTGTTTTTGACAGATTCTGTTTTTCGTTTGTTGTTTGCTTATTTTGGTGAATCTATGGCTAGTAAAATAGTTTATAAACCATAGAGAAGTTGGAATACAGTAGGTTTAACACCAATATAAATAAATAATGAGTTCATTACGGTACCTTGAAGTGGTCTTTTATTTTCTTTCGCTAACGGAGCTCATGAGATTTTCTACTTTAAGTTTTGTGTTGTGAAGTTTTCAAGTTTTGGGTAAGGATTTGATGGATTATGGAGCAAGGAGTGGCAAGAGCCTAAGCTTGGGGATGCCCATGGCACCCCCAAGATAATCTAAGGACACCTAAAGCCAAAGCTTGGGGATGCCCCAGAAGGCATTCCCTCTTTCGTCTACTTCTATCGATAACTTTAGTTGGAGCTATATTTTTATTCACCAGATGATATGTGTTTTGCTTGGAGCGTCTATTTATTTTTTTAGTTTACCACAATCATCCTTGCTGTACTAACCTTTTGAGAGAGACACACATGATTTGGAAATTATTAGAATACTCTATGTGCTTCAGTTATATCTTTTGAGTTATATAGTTTTGCTCTAGTGCTTCACTTATATTTTTTAGAGCACGGTGGTGGATTTGTTTTATAGAAACTATTGATCTCTCATGCTTCACTTAGATTATTTTTGAGAGTCTTGAATAGCATGGTAATTTACTTAAATAACCCTATATGCTAGGTATCCAAGATTAATAATAAAATTCTCTTATGAGTGTGCTAAATACTATGAGAAGTTTGATACTTGATAATTGTTTTGAGATATGGAGATGGTGATATTAAAGTTGTGCTAGTTGAGTAGTTGTGAATTTGATAAATACTTGTATTAATGTTTGTGATTCCTGTAGCATGCACGTATGGTGAACCGTTATGTGATGAAGTCCGAGCATGATTTATTTATTGATTGTCTTCCTTACGAGTGGCGGTCGGGGACGAGCGATGGTCTTTTCCTACCAATCTATCCCCCTAGGAGCATGCGCGTAATACTTTGCTTTGATAACATGTAGATTTTTGCAATAAGTATATGAGTTCTTTATGACTAATGTTGAGTCCATGGATTATACGCACTCTCACCCTTCCACCATTGCTAGCCTCTCTAATACCGCGCACCTTTCGCCGGCATCATACACCCACCATATACCTTCCTCAAAACAGCCACCATACCTACCTATCATGGCATTTCCATAGCCATTCTGAGATATATTGCTATGCAACTTTCCACCATTCCATTTACTATGACGCGCTCCATCATTGTCATATTGCTTTGCATGATCATGTAGTTGACATTGTATTTGTGGAAAAGCCACCATTCATAATTCTTTCATACATGTCACTCATGATTCATTGCAAATCCCGGTACACCGCCGGAGGCATTCACATAGAGTCATATTTTGTTCTAAGTATTGAGTTGTAACAAAATAAAAGTTTGATGATCTTCATTTTTTAGAGCATTGTCCCAAGTGAGGAAAGGATGATGGAGACTATGATTCCCCCACAAGTCGGGATGAGACTCCGGATGAAAAATAAAAAAAATAAAAAGGCCAAAGAAGCCCAAATAAAAAAAGAGGCCATAAAAAGGAAAAGGCCCAAACAAAAAAATGAGAGAAAAAGAGAGAAGGGACAATGCTACTATCCTTTTACCACACTTGTGCTTCAAGGTAGCACCATGATCTTCATGATAGAGAGTCTCCTATGTTATCACTTTCATATACTAGTGGGAATTTTTCATTATAGAACTTGGCTTGTATATTCCAATGATGGGCTTCCTCAAAATGTCCTAGGTCTTCGTGAGCAAGCAAGTTGGATGCACACCCACTTAGTTTCTTTTTGAGCTTTCATATACTTATAGATCTAGTCCATCCGTTGCATGGCAATCCCTACTCACTCACATTGATATCTAGTGATGAGCATCTCCTAAGCCCGTTGATATGCCTAGTTGATATGAGACTATCTTCTCCCTTTTTTTCTTCTCCACAACCACCACTCTATTCCACCTAAAAGTGCTATGTCCATGGCTCACACTCATGTATTGCGTGAAGATTGAAAAGGTTTGAGAATGTCAAAAGTATGAAACAATTGCTTGGCTTGTCATCGGGGTTGTGCATGATTCAAATACTTTATGTGGTGAAGATAGAGCATAGCCGGACTATATGAATTTGTAGGGATAACTTTCTTTGGCCATGTTATTTTGAGAAGACATAATTGCTTAGTTAGTATGCTTGAAGTATTATTATTTTTATGTCAATATTAAACTTTTGTCTTGAATCTTTCAGATCTGAATATTCATACCACAATTAAGAAGAATTACATTGAAAATATGCCAAGTAGCATTCCACATCAAAAATTCTGTTTTTATCATTTACCTACTCGAGGACAAGCTGGAATTAAGCTTGGGGATGCTTGATACGTCTCCAACGTATCTATAGTTTTTGATTGCTCCATGCTATATTATCTACTGTTTTGGACATTATTGGGCTTTATTATACACTTTCATATTATTTTTGGGACTAACATATTAACCGGAGGCCCAGCCCAGAATTGCCTTTTTTTGCCTATTTTAGGGTTTCGTACCCCCAAACGATCAGATACAGAGCCAAACCCCTAATTCCACTGCCGTAACTTTCTGTATCCACGAGATCCCATCTTGGGGCATGTCCGAAGCTCCGTCGGAGGGGGCATCGAACACGGAGGGTGTCGGTGTCAAAACCGGCAGATCTCGGGTAGGGGGTCCCGAACTGTGCGTCTAGGCCGGATGGTAACAGGAGACAGGGGACACTTTGTTTTACCCAGGTTCGGGCCCTCTCGATGGAGGTAAAACCCTACTCCTGCTTGATTAATATTGATGATATGGGTAGTACAAGAGTAGATCTACCACGAGATCAAGGAGGCTAAACCCTAGAAGCTAGCCTATGGTATGATTGTTGTGTATGGAGTTGATTCTGTCCTACGGACTACAACCCTCCGGTTTATATAGACATCGGATAGGGTTAGGGTTACACAGAGTCGGTTACAATGGTAGGAGATCTTGAATATCGCATCGCCAAGCTTGCCTTCCACGCCAAGGAAAGTCCCATCCAGACATGGGACGAAGTCATCAATCTTGTATCTTCATAGTCCAGGAGTCCGGCCGAAGGTATAGTCCGGCTACCCGAACACCCCCTAATCCAGGACTCCCTCAGTAGCCCCTGAACCAGGCTTCAATGACGACGAGTCCGGCGCGCATATTGTCTTCGGCATTGCAAGGCGGGTTCCTCCTCCAAGTCCTTCATAGAAGATTTGTAAACACCAAGAGTAGTGTCCGGCTCTGTAAAATAAGTTTCCGCATATTGCCATAGAGAGAATAATATTGTCACAAATCAGATCTGCTGACGTATTCCGCGGTGCGCTATCACACTATGGCCAAGTCCTTTACTCGAATTGTTTTTACTTTTCCACCTCAGCATGTTTTGCGAGGCAGTTTCCTTGGCACGTCTTGTCAAAGCAGAGATCGCCTGCCCCTTTTTATGGGTTTCTCATTAATACGGACGTGGGTAACCCTAACCGCGCCATTTACATGGCGCTTGGGAGGCAAGCGAGTTTTATTAGGCAGGTGGGGACGCACAACCGCATCCGCCCATATAAGGGGATAAGGATCCACCTTATTACCTACGCCTTCTTCCTCCTTTGCCTATCCATCTCCTGCGCACTCGAGCTCCAGCGCCCAAGCCCGCACTTCCCACCTCAAACTTTCTCCAGCGATGTCCGGAGCGGGAGGCAAGTGGAAGGTCTCCACCATCACGGAGGGTGACGTCAAAAAGCTTAGGAAGGCCGGATACTTGTCCAAAGACATTGCGCATCGGCTTCCCGAGGAGGGGCAGCTTGTCCCCACCCCAAGGCCCCATGAGAGGGTAGTATTCCTTCCCCACTTCCTCCATGTACTGGATTTTCCACTTCACCCATTTGTCCGGGGGCTCATGTTCTACTACGGCCTGGATTTCCATGATCTGGCCCTGAACTTCATCCTCAACATCTCGGTGTTTATCGTCGTGTGCGAGGCTCTCCTCCGCGTCCGCCCCCATTTCGGTCTCTGGCTCAAGACCTTCAACGTCAAGCCCAAGGTGGTGCGCGGAAACCAGGCGGAGTGCGGAGGCACCATGGCGGGCAAGATTGCCAACGCCCTGTGGTTCGAGGGCTCCTCCGTAGAGACCCTAAAGGGGTGGCAAGCCGGGTGGTTTTACATCACCGAGCCACGCGATCCGAACTGGATCGCACCCCCCGAGTTCCGATCCGGACCCCCCACGCGGCTCACGTCCTGGAAAGAGACGGGCCTATCGTGGGGTAACGAGAAAGAGGTGACCGGACTGAAGACATGCATCCAGTCCCTGGTAAACAAGTCAATCAGGCTTGTAAATGTAGTCCAGGTCATGCTTGTTCGCCGAATCCTCCCGTGTCAACAACGGGATTTTACTTTGTGGGAGTTCGACCCGGCACAGCACCGAACCCTTAACAGGCTCTTCGACACGACGTATGAAGACGTCTGGAAGGTGCTAATCAAAGGTGCCGCGGCTCCCGCATCCACTTCCGAGGACCGCGGATACAGCTCGCAGCGTCACGCTAGCGAGGTAAGCTATTTTCACCTTTCACAGGATATTCAGCTTTTTTCATAGTTTAACTCTATGCGGGATCTAAACTCCCTCACCTTTGACAGGCTTGGCGAGCGGTATCCGGACTGATTAACTGTCCGGCTCCGCTGCCCGAAGACCCAGCCCCAGCTCTACTAGTGAAGCTGCTGGCTACAGCGCCTTATGTGGTGCCGGAGAAGAAGGCCAAGAAGAAGAAGACCACGGGGACTCGAAAGAGTACCCGCAACATGGTGTTGTCGGACTCGTCATCCGACGAGTCTGAGACGCCCTCCTCCCATGAAAACGAGGAGGAGGAAGAAGAAAGCTCTCCCCCCTAGCGGAGCAAGGAAAGAAAAGGAAGGCCACCCCAAGGGGGAAGGCCGAAGGGTCCAAGAAGAGGAAGACCCCTCCACCGGACTACGCCCCCGACGCCGACGAGGACGAAGAGGAGTGGCCGGACAGGGCGAGGCGTCCGGTGAAATCGTAAGTGTTCGGATACCAGAGTAACTCATGATATTCTTTTTGTTGTGCAGCTTTCCCTAATGTCGAATATAATCATGCAGCCCGCCCTGGGCCGAACTCAACGAGTCGTTGAGCGGCTCCCTGGATTCATCGGACGTGAACTCAGTTTTGCCCGTTGTCTCCCCCCGCACTGCGGATGACGCCGAAGTGGCGTCGCAACAAGCTCTAGGGTAGGAGGAAGTGGTCCTGGAGGAGCCGCAAGGCGACCTCCCGGACTCTAGGAGTAAAGGGGACAAGACCCCCCAGGGCTCCATGTCCGGCTTTGAGCCGGACACCATGCCGGAATCTTCAACGATTCCGGAGCGCGGCAGGCGAACTCCTTCGAAGAGGAGCAAGCCTTCTGAGCCGGCAGCCTCCGTCCAACCGGAGGTGCCGGACAATCTGCTGGAGGTGCTTGAAGGCGCCTCCATCGACGAGGAACACCGTACTATTATGAGTACGGTGATCCATAAGGTTTAGTCCGCCCAGAGCGGACTGAGTGAAGCTTGCGCTAGCCTCCTAACAGGCTTCGAGGTAAGTAAAAAATATGTAAAAATATTACCGCATAGACAATAGCCTCTGATGCTCTATTTGGTGTTCGGAAAGAAAAGCCGAATAGAGGATCTAGTAAATTTCGCAGGAGTCTAAAAAAGAGTCAATATGCGTATGCAGGCTTCGCTGCTATCCACCGCCGAACTGACTGCGGAGGTGGGTGTCCTGAAGCAGGACCTCGAGCGGACCGAACAAGAACTCGGCCTTGCCAAGCGGCAGCTCGAGGAGAAAGGAGGTAAGAAATACCTTACAGAAAAAGGTGCCTATAGAGAGGCGTGATTGCAAAAAAATAACAGGATTGTACTGCTTATTGTAGGGGCCACGACTGAGGTGGCAACCCTCAAGCAGGCGCTATCTAAGGCCGAAAAGAAAACGGCTGCGGAGCGCACCGAGCGGGAGAAACTTGGGGCTCAGGTCGGCGAGGTGCAGCGAGAGCTTCAGGCTCTCATGAAAAAACATGAGAGTTCTGAGCTTGAGTCAAAAACCCAAGCGTCCGAGCTCGCGACGGCCCTTGAGACTACCAAGTCTGCCAAGGCCGAAGCCCAAAAGGCCCTCCAAGAGTTGGAGGAGGTGAAAAAGATAGCAGCGGGTAAGGCATTCTTCATGCAAAGCAGAAATATAAAAGTAAACTACTTGTTACTTACCCGAATCCGGAGCTCTCCAGGGGCCCCACAGCGTATCCGATGCCGCCGCATTCTACCAAGCTGAAGAGGGCAGCTCGACGGAGAAGGTGTTCTGGTCTCAGTATGCTGAGGCCGGACACCCTGTGCCCTTGAACGACCAGCTGAAACAGCTGGTCGAGCTCCACAAGGTGGCCGAACAGGCTATGAAGGGCTTCATAGTTCTGCAGTGGCCCAGAGAGGCCCTGCCTGGGAGCTACTTCGGGCTGGTGCGGTGGCTGGTGGAGGCCTGTCCAAGGCTCGAGGTCGTCAAGCGCTCCATTTGCATCGAAGGTGCCCGTCGGGCCCTTGCCCGTGCTAAGGTGCACTGGGGTAAGCTGGACGGTGAGAAGCTTGTGAGGGACGGGCCGCCGCCGGGGAAGGAGCATCGCAAGCCCGAGAACTATTATAAGGATGTTCTTGCCGGTGCCCGCCTTGTGGTGGATGAATGCACCAAGGATGTAATTTTTGTATGAACTCGCTCGATTTTATCCTGTGCGCTAAAAACTTGTTCATATGCGCTAAGCAATGCTTATTGAATTTAAAATATTATTTTCTGTGCGGCCGTTTATCAAAAATTGAGAGATGGCGAGTCGTCGTCTTCTGCCCCCATGCCACTAGTGCTGGGGTGTTCGGTGATAGACCTGTGCGCTCTTTTTCCCATGTTTGGGTCCTTCGAGGGAGGCGCTCAGCACGACGAACCAGGCAATCAGACTATAATGCTTAAACATTCTCACTTAGCCATAGAACTTTATAATTTTAAATTTCGGCGAAGCCCCTAGTTCGGAAGACCGAGTTCGGGGCGCTATCCATGCCTTGGCTGGGGTTATCCAGCTCCTCGCTCGAAGCGGCATAAGTCTTTAGGGACTCGAAAAACCTCTCGAACAGCGACCGGTCTCTCGCCTCATCATGACAGTCAGTTTTAGCTTTCTCCACTAAGGTGCTTAACCCAGCTCAACCGGGGCACAATCGCAGTGGTTCTCCTAGTGCTACCTTAGCCGATATAGCGGAACGTAAGGCACCAAAACATAGGAGCCGGGCAAACCCAACTATTGACCCAAATCATGATTCGGACCCGATGCATATAGTGCTATAAGTTCGGGGTGCCGCACTTGTGAAAGTGTTCGGACTTCTCTCGCCATATTAAAGGGTACTGAAGCCCCTGGCGTACTTGCCGTACCATAGTGCATGGGTGCAACATGTCATTAATGAACATATATAAAAGAGATTATAATGCAAAAAATAGACAAAAAGCTATGCATTGTTTATAGAGAGGCTATTTATCAAAGCCGAACAATACAAATAGTGCAGTAAGCAAAAGATATTGGACTATTCAGTATGTCCTGACCAGGGGCAGGCCACGGAATTGTATTTAAAACAAGTATAGCGCTCGTAACAGAGACCACCTTGGATTCCATAATGCGGCATGGCTTGTCCATCTCCCTGGATCTTGCATCGTTTGTGCGGCAGTCGAATTGCCGAACAGGTCGTCTGAAGTATGGAGTCTTGAAAGTAAGAAAAATTAAAAAAGAATCCAGCAGCCCCTAGTACGTTTTAAGCCGTATTTTGGGTGTGCCGTTATTGTGCCCCTTCCCCTGTGCCCATGGTATTTCAAGGGCATAGTTATGTACGCGAGGTACTGGTTTCGCTATGTCGCGAGAGCTGGGGTTGGGGCTGCATTGCTACGCTTGCTCAGAGTGTGCCAGGCGGTCCTGTTGTAGGTTACTCCGGGCGCGCTTGGCAGTGTCTGGCTTTTTAATGGCCGGACTGGAGAATTGCCTGAGAAGGCTACTTTGTACCTCCGTTGCGAGAGCCGCCGTATGCTCCTCCGTACGGAGGGAGCATTTGGTGTTTCCGTTGACCGTAATTACTCCTCGAGGGCCTGGCATCTTGAGCTTGAGATATGCGTAATGTGGCACCGCATTGAACTTTGTGAATGCAATTCGTCCGAGCAGGACGTGATAGCCATTGCGAAACGGGACTATATCGAAGATTAACTCTTCGCTTCGGAAATTGTCCGGGGATCCGAAGACCACGTCAAGTGTTACTAAGCCTGTACAGTTGGCTTCTACACCTAGTATAACGCCTTTAAAGGTCGTTCTTGTGGGTTTAATCCTTCAGGGATCTATGCCAATTTTCCGCACTGTATCCTGATAAAGCAGATTCAGGCTACTACCGCCGTCCATAAGGACTCTTATGAGATGAAATCCGTCGATGATTGGGTCGAGAACCAATGCGGCGAAGCCGCCATGACGGGTGCTAGTGGGATGGTCCCTTCGATCGAAAGTGATCGGGCAGGAGGACCATGGGTTGAACTTTGGGGCGACTGGCTCCATCGCGTATACATCCCGTAGCGCACGCTTCCGCTCCCGCTTGGGAATGTGGGTTGTGTATATCATGTTCACTGTTTGCACTTGTGGGGGAAAGCCCTTCCGTCCATTGTTGTTCGGCGGCTTGGGCTCCTCGTCGTCGCTGTGCAGCCCCTTATCTCTCTTTTCGGCCCTTAACTTGCCTGCCTGCTTGAACACCCAACAATCCCTGTTAGTGTGATTGGTTGGCCTTTCGGGGGTGCCATATATCTGGCACAAGCGATCGAGTATTCGGTCCAAACTGGACGGGCCCTGAGTATTCTTTTTGTATGGATTTTTCCGCTGACCGGATTTATAGCCTTTGAATCTGGCATTGACTGGCGTGTCTTCATTGCTGTCGCTGTTGACGCGGCATTTTTGCTTATTCCGACATGTCCTGCCACTTTTGTCCTTGGTGTCCGAATTACCAGGGTTCTTTGATAAGTTGTTACTGCGAGCTAGCCAGCTGTCTTCTCCCGCGCAAAAGCGGGTCATGAGTGTTGTGAGGGCTGCCATGGATTTCGGCTTTTCCTGTCCCAGGTGCCGGGCAAGCCACTCGTCGCGGATGTTATGCTTGAAGGCTGCTAGGGCCTCTGCGTCCAGACAGTCGACTATCTGGTTTTTCTTTGTTAGGAACCGTGTCCAGAATTGTCTGGCCGATTCTTCTGGCTGCTGAATTATGTGGCTTAAGTCGTCGGCATCCGGCGGTCGCACGTAAGTGCCCTAGAAGTTGTCGAGGAATGCGACTTCCAGGTCCTCCCAAGAACCGATTGAGTCTGCTGGCAGGCTGTTGAGCCAATGTCGGGCTGGTCCTTTAAGTTTGAGGGGGAGGTATTTGATGGCGTGTAGATCATCGCCGCGTGCCATGTGGATGTGAAGGAAATAATCCTCTATCCATACCGCCGGGTCTGTTGTGCCATCGTATGATTCGATGTTTACGGGTTTAAAACCCTTTGGGATTTTATGATCCATTACTTCATTCGTAAAGCATAGCGGGTGTGCGGCGCCTCTGTACTGGGCTATATCACGACGCAGCTCGGAAGAGCTATGTCTGTTGTGTTCGGCCCGGCCGGATTTGTTGTATCCGGAGTGAAGATCATTGTCTCGTGCCGTAGGGCGCCTGCGAGATCCATAGATCGATCTTGCTTGTCTTGCCTTATCCTCCAGTAGGTCTCGCAGGTCGGGCGCATTTTCCCGTGCCTTAGTTGAGCGGCGTTGGGGCATTGTTTGGGTGGAGGGCCGACAGGCCTCTCTGTCGCGGCCGCGAGGTGGCCGGTCTGCCATGTCATGCGCTGGTGATGTAGGTGCTTCCTCTTCTGATTGGGGTAGCGGCCTGCACTTCGGGTAACTCTTGGAGGGGCATTCGAGTTCATACTCTTCGACCGTAAGGTCTTCAGTCCATCTATCCGCTAGGAATTCTTGGGCAGCTCTAAGCTGTTGCTGCTTTTTCTTGAGGCTGCTTGCCGTGGCTAAAAGCCTGCATTTAAAACGCTCTTGTTCGGCGGGGTCTGATGGTATGACGAATTCGTCGTCATCGAGGCTTGCCTCGTCTTCGGAGGGAGGCGTATAGTTATCATCCTTGACCTCTTGGTCAGCCGCTCTCTCATGAGGGCTGGCTTCTCCATCTTCCTGTGCTGAATTTTGCTGAGGTGGGTGTTCTTCGGCGCTATCCGGGGTAGTATTATCTCCCGTGCCGGAATCACTGTTTTTTCTTTGGTGGGATTTAGAGCGGCGCCGCTGACGCCGGCGCTTTGGCTGTTTTTTGGGGACGTTATCCCCCACTGTTCCATCGCCATCTCCTTCTTTTGGAGTATCCACTATATATATGTCATATGACGAGGTGGCATTCCAGCGCCCTACAGGTGCTGGTTCCTGTTCGTCTCCTACATCGTCGTCCATGCCGTCGATGTCTTCGGAGTCGAAGTCAAGCGTATCGGTTAGATCGTCGATAGTGGCTACAAAGTGGGTGGTGGGTGGGCTTTGAATTTCCTCATCGTCCGTATTCCACCCTCGCTGACCGTAGTCCGGCCAGGGCTCTCCTAATAAAGAGAGAGACTTTAGAGAATTCAGGATGTCGCCGAAGGGCGAGTGCTGAAAGATGTCCGCGGCGGTAAACTCCATGATCGGCGGCCAATCGGATTCGATCGGCAGGGGCGTGGGGGGTTCGGAACTCGGAGAGGAATCCGGCTCCTCGGAGTCACGGGCCATGCGGAGTGTGGGGCTGGAGTTTGGCTCAATCGCCTCTGAGATCGCAGCCCCTGAGGCAGCGTCTAACCGTTGATCCTCGACCGGTGCAGTAGGCTCCGAATCAATGGTCGGAACTGATGTGTGTGCGGCCTCAAGGGCGCTGTTCGGTGGCAGAGCTATATCATGCTCATCGAGACAGTGCGACACGCTTGGCCGTGGCTCGAATCCGTCGAAGATCAAGTCCCCGCGGATGTCAGCCATGTACTTTAGGCTTCCAAACCTGACCTGATGGCCAGGGGCGTAGCTTTCGATCTGCTCAAGGTGGCCAAGTGAATTGGCCCGCAGTGCGAAGCCGCCGAAGACGAAGATCTGTCCGGGGAGAAAAGTCTCAGCCTGGACTGCATCGTTGTTGATGATCGAAGGAGCCATCGGGCCTAAAAGCGACGACACAGAGGAACTCTCAATGAAAGCACCAATGTCGGTGTCAAAACCGGCGGATCTCGGGTAGGGGGTCCCGAACTGTGCGTCTAGGCCGGATGGTAACAGGAGACAGGGGACATTTTGTTTTACCCAGGTTCGGGCCCTCTCGATGGAGGTAAAACCCTACTCCTGCTTGGTTAATATTGATGATATGGGTAGTACAAGAGTAGATCTACCACGAGATCAAGGAGGCTAAACCCTAGAAGCTAGCCTATGGTATGATGGTTGTGCATGGAGTTGATTCTGTCCTACGGACTACAACCCTCCGGTTTATATAGACACTGGATAGGGTTAGGGTTACACATAGTCGGTTACAATGGTAGGAGATCTTGAATATCGCATCGCCAAGCTTGCCTTCCACGCCAAGGAAAGTCCCATCCAGACACGGGACGAAGTCTTCAATTTTGTTTCTTCATAGTCCAGGAGTCCGGCCGAAGTTATAGTCCGGCTACCCGAACACCCCCTAATCCAGGACTCCCTTAGAGGGCTTCTACATCAACACCATAGCCTCTCCGATGAAGTGTGCAGTTTACCGTAGATCTACGGGTCCATAATTATTAGCTAGATGGCTTCTTCTCTCTTTTTGGATCTCAAATACAAAGTTCTCCCCCTCTCTTGTGGAGATCTATTCGATTTAATCTTCTTTTTGCGGTGTGTTTGTTGAGACCGATGAATTGTCGGTTTATGATCAAGTCTATCTATGAACAATATTTGAATCTTCTCTGAATTCTTTTATGTATGATTGGTTATCTTTGCAAGTCTCTTCGAATTATCAGTTTGGTTTGGCCTACTAGATTGATCTTTCTTGCAATGGGAGAAGTGCTTAGCTTTGGTTTCAATCTTGCGGTGTCCTTTCCTACTGACAGTAGGGGCAGCAAGGCACGTATTGTATTGTTGCCATCGAGGATAACAAGAAGGGGTTTTCATCATATTGCATGAGTTTATCCCTCTACATCATGTCATCTTGCTCAAGGCGTTACTCTGTTGTTATGAACTTAATACTCTAGATGCATGCTGGATAGCGGTTGATGTGTGGAGCAATAGTAGTAGATGCAGGCAGGAGTCAGTCTACTTGTCTTGGACGTGATGCCTATATACATGATCATACCTAGATATTCTCATAACTATGCTCAATTCTGTCAATTGCTCAACAGTAATTTGTTCACCCACCGTAAAATACCTATGCTCTTGAGAGAAGCCACTAGTGAAACCTATGGCCCCCGGGTCTATCTTCATCATATTAATCTTCCAATACTTAGTTATTTTCATTGCTTTTATTTTACTTTGCATCTTTATCAAGGCATGGGTTGAAATTTCCAGACAAGCCTAACATGTACTGTACCAAATCAATTCGCACTACAACTGTCATTCAAAACTTTGAATTCATGTTATGTTCAATTAAAATATTTCGCTACATGTACAATGCATGCAACCAACTACTCAAATGAACGTTTTAGTGCATTCCAAACGTATTATACTACCGCTTCAATATGAACTAAATTTGAATTCGTTTCTCTATTTATATAAGATCTACAATAATGATTGTTGTGAAGTCAAAGTATTTGAAATCGTTTCTCTATTTTAATAAGATCTACAATCATCATTATTGTCAAGTTAAACCATCGTTTGTGTATTATCTTCACAGCACACCACATGATTAGTCTCGAGTTACATATGAACTATGTGTACTATATGAACTCGAAGTCAATTTTTTGAATCCACTTTATGTTGATTTCAAATCATAGTACATTTCAAGCTCTAGCTAGATCTTCATAATCTAAACCATGTCTAATATGTATAATGTGTTTATCACATTATGTATGGTGCCCCGCCCCCTACGCCTACAAGTATTTAGATGTGAGTTGCAAACACCACACATTACCACAAATTCAAATAAAATGTGAGAATGTTAGATATATAGTATTGTTTAGATTGTTCTATATTTAGTTGTAAGCTGCAAATGGCACACATTATCACAAATTCAAATAAAATGTGGGATTGTTCGATGTATAGTATGGTTTAGATTGTTCGACATTTAGCTGTGAGTTGCAAGCGCCATGCATTATCACATTATGGTATAACATGTGCAAAACCGCAACACGCGTATCACCGCTATATTCATGCATGCATATGTTTACAACACTATGATCTCCTATTCAAATATATGAATCCACTTTCATATCTTATGATCTTTGTTAGTCTCTTACACCCACACAATCCTCTAACCTTTCTAGCTACCACTAACTTTCTCTCTTGCATGCACATGCCCTCCTCGCCCTCCCCTACCTCAGCATTCTATCCATCGCGTGCATTCATTTTTTTTCTTTAGGTCGTTCTCCCACAGTCTCCACAACTCCTTTCCGACACACACCGATCGATAAACCTCTCCAGCGATGTCTGCCTACAACATACACACGCACCTTCAATCTCCTCCTTTATATGTCCTTGCCTCGTGTCTCTCATATGGTCCCACACACGTGTAAACTCTCACCCCTCTTTTCATC
The DNA here is from genome assembly GCF_002162155.2 of Triticum dicoccoides. Classification (NCBI taxonomy): domain Eukaryota; kingdom Viridiplantae; phylum Streptophyta; class Magnoliopsida; order Poales; family Poaceae; genus Triticum; species Triticum dicoccoides. The sequence goes on from NC_041384.1 coordinate 663,943,288, forward strand.
GATCTCACAACCACACACTCCTCCCCCTATCTAGCTAGTAGCTGGGCCTCTCGCACCACCTCCTAGCTCCATTCTCTCCATCTATCCGTCTCGTCAGGCCTTATTGGCCTCTAACAAATGGACATACACCGACCGATCTCCCGCTATACATATAGCTAGCTAGGACCTTATAAATCGTTATTCCCCACGCGTCGATTGATCTACCTCATTAGTTATGTCTCTCCCTTCCTCCGACAAACAACAATTGATCTACCGATCTAGTTAGGTTTGCTTACCAAACACATGGTTCCCCTTCATCATCCATGGATGCGTCCCAACAGATCTACCACGCACAGACAAACACAGAAACACATCCCCACTCTTATTGATAATATTGCAGTTCCACCCTCAGTTTGTCTAGTAGGCCTCTCCCACCATCTTCGAGAAGCAACTCCATCACCCATCCAACACTCTACCCCTCTCCCTCCATCTCTCTCTCCTCTCTCTTTCTGTCCCATCCTATTTCCCGTCCTTCAATTATGTATGGATGTCGACTGATCTCCCTCAAGACATAGCTGGGTCTCTCCTTCGCAACACATACACGAGTCGTTCTACCACTATAGTTAGGCCTCTGCCTACCTCTCCCCCACCCCCAATACATCGAGCGCTCTAGTCATGTCTCCCTGCCACATACAAACTTGACATGTGCCCTCTGACATTCCGGTAGGTCAATCGCCCTATATATTTGACTTGCACACACACACAATTTCGATGGCTCTCTTCATCAATCTCGCACCCACCCACTTGATCCTCTCTTTGACTCTATCGATATCTATGACCCCTCCCTCTCTTCTCATGGATCGCCCGGCCCTCTATATATGATATGGATAGGCCTCCATTTCACACACATTGCATGCAAAATTTTGTTTGAGATGTCATCGACACATATTCCCACAAATACATTCACGAAATCAACCTCCCCCCAAACAAAAAGGACTCACGAACGCACAAGCCATTTGTCTAGGTTTGTATCTCTCACACACACCCACATAGGTGGGGGACGTGCACGAAGAGAAGAGGTGCATGCACGGTGCATGTACTCCCGCCTCTTTCCCAACCACACCCACGCGGGTACACGGTGGAGCTCATTTCTATACGAAAAGGAAGCCCACGTGGTAATTGGACATGTGTATTGGTTGTCCACTAGATGGAGGGAGGATCATCTACCACGGGTGAACAAACCAATTGCGACTTGACTTGTTATGTTAAAAAAGAGGCAAACCATGTGGGGCCTACCTTAGAGGCAAGGCTCTATACACACTGGAGTACTTTTGATGTGTCCCGTCAACTCACAAAATGAGGAGAAGCTTGCTTAGTACACCATCTCCCCCGCCCAAGGGCGCGGTGGCTCGCAAGATGAGGTGAAGCTTTCTTACTAGTAGTAGTATTGTATGCCTTACGCCCGCTCCCTCGCCCACGCGCGCGGTGGCTCGTAGGACGAGGAGAAAATTTTACTACTCCCTCCGTTTACTCCTCGTCCCTACTACCTTGGTTAGAGAGATTATCATATTTTTTGAAATATATATGTTCTTTAGTAGATTTCAATATGAACTACTAGTACATACTCCAAACACTGATGTATATAGACGTATTTTAGAGTGTAGATCCACTCATTTTGCTCCGTATGTAGTCCATATTGAGGGCCTGTTTGGTTCATAAGTCCTAGGATTTTTTTTCTAGTCGGAACTAAAAATTCCCTACTCCTTAAAAAGTCCCTCCCTGTTTGTTTTCAGGGACTAAAAAGTCCCTAGTCCCTCCCTAGAGGTTATTGAATGACCATGTTACCCCCAGTGTACAGAAAAATAACAACCAAACAACACCATGGGGCGGCGGGGCAATGGGTGCAGGGAGGGGAATTGTTCAAAAAGTCCAAAAAATGACTCTGCTTGAGAGTCTTCTTCATTAAGTCCCAAAAAGCAAGGTTTAGTCCCTAGTAGTCCCACCTGTTTGGTTAAAAAGTCCTTAAGAGGGACTTTTTTCTAGTCCCTACACTAAAAAGTCCCTGGAAACAAACACCCCTTGCATAAAGTTGAGACACTTATTTTGGAACGGAGGGAGTACATATTTGCTATGATCTGTCAATCATTGAGATGCAATAGCATGCATGCTAGTCTCCTTTGTATTTGATGAAATTTTGCAACGGGCATCCTTGGACGCAAGATACATGTAACAGAAGCTAGAAGCTTCATAGCATTGTACTATCTCGCTGATAAATTACAGTACGTACTATACTAGTACTTCCTCCATTCCTAAATATAAGTCTTTGTAGAGATTTCACCATGAACCACATAGCACTAGTACAGAACCGGGCAATAGCACCGGTTCGTAAGGCCCTTTAGTGCCGGTTTGGTAACCGGCGCTAAAATGTAGGCACTAAAGGCCCCCCCTTTAGTACCGGTTCAGCACGAACCGGTGCTAAAGGGCAACCACGTGGCACGAGCCAGCTTCGGGGGCAGGGAGCCCTTTAGTACCGGTTGGTGTCACCAACCGGTATTAAAATGTTTGGGGGGTTTTGGGTTTATGATTTCTTTTTCATTTAATTTTGTGTTTTCCATTTAATTCTTTTTCGTTTGCTGGTATTTTACGATACTACATATTGTACACGTTATGCATATATATAAATAGAATTTCTAGTAGAACGACCAATCATAATATATATATATATATATATATATATCATCGAATGTCTCACAACCACCATTAATTAATTCGCACATATATACACACATGTATATATATACAACTTCTCCTAATTGGTGCCTTCGGAGCCAGTGGCATTAGCCTAGCTAATTGGTGCCTTCGGAGCACGATAACAATTGGAAGTGGTTCATGGGGGTGGTAGCGGGTAATAGTATTCTCCTTTGGGATCTATGACCTGGTCGAGCAAAAATCTCGCTATTTCCTCTTGAATTGCTTCTATGCGGTCCTGTGCTAGGAGCTTGTCCCACACCTCTTTGAACTGTTAAGAAGGAGATCAATATGCATGTGTATTAGTTGTGTGACTAGATATCGATAATGGTGTAAAAATTGTGAATAGTGTTTCTGACAATCGATATCGTACCCACTCCTGTCTTTGAGATTTGCTCCTTTCGGACGCCATCATGCGAATGTTCTCACAAACGTAGTATGCACATAGATAATTCCCCGGCGCCTGCTTCAGGGCCTTTACGAGAATGGAATTTGATCAGATAATAATTAATCAAGAATGATAATTAAAGAGATGGCAGCTAGCTAGTACTACTTAATTACTTACCTTGGGTCGATACCATTTCAGATTTTGTTTCCATGCGCCTGGAGTGGCCCTGATGAACTTTGCCCAAGCCTTGCCCGCCGACAAAGAAAATGAATAAATGGGTTATTAAATAGTTGTTATCAGGAAATGATGAACTAATTAAATAGGCCGAGATATAGTTAATAATGATTGAAATTACCTGTTGACTATCCCCTTCACGATGCCGTAGTCACTTGCTTTCTTAAGTAGCAAGTCTAGTACTTCAACTGTTCCTTGATCAACTTTAATGATTAACAAGATCCAGTGAAATCTGCATGCACACACGTTTGCATGTCTTAATTAAGCGGGCATATGTAAGCAAAAACATGTAGCTATAGCCAGTAGGGAAAAACAGAATTTGTAGTACAAGATAGTGTGACTCACTGGAAGTTGTAAGGAAGTAGTATATCTTCATTGTATTTGAGTTCCTTGAAGAACTGTAGCATGCTTTCCTCTACACATTTTGCGTGATATGGATCTATTTTCCATGTGTATTCATTAATGGTATTTGGATCAACGAACCCAATGCCATAGCGTCCACCTTTTTCTGAGAGGCTTGCACCAGTCCATAAATGGATCGCTGGAGCTTGCACACTTTGTTAGTGCCCTTTGGATCGATAAAACCTTCAGGTTGCATCATATACAACTCTTCTTCCAGAAACCCATTCGGGAATGTAGTCTTCACATCCATTTGCCAAATTTCATAATCATAAAATGTGGCAATAGCTAACATGATTCGGACGGACTTAAGCATCGCTACAGGTGAGAAGGTCTCATCGTAGTCAACTCCTTGAACTTGTCAAAAACCTTCCGCAACAAGTCGAGCTTTGTAGACAGTAACATTACCGTCAGTGTCAGACTTCTTATTGAAGATCCATTCATTCTCAATGGCTTGCCGATCATCGGGCAAGTCAACCGAAGTCCACACTTTGTTCTCATACATGGATCCCATGTCAGATTTCATGGCCTCAAGCCATTTCACGGAATCTGGGCTCACCATCGCTTCTTCATAGTTCGTAGGTTCGTCATGGTCTAGTAACATAACCTCCAGAACAGCATTACCATACCACTCTGGTGCGAATCTTACTCTGGTTCACCTAGGAGGTTCAGTAGTAACTTGATCTGAAGTTTCATGATCAATATGATTAGCTTCCTCACTAATTGGTGTAGGTGTCACAGGAACCAGTTTCTGTGATGAACTACTTTCCTACAAGGGAGCAGGTATAGTTACCTCATCAAGCTCTACTTTCCTCCCACTCACTTCTTTCGAGAGAAACTCCTTCTCTAGAAAGGATCCAAATTTAGCAACAAAAGTCTTGCCTTCAGATCTGTGATAGAAGGTGTACCCAACAGTTTCCTTTGGGTATCCTCTGAAGACACATTTCTCCGATTTCGGTTCAAGCTTATTAGGTTGAAGCTTTTTCACATAAGCACCGCAGCCGCAAACTTTAAGAAATGACAACTTTGGTTTCTTGCCAAACCACAGTTCATAGGGCGTCGTGTCAACGGATTTCGATGGTGCCCTATTTAACATGAATGCAGCTATCTCTAAAGCATAACCCCAAAACGATAGCGGTAAGTCAGTAAGAGACATCATAGATCGCACCATATCTAGTTAAGTACGATTATGACGTTCGGACAAACCATTATGTTGTGGTGTTCCGGGTGGCGTGAGTTGCAAAACTATTCCGCATTGTTTCAAATGTAGGCCAAACTCGTAACTCAAATATTCTCCTCCATGATCAGATCGTAGAAACTTTATTTTCTTGTTACGATGATTTTCCACTTCACTCTGAAATTGTTTGAACTTTTCAAATGTTTCATACTTATGTTTCATTAAGTAGATATACCCATATCTGCTTAAATCATCTATGAAGGTGAGAAAATAACGATACCCGCCGTGAGCCTCAACATTCATTGGACCACATACATCAGTATGTATGATCTCTAACAAATCAGTTGCTCGCTCCATAGTTTCGGATAACGGTGTTTTAGTCATCTTGCCCATGAGGCATGGTTCGCAAGTACCAAGTGATTCATAATCTAGTGCTTCCAGAATTCCATCAGTATGGAGTTTCTTCATGCGCTTTACACCAATATGACCCAAACGGCAGTGCCACAAATAAGTTGCACTATCATTATCAACTCTGCATCTTTTGGCTTCAACATTATGAATATGTGTATCACTACTATCGAGATTCAACAAAAATAGACCACTCTTCAAGCGTGCATGACCATAAAAGATATTACTCATATAAATAGAACAACCATTATTCTCTGATTTAAATGAATTACCGTCTCGCATCAAACAAGATCCAGATATAATGTTCATGCTCAACGCTGGCACCAAATAACAATTATTTAGGTTTAAAACTAATCCCGAAGGTAGATGTAGAGGTAGTGTGCCGACCGCGATCACATCGACTTTGGAACCATTTCCTACGCGCATCGTCACCTCATCCTTAGCCAATCTTTGCTTAATCCGTAGCCCCTATTTCGAGTTGCAAATATTAGCAACAGAACCAGTATCAAATACCCAGGTGCTACTGCAAGCACTAGTAAGGTACACATCAATAACATGTATATCACATATACCTTTGTTGACCTTGCCATCCTTCTTATCCGCCAAATACTTGGGGCAGTTCTGCTTCAAGTGACCAGTCTGTTTGCAGTAGAAGCACTCAGTCTCAAGCTTAGGTCCAGACTTGGGTTTCTTCTCTTGAGCAGCAACTTGTTTCCGTTCTTCTTGAAGTTACCCTTCTTCTTCCCTTTACCCTTTTTCTTGAAACTGGTGGTCTTGTTGACCATCAAAACTTGATGCTCCTTTTTTATTTATACTTCTGCAGCCTTTAGCATCGCGAAGAGCTCGGGAATTGTCTTGTTCATCCCTTGCATATTTTAGTTCATCACAAAGCTTTTGTAGCTTGGTGGCAGTGATTGAAGAACTCTGTCAATGACACTATCAACAGGAAGATTAACTCCCAGTTGAGTCAAGTGATTATGATACCCAAACATTTTGAGTATATGTTCACTGACAGAACTATTCTCCTCCATCTTGCAGCTATAGAACTTATTGGAGATTTCATATCTCTCAATCTGGGCATTTACTTGAAATATTAACTTCAACTCCTGAAACATCTCATATGCTCCATGACGTTCAAAACGTCGTTGAAGTCCCGGTTCTAAGCCGTAAAGCATGGCACACTGAACTATCGAGTAGTCATCAGCTTTACTCTGCCAGACGTTCTTAACGTCATCAGCAGCATCTGCAGCAGGCCTGGCACCCAGTAGTGCTTCCAGGATGTAATTCTTCTGTGCAGCAATGAGGATAATCCTCAAGTTACGGACCCAGTCCGTGTAATTGCTACCATCATCTTTCAACTTTGCTTTTTCAAGGAACGCATCAAAATTCAACGGAACAACAGCACGGGCCATCTATCTACATTCAACATAGACAAGCAAAATACTATCAGGTACTAAGTTCATGATAAATTTAAGTTTAATTAATCATATCACTCAAGAACTCCCACTTAGATAGACATCCCTCTAATCATCTAAGTGATCGAGTGATCCAAATCAACTAGACCATGTCAGATCATCACGTGAGATGGAGTAGTTTTCAATGGTGAACATCACTATGTTGATCATATCTACTATATGATTCACGCTCGACCTTTCGGTCTCAGTGTTCCGAGGCCATATCTGCATATGCTAGGCTTGTCAAGTTTAACCTGAGTATTCTGCGTGTGCAACTATTTTGCACCCGTTGTATTTGAACGTAGAGCCTATCACACATGGTAATCACGTGGTGTATCAGCACGAAGAACTTTCGCAACGGTGCATACTCAGGGAGAACACTTTTATCTTTAAATTTAGTGAGAGATCATCTTATAATGCTACCGTCAAACAAAGCAAGATAAGATGCATAAAAGATAAACATCACATGCAATCAATATAAGTGATATGATATGGCCATCATCATCTTGTGCTTGTGATCTCCATCTCCAAAGCACCGTCATGATCACCATCATCACCAGCGCGACACCTTGATCTCCATCCTAGCATCGTTGTCATCTCACCAACTTATGCTTCTACGACTATCGCTACCGCTTAGTGATAAAGTAAAGCATTACAGGGCGGTTGAATTGCATACAATAAAGTGACAACCATATGGCTCCTGCTAGTTGACGATAACTCGGTTACAAAACATGATCATCTCATACAATAAAATATAGCATCATGTCTTGACCATATCACATCACAACATGCCCTGCAAAAACAAGTTAGACATCCTCTACTTTGTTGTTGCAAGTTTTACGTGGCTACTACGGGATGAGCAAGAACCGTTCTTACCTACGCATCAAAACCACACGATAGTTCGTCAAGTTACTGATGTTTTAACCTTATCAACGACCGGCTGTAGCCACACTCGGTTCAACTAAAGTTGGAGAAACTGACACCCGCCAGCCACCTATGTGCAAAGCACGTCGGTAGAACCAGTCTTGCGTAAGCATACGCGTAATGTCGGTCTGGGCCGCTTCATCGAACAATACCGCCGAACCAAAGTGTGACATGCTGGTAAGCAGTATGACTTGTATCGCCCACAACTCACCTGTGTTCTACTCGTGCATATAAAATCTACGCAGAAAACCTGGTTGGGATGCCACTGTTGGGGAACATAGTAATTTCAAAATAAATTCCTACGCACACGCAAGGATCATGGTGATGCATAACAACGAGAGGGGAGAGTGTTGTCTACGTACCCTCGTAGACCGTAAGTGGAAGCGTTTATCAATGCGGTTGATGTAGTCGTACACCTTCACGATCCGTCCCGATCAAGTACCGAACTTACGGCACCTCCGCGTTCAGCACACGTTCAGCTTGATGACGTCCTCGCCTTCTCGATCCAGCAAGAGGGGCAAAGTAGTAGATGACTTCCGGCAGCACGACAGCGTGGTGACGGTGTTGGTGAAGAACAATCTCCGCAGGGCTTCGCCTAAGCACTACGAAAACTATTACGGAGGATTAACTAGAGAGGACGGGGTTGCCGGCACACGTATTGGTGTTTCTTGATGTGTCTTGGGTGCTAGCCCTACCCCTCTATTTATATGTTGAGCCTTGGGGTCGAAACTTGGAGTAAAAGCCTCCACAAAGTCGGTTTCACCCAAAAGGCAAGAGTGCTTCTCGGACTCCAGGGCCAGACGCCAGGGTTCTCGGCGTCTGGACCCAGATGCTAGGGACCCTGGCATCTGGCCCCTGGACTCTGCAAAACTTCCTTTTGCGCTTTCCAAAAACCTTGTGGGCTTTCCCCTTTGGCCCAAATAAAGTGTTCTCGTACCCAAACATTTCGGGAAACATCCTGAACCCCTTCCGGTGAATTCCGGAACCTTTTTGGAGACCAAACACTATTATCCCTTATATCAAACTTTATCTCAGGACCATTCCGGAGTTCCTCATCATGTCCGTGATCTTATCCGGAACTACGAACAATATTCGGTTACCAACATACATAACTCATAAATACTATATCGTCAATGAACGTTAAGTGTGCGGACCCTACGGGTTCGAGAACTATGTAGACATGACCGAGACACTTCTCTGGTCAATAACCAATAGTGGAACCTGGATGCCCATATTTGTTCCTACATATTGTACGAAGATCTTTATTGGTCGAACCGCATAAGTACATACGTTGTTCCCTTTGTCATCAGTATGTTACTTGCCCGAGATTTGATTGTCGGTATCTCAATACCTAGTTCAATCTCGTTACCGGCAAGTCTCTTTACTCGTTCTGTAATACATCATCCCACAACTAACTCATTAGTTACATTCTTGGAAGGCTTATAGTGATGTGTATTACAGAGTGGGCCCAGAGATACCTCTCCGACAATCGGAGTGACAAATCCTAATCTCGAAATACTCCAACTCAACAAGTACCTTCGGAGACAACTGTAGAGGACCTTTATAATCACCCAGTTACGTTGTGACGTTTGGTAGCACACAAAGTGTTCCTCCGGTAAACTGAAGTTGCATAATCTCATAGTCATACGAACATGTATAATTCATGAAGAAAGCAATAGCAACAAACTAAATGATCGAGTGCTAAGCTAACGGAATGGGTCAAGTCAATCACATCATTCTCCTAATGATGTGATCCCGTTAATCAAATGACAACTCATGTCTATGGTTAGGAAACATAACCATCTTTGATCAACGAGCTAGTCAAGTAGAGGCATACTAGTGACACTATGTTTGTCTATGTATTCACACATGTATCATGTTTCCGGTTAATACAATTCTAGCATGAATAATAAACATTTATCATGAAATAAGGAAATAAATAATAACTTTATTATTGCCTCTAGGGCATATTTCCTTCAATGATTGTTACATGATCGATTGCATCCGGCATAATTCTCCATAACCGATCCAATGCCTACGAGTTTTTCCTATATTGTTCTTCGCTTATTTACTTTTCTGTTGCTATTGTTACAATCACTACAAAACCAAAAAATATTACTTTTGCTACCGTTACCACTACTATTATATTACTTTGCTACTAAACACTTTGCTACAGATATTAAGTTTCCAGGTGTGGTTGAATTGAGAACTCAGCTGCTAAATACTTGCGAATATTCTTTGGCTCCCCTTGTGTCGAATCAATAAATTTGGGTTGAATACTCTACCCTCAAAAACTATTGCGATCCCTTATACTTGTGGGTTATCATTTGCTTTGAATAAAACTCCTCCAGCAAGGCCCAACCTTGGTTTTACATTTGCCTAGCAACCTATTACCCTTCCCTTGGGTCAGGAAACCCAAGGTTCGTCTTTAGTTTAAACCCCCGGGGCCAGTGCTTCTCTAAGTGTTGGTCCGAACTGAGCTGCCTGCGGGCCACCTCGGGGAAACTTGAGGGCTGGTTTTACTCGTAGCCTGTCTCATCCGGTGTGCCCTGAGAACGAGATACGTGCGACTCCTATTGGGATTGTCGGCACATCGGGCGATCTTGCTGGTTACCATTGTCGAAATGTCTTGTGCATCGGGATTCCGAATCTGATCGAGTGTCCCGTGATGGATGATTGTCTCAATGGATTGTGAGCTTGTGATGGGCTAAGTTGGGACACCCTTGCAGGGTATAAAATTTCGAGAGTCATGCCCGCGGTTATGTGGCAGATGGGAATTTGTTAATGTCCGGTTGTAGAGAACTTGACACTTGACTTAATTAAAATGCATCAACCGCGTGTGTAGCCATGATGGTCTCTTTTCGGCGGAGTCCGGGAAGTGAACATGGTTCTTGTGTTATGGTTGTGCATAAGTAGTTTCAGGATCACTTCTTGATCACTTCTAGCTTCACGACCATTGCGTTGCTTCTCTTCTCGCTCTTATTTGCGTATGTTAGCCACCATATTTGCTTTTGCTTGCTGCAGCTCCACCTCACTATCTTATCCTACCCATAAGATTAAATAGTCTTGATCTCGCGGTTGTGGGATTGCCGAGTCCTCGTGACTCACGGTTACTTCCAAACAGTTGCAGGTGCCAATGATACCAGTGCAGGTGGCGCAACCGAGCTCAAGTGGGAGCTCGATGAAGATCTTTGTCGTTGTTTTATGTCTTTTCCGGATGATCAGTAGTGGTGCCCAGTTGGGAGGATCGGGGATCTAGCATTTGGGGTTGTCTTCTTTTATTTTGGTTCCGTAGTCAGACCTTGATTGTACTCTGGATGATGTATGTTTAACTTGTTATTTGTGTGAAGTTGCGATTGTAAGCCAACACTTTATCCCTTTCTTATTCAGTACACGGGATTGTGTGAAGATTACCCTATTGCGACAAAACCACCATGCGGTTATGCCTCTAAGTCGTGCCTCGACACGTGGGAGATATAGCCGCATCATGGGTGTTTCAAGTTGGTAATCAGAGCCATCCCCGACTTAGGAGCCCCCTGCTCGATCGAATCATTGACGTTGTTGAGTCTAGAACAAAAACGTTTTGAGTCTTAGGATTATATATATCGGAGAGTAGGATTCTTTTTACTCCTCAGTCCCTTCGTCACTCTGGTGAGGCCTCCTGGCGTAGAAGTTTTGACTTTCCTCTCATCAAATATCACGAACAAAATTTAGGATCACACGGGTATCCTGGGATCGTTCCGATAGTCTTGTGATGAGAACATTGTTCTTGGTGCCTCCTGACATTTAGGGGTTATGGCAGTGTCCCGGGGAGTTGAGCTCCAAGGTGTTGTCATCACAATTTTATCGTTGCAGTTCTGGAATACCTGAGTTCGCCGACATCAAAAATCTCTTTTATGCAGTTGTTGGTGAGATAACCTCGACGCCACCCAGTACTGGGGCAGGAGTTCGGGAGTATTGCCATAGCTTGTATAATGGATGCTTTTCAAAGGTTGAGGTACAAGATTTCCTAAGGTTTCTTGGTTATGTGTTGAAGGATGGATAAAACTAGATGTAGAGATTGTTAGTTTGGGTGAATATTATGCTTCCCCTGTATCCCCAACACCAAATTGCATAACCAGAAAGTTTCGGGAGTTTTATAGGTGGGAATTCAAGTATCACGTAGCATATCCTTCCAACACACACATGATACGATATGGGGTCTATCATATGTTTGTTTCCTGCTTATTTTGCAAGCCAAATACTTTGTTTTGTTTTGATTTGTGGTATTTGAGTTGCTTCAATGTCAAGTGTTGATTCCATACCTTCGCTAAGCAGTGTTCTCATATATCTATGTGGATGCTAATCTTTCTTTTTTATCAAGACTGTCATGTCAATTCTTTTTCAACTGGTGTGTTTATCTTCAAGTGGATCCGATCATTTCATCATCCGCAAGATCAACTATAAGTTTTCTCGATGGTATCCATTCCATCTGCCCAAGTTGCCTTTGTTTTCCCGCCCTCCCACCCTTTTTCTTCAAGGACTCAGATTTCTTAATCAAGTATCCTTTTTATTGATGGGAAGCCTCTTCATTCTTTTCCGTCAATATTCTATCCGGTGATTCTCATGAAGATACTAAGGAAGCTTCAAGTTCGTCATTCTTCACTCCTTTTCTTATCCGGTGGATTCAATTCAAGCTTTGTCGGTCATTTCTTTTTCTTCATTTCAAATGTTTTCTCATGCCAGTGCACCTCTTAATCATCCACCTCTTGCTATTCTTATTTATCTGGAGTGCTGAAGATATCACATAAGATTCAAGTTTCTATTCATAATCCTTTCAAGTTATTTCGAGGTCTTACCTTATTCAAGCCATTTATTTCAACCGGCGCGATCTATCTTTTAAATCGTTCAACGGTGTTTCTTTTGAGTGGGCCCTAACCCACAGGTCTTTTCACGGGATCTTACCTGACTCTTCTAATTTTTCCGAAGCTATTCTCAAACTCATTTCAAAGTGTGACGTAAGAATGGATTCCATCAGTAATATGCATTTCCAAGATCGATTCCAAATTATTTTCATTCTTGGTTCAACCCCTTCGCTTTTCATTCTCTCAGAGCATCTCAACAATTTTGGTGGTGTTTCTCGTCGTCATTCTCGAATTTGAAGACCGAAGAAGAGTTTTTTTCCTCCAAATCTTGCTCCGTTCTCGTGAAGATTCGTGGTTCTAGCTTCGTGCCATCCTCACAATTATATTTGATTGTGAGAATTCTTTTCACCCATATGGAGCAACTCAAGAGTCTTTTCAAATTGATTCTCTATAGCCCATGATCTCAGAATTATTCATTCAAGCTTTCAGCTCTCGTTCTCCAAATCATACCGGTGCATCATTCAAGTACTCTCTAATCAGTTCGTGATCTCTTTGTCATCTTGTATCTAAATTCTCTCAAGTGTCTTTGTGCATTTTTAATGCTTCCCCAAGAGCCATTCTCTTTTCTGCAATCGTTTTCGATTCTTACGGTGGTTTGTTCAAGATTCCTCTTCCTTTGCTATCATATCAATTCATTCGTTCTTCCCAAATCCTACCGGTGGTTCGTTGAAGACCTTCAAGTTGAGCTATATCTCTCCTTAATCGTTTCTACGAGAATAAGTAGTATGACAAATCCGTTGCTTGTCATCAATTTAAATTGGTGAAGGATATGCAAAACGTAATTCTTATTATTGTTTCATCCAAGTGATCTAGTTTCTTCTTTCCAGAGCGTACATCGTGACACATTTCGCGGTTCGAGATACTTCATCTTTTCTTTTCTAGAGTTCCAAGCTTCCCGCTTTATCTCGTCACGAAGCTCCATCTAAATCATCGCAAGGCTTCACCTTATGTTCTCAACTTCTCTTTCTTTTATCATCCTTTTATTACCGGAGTTCTTCATGGAGGCTGTCGTGGAATTGTGACGTCATATGTCCTAGTCTAAGGACTTAGTCGCGAGGCCAACGCATCTATGTGGTAGCATGAGAGGGGTTGAGTGGGATGAGAGACGCAGGGCGGATCAACACACAGGACGAGGATTTAGACAGCTTCGGGCCCCGGGAAACATCATCCGGTAAAACCCTACATGCTGTTTGAGGCTAGGTCTTATTATCATCACGAGGGAGTCGCCGTAAACCGGCTCCCCTCTTTGTGTCTAGCCCTAATATTGTTTCTTCTTGCTTGTAACTTGTCCTTTCTAACTTGTCCCTCTTTGGGGAGCCCTACCCCTCCTTATATATGTTGAAGGGGCGGGTTACATGTGGAGTCCTATTAGGATTAGGACTAGTCTATCTCTAACACAAACCGGATACAAGTGTTGGTCTTAACTCCTTGTAAGGCAAATATTCCTTTCCTCTTGAACCGGCCCACAATGGTTGAACCGGCCTTCATGAACCGCCAGACAGGCCGTCGGGTCTTGTTGCTCCTCTGGCCCACCTGCCGGGTTACCAATGAACTGTAAACCGTCTGGTCTGTGCAGGTCGCCGGTGAATCGCCAAGTCCGGCCGGATTATCCTTCCGGCCGGTTTACACCGCGGGGTATATCCCCGACATTAGCCCCTAGTTTAATTTGGATTCATCCATGTTAAACTGATCTACAACATAAACACAAGAACAAATTTGTCGGGTTGTGCTCCGGTTTAAATACTCTTGTAAACCGGCACTTGATCATCCTTAAATCCTTGTCACCTCCTTCTAGAAAATCCGGGTTAATAACCAGCTTCATACTCAAATTGCTGATGTTGGCTTCTTATAGAAAAAATAATGTGAAGAATAATCCAGTTGAATCGGCTTCCAAGGCGCCGGTTTTAAGAAATATTGGTCTTGACATACTCATCTGATAATCAGCCGGTTTGAAGATGTAAAATTTGCTGGATTAATATTACCAAAATTGCCGGATTGTAAATATGGATGGCACCAAGTCATAATTGTCACCAACTCCAGGTCATAATTATTGCTCAAAACTGAGCATTTGAAGATTTTTTCTCCCTTATATCCATATTACCTGTAGCCCCTAAGTCTTGAATAGAACAAAGTGATGATTTGAGACTTGTTTTCATATAATTACTGCCACTTTGAAGAAATCCATGTTGTTCATCCCAGTCACTTAGTAAAACTGAACATTCCATATTATGTAGCCCCCAAGTGCCGGGTTGTTATGCTTGCAACAACCTGGGACTTGTAATTTCCTGATGCTCATAAAGACTTCAACCAGTGTAGCCCCCAAGGGCCGGGTCATTATGCAACAATGAGCATGGACTTTGATAGATACTTCAATGAAAATAACATCATATGATGTAACCCCCATCATGGGGCTTGAATTCACGTCCACAAGGTTAAGAGCCTTTTGCTTTACCAACTGAGCAGTGGACCCTTCAATATAATGAATAAAAAGCTTTGTACCTTGAATTGTTTAACAGGAGCAATTGGTAGCCCCCAAGGGCTCATCTATAATGTGATGAGTCGGGTCTTCAATAATATGAGCAGAAAATTACTTTACATTAGCCCCCAAGTGTCATGGTGCATGCTTGCAGTGACATGAGACTTGCATGTAATCTCAATTTGAATAATGTAGCCCCCAAGTGCCGGGTCGTGAGCCTGCAGCGACTCGGGACTATTCCTTCCATTATAGAATAAATCATATCCTTTGATAAAATAATAACTGTTGCGCTAAAGCGACTTTGAAAACTCAATAATACCGGTTACTAATAACCATAAAAATCCAGCCATGTTGGCTATTCAAGATAATATAATCCGGTATGAAAAATTCATCCAACATCATAATGAAAATTCAGCCAAATTTGGCTATTTGAATAATATAACCCAATCATTTATAAGCGCATGATTCCAATGACGCAATCCAAATATATACTGGCGACATATAGTCCAAAGCCAGGCCGGTTTAATAAACTCCAGATAATTTCCCATCATATACTGGCGACTTATCGTCTTAAAGCCAGGCCGGTTTAATAAACACCGGATAATTTATCATCATGCTTTATTCAACCTGTCTCTGCATACAACAAGTTTAAAGTGTCCTGGCGGTTTACCGCCGGACGGGTCATAATGCCCAACATATAACCCAGGTTTATAACCAAGGCTGCACTTAAGAATAATCAATGAAATATATCATACCTGTGATATTGAATCACATCATTGGTTTACCAATTTTTTGTAGTAAGAGTAATAACCCCAATCTTGAGTAATGATTACTCCTTTCATACTGTGCCGGTTGATGATAAACCGTACCGGGTTGTGATAAACACCGGTTTAACCATATATAATACTGGCGACTCGTAGTCAAAACAGACCGGGCTGATAGTCTCCGGATTTAAAGGGGGATCAAAAATCATTGGCTGAACCGGAAAAATATGCTTGTTGACATAAAAGAAATCCAACAAAAGCAAAGAACGAACAAACCATGAAAACAACATGGAAGCAAAAGTAATGATAAAAACCATTTGCAAAAATATGCTATACTGAGTTGTTCAGATGGTATTACCATGGTCGGACAGGATCAAGGCCCCCAATAGGAGTGACAATGATTCAAGTCAGCCAGGTCCCCAAATGACTCGTGGCATATATGCCAGATCAAGAGGCGTGGCAATGGTTCGGGCCCGACCATGCCCCCAAGTGATTTTGTGGCCTTAGGCCGACCAAGAGGCGTGACTGGTTCAGACTTGACCAAGTCCCCAAATGATCTGGTGGCTGTCGCCTATCAAAGGGTGTTCGTTGGTTCGGACACGACCAAGGCCCCCAGTGATATATAAAAGACAAATATCAAGGGGTAAACCGGAGGCCGCTTTAAACAGAACCACTCCGTGTAACCTCGCATGATGAGAAAGACGGAGACCCCGCTTTATGAAGCAGAAGCCCCCATGTGATCAATAATACGATAGGCCAATAAAGCAGGATACCCATGTTTGAACCGCGCATCATGGCAGCAGGTTCTCTTTGGCACCTTCTTAACTTATTGCAAGAGATAAATCCTTCTTGAACCGGACATTAAACCGGATATTGAGAGCGTCAGAGCTTTGCAAGAGATAGTTTCCTTTTAAACCGGATTATAAACCGGAAGCACCACTGTGAGCCGGAAATTTTCTGATGGCCTTTTAAATTTTGCACTAATATGGCGGTTTAGGGTCCTGCATTAGATAATTTTGCAAGCCGGAGTAATTGCTCTTTTTAAAGAAGGCAATATACAATATAAAATATATTGGATGGATTTCACCTGATGTTTGCGGATGGAAAACTGCTTTGGATGACGAATAATCCGCTCACCGCAACAGAAGCGGCGGCTTAAAGCACTGCACCGGTCGGCTCAGACGGATCCTCCGGATCATGTTGACCCTCCTTTTTTTTCCAGCAGGCTTCAGTCGTGTGCCTGCAGGTTGAACGCTGGCCCAAACTCCATCAAGGACGCATGAGACTTAGGCTTCATCTGGTTTATTTGACAGCAGATGAAAAACTGACGACTCCTTGGTTTTCTCCAGACGAAATAGTGCTCGGGCTCCGCATTTGATGACAGGTAGTTGGATCCATTGTCTTTGTCCGCTTTATAAAATAGTACTTTGATCTCTCGTATGGGATACTTGAAAACCAATTGCTGTGGTCAAAACACAGGCTAGCACTTGGAATACTAGTGCTTCCAACGGTCCCCTGGATTGCTCTTTGCATGCACATGGGCGTTCGGGCACGGCAAGTTTGACGAGGCCACGGAGTTGAGTATGACAGCAGCCTTACGGCAGAAACGGGCCGGCCGTGTGACTTGACAACAGTCGACGAGTTGAAAGTGGGCGGCTCTCCAGCGGTCTGACCACTGCGGTGGTGACCGGTTTAGAGGTGTAGCAACACGGAAGCAAAACGGCGAGACGGTGTCTGCGGCGATTCACACCACCCACAGCAGCCGAGCAGCGACGCGGCCATGGCAAAGCGGCCCGTAGACAACCCGGCAAAGAACAACAGCGGTTTAGTGCTGCGGAGACGGGGGTGATCCGGACGACGGCTCTGGCCATGAGGCAACAGGGCCGGCCGGCGCGCTTGCTGCGACGACAGCAGGCCCCTGGCAGCCCGAGGCCTGGGACGGCGGTTCATCGAAGGCGGCGATTCAAGGCTGCGCTGGTGCGGTCGACCGCAACGGAGAAAACTTGGCAAGGCTCGGAGCCCACTGGTGTGCAGGCGCAGAAATCAGCAACGGTAACTGGCGGAGGCGAGACCTTGAAGACCACACCATGGAGGCTCGACGGCGGCTCGGAAGACAAGGGTGATGCGCGATTGGATCCGGTGTCGGGTTGGGGAAGCGCGGCTCCGGGTTGGTGATGGCGCAACTGAATCCGGTGCGTTGGTGGTCGAGGGCGAAGCGGACCGCTCGTGGTCTAGGGTGGAACGGACCGGAGCCGGCACACGCTGGGAGGTGGCTGAGCGCGGTGAAGAGGATGCTTCGAGTGGTGATGCGGAGGCAACCCAGCCGCCGGCGGAGGCAACCCTGGTGGGGACCCGGATCCGTGCCGGTGCGGGTGATGACGAGCGGGCGGCCGAGTCGCGCGATGAATGGCGGTGGTGATGCGGACACGCAGCAGAGCAGTGACGTCGCGCCGGCCATAGCCGCTCTGCCACAGTGGAGGTGAGACGGGTTGTGGACGGGGGCGCCGGAGGCGCTCCTGCTCATCCGCAGAAGCAGCAGGTGTTCGAGGCGAGGCCGAGGCGGAGACCAACTCCGTGATCTTATCCACTTCCTTTTTTTAGCACATGATGACTCGGTAGAACATAATACTCCCATATAATCAATTGTACAGGACTAGTCCTCCGATCCTTAGTAGAAACCACGTGGCTTTAAACCTATAACCCGGCAGCAGAATCTTCCCATGACTCGGCGGTTTAGACAGCAGATTTTTTTTCCTTTGTTGGTCTCCAACTGGACTCGGCGGATTCGACAACAATTTGACAGCTTGCAAGACGCGACATACAAACAAAGTCAATCCTCCGTTGCTTTCAATAAACCGCTTCACGTCGTCGGCGATGCACAAAACGTCAAACCCTAATTATTTTTATCTCAATCTGGTAAACTGGCACTTGATGCAGATCCTTCCAAACCGACTCATCTTCATCCGGTAACTGCAAACTTCTCGATCCCTGTAAGAAATCCCTCCAAGAACTCTACACCACCGTGCGCAGGCCCCACGGTGGGCGCCAACTATCGTGGAATTGTCACGTCAGATGTCCTAGTGTAAGGACTTAGTCGCGAGCTCAACGCATCTATGTGGTAGCATGAGAGGGGTTGAGTGGGATGAGAGACGCAGGGCGGATCAACACACAGGATGAGGATTTAGACAGCTTCGGGCCCCGGGAAACATCATCCGGTGAAACCCTACATGTTGTTTGAGGCTAGGTCTTATTATCATCACGAGGGAGTCGCCGTAAACCGGCTCCCCTCTTTGTGTCTAGCCCTAATATTGTTTCTTCTTGCTTGTAACTTGTCCTTTCTAACTTGTCCCTCTTTGGGGAGCCCTGCCCCTCCTTATATATGTTGAAGGGGCGGGTTACATGTGGAGTCCTATTAGGATTAGGACTAGTCTATCTCTAACACAAACCGGATACAAGTGTTGGTCTTAACTCCTTGTAAGGCAAATATTCCTTTCCTCTTGAACCGGCCCACAATGGTTGAACCGGCCTTCATGAACCGCCAGACAGGCCGCCGGGTCTTGTTGCTCCTCTGGCCCGCCTGCCGGGTTACCAATGAACTGTAAACCGTCTGGTCTGTGCAGGTCGCCGGTGAATCACCATGTCCGGCCGGATTATCCTTCCGGCCGGTTTACACCGCGGGGTATATCCCCGACAGAGGCTCTACATGGTTTTTCGTCAAGGATTGCTTTCATTCTTCAATTGTTCTTCAAGATTTCTCTCAAAGCTAAGATCCGCCAAGCTATACTCTAAAATAGACATGGTGTTCAGCACATGAATTATTTGAGGAGTTCAAGCATTCTTCATCTTGCATCCAAAGTGCACTCCTTCCTATCTCATCTTTTGAGGTGGTGTTATGCCATTGTTGATAATTTCCCTTCGTGTTTCATGATTCACAAATTTTCAAGAGTGACATATTTAAATCCATCATTTCCTCTTAGCTCAAGACATCTTTTAAATAAATCAATCTCTTTGTTGGAGTTATCTTCGGTTATATTTCACCTACAGCCTTCCCTAAGGAATGTTGTTATTGGGGTGCTTAACAATGATCCAAGTTATCTCTTTATCATCTTCGTGGAAGAAGTTTTTCATCTCTTTGGTGCTCTCAATCAAATCTTTTTTCCCGTGAGTGGCAGGTTCTCACCTCATTATTTTGAGATGTTTTCCATAAGGCCATAACAAGCTTACTCTTTTCGTTGTTGGTTTTCCAACAACTCCGTTCGACCCTTCTCCAAAAAATGCTTTTTCAAGCTCATTTGAGGTAGAAGATGTTGTTTTCTCCTCCGTTCTTTCGATACCATTCCTACATTTGTTCCGGAGGCATTGTGATGTTGCTCTCTTCGACCCATCATCTTGTTATGTCAAGATCATTTTCAATTCCTTCCATTAACAGTCAGAGTGATGAACAAAATTATATCATTCTTATTCCTTCTCTATCTTGTTTTAACCGGAGTGTTGTGTCTATCATTCCTCTTCTAACCAGACTCTCATCCAAGTGCTTTCATTTTGCCAAGTTCATATTCTATGCCTTGAATTTCCAACCGAAGTTTTGTCTTAATTGATCCTTATCGTTCCTTGTACATCTCGTTTCAACCGGAGTGCTTGCATGTACTTCTTGTCCATTGCAACCCTTTTCTTATGCCTTTCAACCTAAAAGGCTCTAGTAAGGTTCCTTGTTCCTTTTTTCTAATGGAGTGTTTTCAACTTTGTTCATCTTCGTTGTATTTTTTCTTTCAATTTGTTCAACCTCGCAAGGTTCTTCGGTTTCACACATTTGTCAAAGAAGCAACTTAGTTTTACCTCTTCCCCTTCCTCTTCCGTTTCCCTCGGTGCCATCCTAGATCTCGGGATGAGATCCTCTTGTAGTGGTGGAGTGTTGTAACGCCCCGAGACTGTTGCGCCAGGTGTCTTCCAGTTATTCGCCGTTGTTTCCTCGTCATTCGCTTGTGTGATGCATCTTGCCATGTCATCATGTGCATTGCATAATCATGATTTCAAAACTTGCATCTGTCCGGGTCCCCCAGTTCTCTTTGTTGTCCGTTCTGAGCCCAGGCACACTCGCATGCACCCGCGGCACGTCCGAAATAGTATTTTATAAGTGGCTGGAGAATGTTTTCAGAATGGGATGAGAGTTGGCGTGCGGTCTTGTTATGTTGTAGGTAGGCCTCCTGCCAAGTTTCATCGCAATTGGAGTCCGTTTGATGCCCCAATGGATAACTATAGCGGCATTATAGTCGGTCAAATGTCGGACGTTTTCGGTCTTCGAAAACTGCAGTTGGGCCTCTCTCTTCTCTTCTCTTCTCTCAGCCCGAGGCCTTCTGCACAGCCCACCTGCAGCCAATCTAGTCCACCTGTGTTCGGAGCCGCACGATCGCAATCCGAGGGTCCAAAAACCACCAACCCCCCCTCCTAACCCAAGCCACCTACCCTATATAAACAACCCCTAATCCATTTTTGGACAAACCTAGCTCTTCCCATACCCCTAGACCCCTTCTCCTAGGATCCGCCACCACTAGCCTCAGCCAACCCCCTCCACCTCGAAATCCGCCGCCGACCAGCATCCCTCTACCACTTGGCGCATCCCCAACGGTTAGCGCCGCCGCAGCCGCCCGCTCCAGCCAACCACCGAGCGCCACATCGCCCCCTCAGCCTCCACCACCACCGTGGCCCTCCAGGCCCATCCAAAGACCCGCCCGGGCCCGAATCGCGCTGCCGCTGTGCGCCCGAGCGTGCTTGCTCGCCCGCTCATACGCCTCCTCCCGCTGGAGCCCCGCGCCGCCTCGCGCTTCGCCTCCATCCTACCAGCCACCGGAGTGCCGCCGCCGGCGACCTCCACCTCAGGCCAGAGCTCCGCCGTCCCTGCCTCTTCTCTCTCTCTCATCTCCTCCCATCGCTCACATCTCCAGCTCTCTCTTTCTCTCCTACAGGTAACAGCGCGCCCCGCCGCCGTTCATCCAACGCTCTGCCTCGCCGCCGGTCGGATCCGGCGACATTCGCCTCGGATCCGTCGCCCCGACCCGTTTCCGGCCTCCCCTGCCGCTGCCTCGCCCGGATCAGGTGGATCCGGCGAGCTCTTCGCTGCCGTTGTCCGCATCGAGCTCGTGCTCGATCCCCGCTTCAGGAACGAGACGATGAGCGCCCAGCAACCGCGTTGACTGCTTCGGTCAGATCCGGTGGGCCCGCGCTGCTTCCCCGTCAGTCCAATGCGCCTTCTCTCCAAGGCCCAACCATGGCCTCCTCTCTGGCCCAGCTTCAGTTTCAGCCTGCTAGGCCCGATGTGAGCAGCTCCCCCAGCCCTTCACTCGCATCTATTTACTTCCCTGCTGCGAATTTGTTAATTATTCCAGAGAAAACCTATTTTACAGATTAGCCCCTAAAATCTTCATGCATTTAATAACCCTTGAACCATGCATCGGATTAACATAAGTTATATATGAAAAATGCTTAGATTTTTGTCTAGTTTCATAATATGCCACTTTCATGCATGCTTAAAATGTTTAAAATGATGTTTGGGTTTATTTTGCATAATGCCATGTTAAAATGTTTTATTTCATAACTAATTAACTGTAGCTCCGAATTTAATAAACGTTATATGTAAATAGGGTAGAAAAATGCCTAGTTTAACATGTTGCACTCATCTTGCATGTTTAACAACTCTAAAATATGGTTTAGGGCAGAACAGTACCAACTCTAAAATTTGCATATGAGGATTTTCCGGATTTGTTGTTTGTTGTTACGGCCTCATTTAAACTTGCCTAGATAGGTAGTTTTCATATGCTTCACCCCTTGCCATGTTTAAACAAATTTAATATATATTTTTTGAGAAAATTTTTTAATATTGTTGGGTACATAAACGAGAGTGAACTAAATGATTGAATGTGGTGTTTTGTCAATATGCAACTCGTTGCATACTGAGCTCCACTTAATTTGGAGTACTGTTTGTGCACTTTGCCATGCCATGCCTCATTAAACCAGACATGCATCATACTTGGTTGTGCATCATGCCATGTTCATGTGATGGTTGTTTACTATGTTGCTTGCTTCTTTCCGGGTTGCTTCTCTCGTTAGCTTCGGTTTCGTTCGGAGTTGTGATGATTCGTTCAACTACGTTGGGTCGTCTACTTCTTGGACTCGTTCTTCTTCCTTGCGGGATCTCAGACAAGATGGCCATACCCTCGATATCACTTCTATCTTTGATTGCTAGTTGTTCGCTCTATCGCTATGTCGCGCTACCTACCACTTGTTATATCATGCCTCCCATATTGCCATGTCAAGCCTCTAACCCGCCTTCCTAGCAAACCGTTGTTTGGCTATGTTACCACTTTTGCTCAGCCCCTCTTATAGCGTTGCTAGTTGTAGGTGAAGCTAAGGTTTGTTCCATGTTGGATCTTGGATATGTTGGGATATCACAATATTTCCTATTTTAATTAATGCATCTATATACTTGGTAAAGGTGGAAGGCTCGGCCTTATGCCTGGTGTTTTGTTCCACTCTTGCCGCCCTAGTTTCCGTCATACCAGTGTTATGTTCCTTGATTTTGCATCCCTAACACGATGAGGGGTATGGGACCCTCTTGACAGTTCGCTGTGAATAAAACTCCTCCAGCAAGGCCCAACCTTGGTTTTGCATTTGCCTAACAACCTATTCCCTTCCCTTGGGTCGGCCAACCCGAGGGTCATCTTTATTTTAAACCCCCCCGGGCCAGTGCTTCTCTAAGTGTTGGTCTGAACCGAGATGCCTGCGGGTCCACCTCGGGGAAACTTGAGGATGGTTTTACTCGTAGGATGTATCATCCAGTGTGCCCTGAGAACGAGATACGTGCGATTCCTATCATGATTGTCGGCACATTGGGCGGTCTTGCTGGTTTAGTTTTACCATTGTCGAAATGTCTTCTGCACTGGGAATCTGACTTTGATCGGGTGTCCTGCGATGGAGGATTGTCTCCGCGGATCGTGAGCTTGTGAAGGGCTAAGTTGGGACACCCCTCCAGGGTATAAACTTTTGAGGGCCGTGCCCGCGGTTATGTGGCAGATGGGAATCTGTTAATGTCCGGTTGTAGAGAACTTGACACTTGACTTAATTAAAATGCATCAATCGCATGTGTAGCCATGATGGTCTCTTTTCGGCAGAGTCTGGGAAGTGAACACGTTTCTTGTGTTTATGGTTGTGTGTAACTAGTTTCAGGATCACTTGTTCATCACTTCTAGCTTCACAACTGTTGTGTTGCTTCTCTTCTCGCTCTTATTTGCTTATGTTAGCCACCATATTTTCTTAGTGCTTGCTGTAGCTCCACCTCACTACCTTATCCTACCCATAAGCTTAAATAGTCTTGATCTCACGGGTGTGAGATTGCTGAGTCCTTGTGACTCACGGTTACTTCCAAACAGTTGCAGGTGCCGATGATACCAATGCAGGTGGCGCAATCGGGATCAAGTGGGAGCTCGATGAAGATCTTGGTCGTTGTTTTGTGTCTTTTCCGAATGATCAGTAGTGGTGCCCAGTTGGGATGATCGGGGATCTAGCATTTGGGGTTGTCTTCTTTTATTTTGGTTCCGTAGTCAGACCTTGATTGTACTCCGGATGATGTATGTTTAACTTGTTATTTGTGTGAAGTGACGATTGTAAGCCAACTCTTTATCCCTTTCTTATTCAGTACATGGGATTGTGTGAAGATTACCCCTCTTGCAACAAAACCACCATGCGGTTATGCCTCTAAGTCATGCCTCGACATGTGGGAGATATAGTTGCATCATGGATATTACAACCCTTCCCGAGGTTCGAGCGCTAAGACGAGGAGCACTCCTGAGGTCGGGCCGCAGGCAGGGGCTCCCGAGGCTGGTGGCTTGAGGAGCTCCTCCCGAGGTGGCGCCGACTTCGCGGGCGGAGGTGCCACCGAAGGCTTGAATAGCCGTCCCTCGAAGATGCCAGGCTCTTGGTGTAGCCGCTTGGATGCTCTTTTGGCGATGTCGTCGGCCTCCTTGTTGTTGCCATGGGGCACATGCTGTAGCTCCAGGCCCAGGAAGTGCTTCTCCATTTTGCGTACCTCCATGAGGTATGCCTCCATATGCTCATCCTTTGGTTCGTACACCTTGTTGGAGAAGTTGAAGAGGAGTTGCGAGTCTCCCTTGATGGTGAAGCGTTTCAGCCCCAGGGCCACTGCAGCCTTGAGGCCGGCGATGAGACCCTCGTACTCTGTGATGTTATTGGAGACCTTCTCGCCCCGTTGGAAGTAGAGCTGCACGACGTAGTAAAGTTTGTCCTGAGTGGGCGAGATGAGCACAGCTCCAGCCCCCGTGCCCTGGTGTGCGAACGCGCCATCAAAGAACATGACCCAGCCATCCGGTGCTTCACTCCCTGGCAAGAGGGATCGGTTCTCGCCTGCTTCAAGCTCCGGGGTGTCGGTCCATTCTACCATAAAGTGGACGAATGCAGCCCACTTGATGACCCTGGTTGTGCTGAACTCCAGGTCAAACACTTGCAGCTTGATGTTCCATTCGGTGACTCTTCCCGTGGCATTGGGGCTCCTGAGCACTCTCTCCAATGGGTAAGTTGAGACGACCTTGATGGGGTGACCCTGGAAGTAGTGGCGCAGGTTACGCGAGGCCACTAGGAACGCGAGAAAGAGCTTCTGAGGCATGGGGTATCGCGCTCTCGCATCTCGTAGCATTGTGCTGACGAAGTACACTGGGTGCTCGACGAGGGCGGGAGAGCTGATGAAGTTTTTGGCTCCCGGGGGCTGAGGCTGCCTCAGGAGCATAGCCTCGATGTTGTGCTACCTCATCCGGCTTGGCAGCTCCACTTGGCGGGCCCTTGACCTAGGGCTCCTCTCTGAGGGCCACCAGGGCCGCGCTGGCGGAGTGGGGTGTGGCAGACATGTAGAGTACCAAGGGCTCGAGAGGACGAGCCGCCACCATCACCGCGGGCTAGTCAAGTATATCTTGAGGTCTTGAAATGCCAAGTCGACCTCGGGGGTCCACTCGAATGGAGATGAAGAACAGCAAGGCGCACTCCCCCAACTTGGAGATGAAGCACCCCAGCGAAGTCACGCAGCCCGCAAGCTTCTGCATCTCCTTGAGGTTTTGTGGTGGGCTCATGTCTTCGATTGACTTGACCTTCTTTGGGTTGGCCTCGACCCCCCTGTGGGACATGAGGAAGCCCAGCAGCTTGCCGGAAGGAACACCAGACATGCACTTCTCCGGGTTGAGCCGCAGGTCCACCTGGCGCAATCTCGCGAAGGTCTCCTCCAGGTCCTGAATTAAGGTTCTTGCCTCCCGAGACGTCACCACAATGTCATCGACGTAGGCCTCAGGGTTTCTCCCAAGCTGCCGCCCCAAGGCGATGTGCATCGGTCGCTGGAAGGTCACTCCCGTGTTGCGCAGTCCGAATGGCATACAAGTGTAGCAGTATACCCCGCATGGGGTCAAGAAAGCTGTTTTCTCCACATCTTCCACCGCCATCTTGATCTGGTGGTAGCCCGAGAACGCATCCAGGAAACATAGCAAATCACACTCGGCGGTGGAGTCCACAATCCGGTCGATGCGCGGCAGTGGGAATGGGTCTTGGGGGCAAGCCTTGTTGAGGTTGGTGAAGTCGACACACATGCGCTCCTTCTCTCCTTCCTTCGGCACGACGACCGGGTTCGCCAGCCACTCTGGGTACCAAACCTCGCGAATGAAACCCGCTGCCTCCAGCTTGTGGGTTTCCTAAACGATAAAGGGCTGCTTGTCCGTGGACTGTCGCCTCGCCCTCGGCTTGACAGGGCGCATGTTGGGGCATACCCTTAGATGATGGTCAATCACTCCTCTTGGGACCCCAACCAAGGAGAATACTTCCTTGTTCGCCCGCAAGAAGCCCACCAACTCCCTTTCTTGATCTGGGGCGAGGTCGGCACCTATAGTAAAGGTGGCGCCAGAGACCCCGTTCTCGTCGACCGGTATCTGCTTCATCTTGGCTTGACCTTGAGTGAATAGCTGCTTCTTCTTGGTCGGCCTAGCCCCCTTGTCGGCCGGGAAAGCTGCCGCTGTGGCCCTGAAGGCGAGCTTGAGGGCCTCCACGGCTTCCTTGGTGTCTCCGACCATGGTGAGGATGCCCTTGCTCCCTGGCATCTTCATTAGGTTGTAGGCAGGATGGGTAGCTGCCATGAACTGGGCCAGCGCCGGGTACCCGAGGATGGCGTTGTACAGTAAGCCGATGCAGGCGATGTCGAAGTCGATTAGCTCGGTGCGGTAGTTGTCACGTGTGCGGATGGTCACGGGGAGACGGATCTGCCCCAGGGTGTTGGAGGAGCCGCCGCCGACTCTAGAGAAAGGCTTGCTGGGGCGGAGCCACTCAAGTGGTATGTGAAGGAGACTAAAAGCCTCCACGGAGAGCATGTTGAGGACGGCCCCGCCATCGATGAGGGTCTTGGTGACGGCCACGCTGCACATGGTGGGCATGCAAAGCATCGGGAGCACGCCCGAACCGATGGTGGAGACTGGGTGATCCCTTGAGTCGAAGGTCAGGTCGGCCTTGGGCGCCGCCCAACCCGGGGAAACCCCCTGTCATGTGGAGGTGGCGTCGATCTGGCGAAAGAACGGCTTGGCATGACGGTCCGAGGGCGGCACCTGCGAGCCACCGAGGAGAGCCGCGACGATTGGGGGTGCTGGTCCCTCGAAGCGCGTGATGAAGAGGTCACGCAGCTCCTCTCAGGAGGCCATAGAAGATTCCAGCAGATGGAGGAGCCAGGCATGCGGCACGCCAGCATCCGGCTTGCAGGACGGCCTCCTCGTACGCCAGCAGGAAGGCTGCGGGATCCGCCACACCATCGTAACGGGGCGACATCTCCGGCTTGAACTTGTGCGGCCACCACACCCACCGCAAGGCAGGGATGAAGGCCTGAAGCCCAACGGCGCTGTGGAGGGCGCCCGTCGATCCAGTCAGTGAAGCGGCGACGTCCATGAGAGCCGGTCGAAGCGGCGAGGCCGTCGGGGGCAAGCTTCGGCGTACCCCTATCTGGCGCGCCAAATGTCAAATTTTGGGTTCCGGCAAAACCCTTGAGGTTCGAACACTGGGGTGCACACGAAGATCTCTCCCCCTCTAGCTCGCACACACCATGATCTCACGGCCTAGCTCGGCGAACCCAAAGAACACATGACGCAAGAGTTTATACTGGTTCGGGCCACCAATGCGGTGTAATACCCTACTCCAGTGTGGTGGATTGCCTCTTCGGCGTACCCCTACCTGGCGCACCAAATGTCGAATTTTGGGTTCCGGCAAAACCCTTGAGGTTCGAACACTGGGGTGCACACGAAGATCTCCCCCCCTCTAGCTCGCACACACCATGATCTCACGGCCTAGCTCGGCGAACCCAAAGAACACATGACGCAAGAGTTTATACTGGTTCGGGCCACCAATGCGGTGTAATACCCTACTCCAGTGTGGTGGATTGCCTCTTGGGATGAGGATGAACGGTTACAAGGGAAGAACAGCCTCGTGAGGAGAGGTGCTCTTGTGCTTGGTGAGTGTGGCGGCTTTGGTGGAATGGGTCTGGTCCAAGATGAGACCCTCCTATGGTGGTGGCTAGTCCTATACATATAGAGGCCCGGGTCCTCTTCCCAAATATCAGGCGGAAGGTATCCCACAATGGCCGATTCGAAGGGGGATAACTAGTACAAGCTATCCTGACAAAAGTAGTCTTCGCCTGCCAAAGGCTCTAGTGGTGACGCCGTCTTGGGCTCCACAGTGACCTCCGTCCTGCTGTCCTGCTATTCTTGGTCTCATTGCACCGATATGGAAACCTTTGCCTGATGCCTCGGGACTCCTCGTCTGCGCTTGCCTCTTTAGCACCAAAGAGAAAACAAGGACACTACGTGCGCTGGCGCCCGCCTAGCTCCCGTCGTCATGGCTTGCGTCACACAAACCTCGTGAGGTGTCCCTTGCCTTGATCGCTCCGCCCCTCGTGAGCCAGCCTGGTGAGGCCGTCCCTGAGGAGCTCTTGCGTCGTCCGCCTCGCGAGGCTTGGCCCCTCGCGAGGGTCTTGAGTGTTTGCTAGTGAAGATGGGCCGTACATCACCGTTGATGGAGCCACGCTGTGGGCCGCAGGCAGGCAAGTCTGGGGACCCCCATTCGTAGAACGCCGACAGATATCAATGAAATGGGTAGTATCGGTGGACTGAACTACAGAATGCCATAATAAGAGGGGGATAGCTAGTCCTATCGAAGACTACGCTTCTAGCAGCCTCCATCTTGAAGCATATAGAAGAGAGTAGATGGTAAGTTAACCAAGTAACATCGTGTAGCATAATCCTACCCGCCGATCCTCTCCTTCTCGCCCTATTAGAGAGCGATCATCGGGTTGTATATGGCACTTGAAAGGGTGTGTTTTATTAAGTATCCGGTTCTAGTTGTCATAAGGTCAAGGTACAACTCCTGGTCGTCCTTTTACCGAGGGACACGGCTATTCGAATAGATAAACTTCCCTGCAGGGGTGCACCACATAACCCAACACTCCTGATCCCTCTGGCCAGACACACTTTCCTGGGTCATGCCCGGCCTCAGAAGATCAACACATCGCAGCCCCGCCTAGGCACAACAGAGAGGTCAGCACGTCGGTCTAAATCCTATGGCGTAGGGGTCTGGGCCCATCGCCCATTGCACACCTGCACGTTGCAAGGGCGGCCCGAAGCAGACCTAGCCTCCCTAATACAAGAGCAGGCGTTCCAGTCCAATCCGGCGCGTGCCGCTCAGTCGCTGACGTCAAGAAGGCTTCGGCTGATACCACGACGTTGAGTGCCCATAACTATTCCCACGTAGTTGGTTAGTGCATATAGGCCAGTGGCCAGACTCAGATCAAATACCAAGATCTCGTTAAGCGTGTTATTTTGAAGTACCCGCGGACGCTGACCAGGACGAGGCCCACCTCTCACCTAGGTGGTCTCAACCTGCCCTGTCGCTCCACCACAAAGTAACAGTCAGGGGCCGTCTGGAACCCAGGCCCACCACTACCCAGATGGAACCACCTGCCCCTTCAGCCCCCACATCGGAATCACTTGCGGGTACTCTACGAGTCGACCCGACTTTAGTCACCACCTGTATAACATATTATGTATATAAGTATATACCCGTGATCACCTCCCGAGTGATCACGGCCCGGTAGTATAGCATGGCAGACGAACAAGAATGTAGGGCCACTGATGGAATACTAGCATCCTATACTAAGCATTTAGGATTGCAAGTAAGGGCAACAATTGTAGCAACAATGACAGGCTATGCAGCATAATAGGATTAACCGAAAGTAGTAACATGCTACACTACTCTAATGCAAGCAGTAGAGAGAAGGAATAGGCGATATCTGGTGATCAAGGGGGGGCTTGCCAGGAAGCTCCGCCGAGAAGGAGGGGTCGTCAACATCGTAGTCGTACTGGGTATAGCTGCAGCGGCGGTCTCGGTGTCTAACGAGAGAAGAGGGGGGAGAAACTATAAATATAATGCAAACATAAGCATGAGGATGCATGACATGACAACGTGCGGTGCTAGGTGTGCCCTAGCACGGTAGGAGGTGGTACCAGCGAAGGGGGGAAACATCCGAGAAAGTATTCCCGGTGTTTCGCGTTTTCGGACAGATGAACTAGAGGGGAAAGTTGCATGTTCGCTATGCTAGGGATGTGTGGCGGACGAACGGGCTACGTATCCGGATTTGTCTCCTTGTTCTGAGCAAATTTCATGTACAAAACATTTTCATCCGAGTTACGGTTTATTTTATATTATTTTCCAAAGTTTTAATAATATTCTGGAATTATTATAAATTAGAAATTAAATAGCTAAATGCTAGGTGCACCCAACTCTGCATACACAGAAGTGTACCAGAGGCTCACATGTGGGCCAGAGGGTCTGATAACCCACAAGTATAGGGGGTCGCAGCAGTTTTCGAGGGTAGAGTATTCAACCCAAATTTATTGACTCGACACAATGGGAGCCAAAGAATATTCTCAAGTATTAACAGTTGAGTTGTCAATTCAACTGCACCTGAAAGACTTAATATCTGCAGCAAGGTATTTAGTAGCAAAGTAATATGGAAGTAACCGTAACGGTGGCAAAAGTAACAGTATTGGTTTTGTAGTGATTGTAGTAGTGGCAACGAAAAAATAACTAAGCAAAGATCAATATATGAAAAGCTCATAGGCATTGGATCAGTGATGGATAATTACGCCAGATGCAATTCCTCATGCAACAGTTATAACATAGGGTGACACAGAACTAGCTCCAGTTCATCAATGTAATGTAGGTATGTATTCCGAATATAGTCATACGTACTTATGGAAAAGAACTTGTATGACATCTTTTGTCCTACCCTCCCGTGGCAACGGGGTCCTATTGGAAACTAAGGGATACTAAGCCCTCCTTTTAATTAATAGAGTACCGGAACAAAGCATTAGCACTTAGTGAATAAATGGACTCCTCAAACTATAGTCATCACTGGTAATTGTCCCGATTATTGTCACTTCGGGGTTAACGGACCATAACACATAGTAGGTGACATTGACTTGCAAGATAGAATCAAGAACTCAGATATATTCATCAAAACATTATAGTTTCAGATCTGAAATAATGGCACTCGGGCCCTAGGGACAAGCATTAAGCATAGCAAAATCATAGCAACATCAATCTCAGAACATAATGGATACTAGGGATCAAACCCTACCAAAACTAACTCGATTACATGATAAATCGCATCCAGCCCATCACCGTCCAGCAAGCCTACGATGGAATTACTCACGCACGACAGTGAGCATCATGAAATTGGTGATGGAGGAAGGTTGATGATGACGATGGCGATGGATTCCCCTCTACGGAGCCCCAAACAGACTCCAGATCAGCCCTCCCGAGAGAGATTAGGGCTTGGCGGCGGCTCCGTATCGTAAAACACGATGAATCCTTCTGTCTGATTTTTTTCTCCACGAACGTGAATATATGGAGTTGGAGTTGAGGCCCGTAGAGCACCAGGGGGCCCACGAGGCAGGGGGCGCGCCCAGGGGGGTAGGCGCGCCCCACACCCTCATGGATAGGGTGTGGGCCCCTTGGCCTTGATTCTTTCGCCAGTATTTTTTATATATTCCAAAAATATTCTCTGTTGATTTTCAGGTCATTCCGAGAACTTTTATTTCTGCAGAAAAATAACACCATGGCAATTCTGCTGAAACCAACGTCAGTTCGTGTTAGTTCCATTCAAATCATGCAAGTTAGAGTCCAAAACAAGGGCAAAAGTGTTTGGAAAAGTAGATACGTTGGAGACGTATCAACTCCCCCAAGCTTAAGCCGTTGCCTGTCCTCAAGCAATTCAGTTGACAAACTGAAAGTGATAAAGAAAAACTTTTACAAACTCTGCTTGCTCTTGTTATTGTAAATATGTAAAGCCAGCTGATACGTCTCCATCGTATCTAAAAATTTTGATTGTTCCATGCCAATATTCTACAACTTTCATATACTTTTGGAAACTTTTTATACTATTTTTGGGACTAACATATTGATCCAGTGCCCAGTGCCAGTTCCTGTTTGTTGCATGTTTTTTGTTTCGCAGAATATCCATATCAAACGGAGTCCAAATGGGATAAAAACTGACGGAGATTTTTTTTGGAATATGTATGATTTTTCGGAAGAAAAATCCACGCGAGACGGTGCCCGAGGTGGGCACGAGGCAGGGGGGCGCGCCTGCCCCCCTGGGCGCGCCCCTGACCCTCGTGGGCCACCCGTAAGGCAGTTGATGCCCTTATTTTGTCTCAAGAAAGCTAATATAAGAAACGGTGAAAGGGAAGAATCTGGGAGCGCAGAAACAGAGAGAGACAGAGAGACATATTTAATCTCGGAGGGGCTCTCGCCCCTCCCATGCCATGGAGGCCAAGGACCAGAGGGGAAACCCTTCTCCCATCTAACGAGGAGGTCAAGGAAGAAGAAGACGAAGGGGCCACCTCTCCCTTCTCTTCCGGTGGCGCCGGAACGCTGTCGTGGCCATCATCATCATCATCATTACCGCGATCTACACCAACACCTCCGCCATCTTCACCAACATCTCCATCACCTTCCCCCCTCTATCTACAGAGGTCCACTCTCCCGCAACCCACTATACCCTCTACTTGAACATGGTGCTTTATGCTTCATATTATTATCCAATGATGTGTTGCCATCCTATGATGTCTAAGTAGATTTTCGTTGTCCTATCGGTGGTTGATGAATTGCTATGATTGATTTAATTTGCTTGTGGTTATGTTGCTGTCCTTTGGTGCCCATCATATGATTGCGCGCATGGATCACACCCTAGGGTTAGTTGTATATTGATAGGACTATGTATTGGAGAGCAAGAGTGACAGAAACTTCAACCTAGCATAGAAATTGATGCATACAGGATTGAAGGGGGACCAATATACCTTAATGCTATGGTTGGGTTTTACCTTAATGAACATTATTAGTTGCGGATGCTTGCTAATAGTTCCAATCATAAGTGCATAGAATTCCAAGTCAGGGATGACATGCTAGAAGTGGCCTCTCCCACATAATACTTGCTATCAGTCTAGTAAAGTAGTCAATTGCTTAAGGGGCAATTTTGAAACTCCTATCACCACTTTTCCACACTCGCTATATTTACTTTATTGTTTCTTTATCTAAACAGCCCCTACTTTTTATTTACGTACTCTTTATTATCTAGCAAACCTATCCAACAACACCTACAAAGTACTTCTAGTTTCATACTTGTTCTAGGTAAAGCGAACGTCAAGCGTGCGTAGAGTTGTATCGGTGGTCGATAGAACTTGAGGGAATATTTATTCTACATTTAGCTCCTTGTTGGGTTCGACACTCTTACTTATCGAAAACTGTTGCGATCCCCTATACTTCTGGGTTATCAAGACCTTTTTCTGGCGTCGTTGCCGGGGAGCAATAGCGTGGGGTGAATATTCTCGTGTGTGCTTGTTTGCTTTATCACTAAGTAATTTTTATTTGTTGTTCTTAGTTGTTATTTATCTTTAGTTATGGATATGGAACACGAAATACCAAAAAAAAATTAGGTGTACTTGCTACTCATGGAGATGGGGAACCTCCTAAAACCCTCGATGCTGGTTATGTGAAAAATATTATGTACTACTTTAATAATCCTGAGAAAACCCCATTCAATTATGTAATGGGAGTAACGTTGGATCAACGTGAATACTTTAGGGATTACCGCTTGACACAAAAAGGGAAACTATTATGGGATCAAATTCATATATTGAATTGGTATGCTAGGCAACTATGCTTGAGATATGATTATACTTGTTGCTCTAAGATGAAGGCTCCACACCTTCCCTTTTTATGCGAATTTAATGATAATAAAACCTTAGCTTCTTATGCTAGAGGTATATATGATTACTATGATGTGGAACAAATAGAAGAATTTGTTGCTTTTATGGGTGCTTATGAAATTGAATCTATGTTTAAAGAGTTTGAAGATTTTGATGATTCGGTTTATAGACCTGAAAATTTAGCTATCCTTAAATATTGTTATGAGAATTATGAATACAATTACAACATTAATGCACTTATTGAGAAAGTCTCCGCTGTCCTAGACGAGACTAATATTTTGCAGGAAAATATGGAAGAAGAAGTTGATGAAACTGTGAGCTCATTGGATGAAAAAGATGAGGAGGAGAGCGAAGAACGAAAGGAGGAAGAGCGGATTGATCACCCGTGCCCACCTTCTAATGAGAGTAACTCTTCAACTCATACATTGTTTAATTCCCCTTCATGCTTACCGAAGGATGAATATTATGATAATTGCTATGATCTCGTCGATTGTTTTGAAATATCCCTTTTTGAATTATAATTATGGAGATGAACTTGCTATAGTTCCTTATGTTAAACATGAAATTGTTGCTATTGCACCCACGCATGATAGTCCTATTATCTTTTTGAATTCTCCCGACTACACTATATCGAAGAAGTTTGCACTTATTAAGGATTATATTGATGGGTTGCGTTTTCCTATTACACATGATGATTTTGATGAGTATAATATGCATGTGCTTGCTGCTCCTACTTGCAATTATTATGAGAGAGGAATTATATCTCCACCTCTCTATGTTTCCAATACATTAAAATTGCAAGAAACCGTTTATACTATGCATTGGCCTTTACTTTGTGTGGATGAATTGTTCTTTTACGACATGCCTATCCATAGGAAGAGAGTTAGACTTCGTCATTACATGATATATGTTACTTTGTGCTCACCACTAAATTACAAATCATTGTTAATTAAAATTGGCTTTGATATACCTTGGGATCCGGGTGGATCCATTACTTGAGCACTATATGCCTAGCTTAATGGCTTTAAAGAAAGTGCTGCCAGGGAGACAACCTGGAAGTTTTAGAGAGTCATTTATTTCTATTGAGTGCTTTTATATAGTTTAAAAACAACAAAATAAAGAGGGGAACCCAAAACTTTTTCAAAATTGAAAGCGAAAGTGAGAAAGACAAGCATTGTTGAAGTGGGAGCTAGCCTTGAACTTCGTTCATGCTCATGGAAACTTTGTGAATCTTGATTACAGAAACTTTTCAATAAAATAATTATCCCCTTGTACAATTCCTTTGTATTATAAAAATAATGTGCCAAGGTTTGCCTTTATGATGTTTACATTTGCTTGATGGTTTGTACGGTGCAGGACAGAAACTTTGTCTGTAGTGTGTGATTTTACATGTTTTTCTGGAACGTCAAATGGTTCTAATTATTTTTGCACTGTCTTCCTATACAAATTGTTTATTTTTCCTAATTTTTGTAGAATTTTTCAAGTATCAGAAGTATGGTGAATGTTCAGATTATTACAGACTATTCTGTTTTAGACAGATTCTGTTTTAGACAGATTCTGTTTTTGATGCATAGTTTGCTTGTTTTGATGAAACTATCAATTTATATTAGTCGATTAAGCCATGAAAAATTTATATTACAGTAGACACGATGAAAAAACAAAATATGAATTGGTTTGCAACAGTACTTAGAGTAGTGATTTTCTTTATTATACTAACGGATCTTACCGAGTTTTCTGTTAAAGTTTTGTGTGGATGAAGTGTTCGATGATCGAGAAGGTCTCGATGTGAGAAGAAGGAAGAGAGGCAAGAGCTCAAGCTTGGGGATGCCCGAGGCACCCCAAGTAAATATTCAAGGAGACTCAAGCGTCTAAGCTTGGTGATGCCCCAGAAGGCATCCCCTCTTTCTTCAACAAGTATCGGTATGTTTTCGGATTCGTTTCGTTCATGCGATATGTGCAATCTTGGAGCGTCTTTTGCATTTAGTTTTCATTTTTCTTTCATGCACCATGCTGGTATGACATAGTCCTTGGTTGATTTATAGAATGCTCTATGCACTTCACTTATATCTTTTGAGTATGGCTTTATAGAATGCTTTATGTGCTCCACTTATATCATTTGAAGTTTGGATTGCCTGTTTCTCTTTACATAGGAAACCGCCATGTGTAGAATGGTCTTTTGCTTCACTTAGATTTGTTAGAGCGTGGGCATATCTTTTGTATAAAGAACTAAACTCTCTTGCTTCACTTATATCTATTTAGAGAGATGATAGGAACTGGTCATTCAGATGGTTAGTCATAAAATCCTACATAAAACTTGTAGATCACTGAATATGATATGTTTGATTCCTTGCAATAGTTTTGCGATATAAAGATGGTGATATTAGAGTCATGCTAGTGGGTAGTTGTGGATTTGTACAAATACTTGTGTTGAGGTTTGTGATTCCCCTAGCATGCACGTATGGTGAACCGTTATGTAACGAAGTCGGAGCATGATTTATTTATTGATTGTCTTCCTTATGAGTGGCGGTCGGGGACGAGCGATGGTCTTTTCCTACCAATCTAACCCCCTAGGAGCATGCGCGTAGTACTTTGTTTCGATGACTAATAGATTTTTGCAATAAGTATGTGAGTTCTTTATGACTAATGTTGAGTCCATGGATTATACGCACTCTCACCCTTCCACCATTGCTGGCCTCTCTAGTACCACGCAACTTTCGCCGGTACCATAAACCCACCATATACCTTCCTCAAAACAGCCACCATACCTACCTATGATGTCATTTCCATAGCCACTCCGACATATATTTCCATGCAAATTCCATCATCATCATATACATGACTTGAGCATCATTGTCATATTGCTTTGCATGATCGTAAGATAGCTAGCATGATGTTTTCATGGCTTGTCCGTTTTTTTATGTCATTGCTACGCTAGATCATTGCACATCCTGGTACACCGCCGGAGGCATTCATATAGAGTCATATTTGTTCTAGTATCGAGTTGTAATATTGATTTGTAAGTAAATAAAAGTGTGATGATCATCATTATTAGAGCATTGCCCCAGTGAGGAAAGGATGATGGAGACTATGATTCCCCCATAAGTCGGGATGAGACTCCGGACTTTACAAACAAAATAAAAGAGGCCAAAGAAGCCCACCAAAAAAATATATATATATAAAATAAAAAATGAGAGAAAAATAGAAAAGGGGCAGTGCTACTATCCTTTTCCAGACTTGTGCTTCAAAGTAGCACCATGTTCTTCATATAGAGAGACTATTGAGTTATCACTTTCATATACTAGTGGGAATTTTCATTATAGAACTTGGCTTGTATAGTCCGATGATGGGCTTCCTCAAACGCCCGAGGTCTTCATGAGCAAGCAAGTTGGATGCACACCCACTTAGTTTTTAGTCTGAGCTTTCATACACTTATAGCTCTTAGTGTATCCATTGCATGGCAATCCCTACTCACTCACATTGATATCTATTGATGGGCATCTCCATAGCCCGTTGATACGCCTAGTTGATGTGAGACTATCTTCTCCTTTTTGTCTTATCCACCATCATATTCTATTCCACCTATAGTGCTATGTCCATGGCTCACGCTCATGTATTGCGTGAAAGTTGAAAAGGTTTGAGAACGTCAAAAGTATGAAATAATTGCTTGGCTTGTCATCGGGGTTGTGCATGATGTGAATATTTTGTGTGGTGAAGATGGAGCATAGCCAGACTATATGATTTTGTATGGATAACTTTATTTGGCCATGTTATTTTGAAAAGACATGATTGCTTTATTAGTAGGCTTGAAGTATTATTGTTTTTATGTCAAATGATAGACTATTGCTTTGAATCACTCATGTCTTAATATTCATGCCATGATTAGATATGTGATCAAGATTATGCTAGGTAGCATTCCACATCAAAAATTATCTTTTCTATCATTTACCTACTCGAGGACGAGCAGGAATTAAGCTTGGGGATGCTGATACGTCTCTGTCGTATCTATAATTTTTTATTGTTCCATGCCAATATTCTAAAACTTTCATATACTTTTGGCAACTTTTTATACTATTTTTGGGACTAACATATTGATCCATCGCCCAGTGCCAGTTCCTGTTTGTTGCATGTTTTTTGTTTCGCAGAATATCCATATCAAACGGAGTCCAAACGGGATAAAAATTGACAGAGATTTTTTTGGAATATATATGATTTTTGGGAAGAAAAATCCACGCGAGACGGTGCCCGAGGTGGCCACGAGGCAGGGGGCACGCCCCTGACCCTTGTGGGCCACCCGTAAGGCGGTTGATGCCCTTCTTTCACGGCAAGAAAGCTAATATCCGGATAGAGATCATGTTAAAATTTCAGCCCAATCGGAGTTACGAATCTCCGGGAATATAAGAAACGGTGAAAGGGAAGAATCTGGGAGCGCAGAAACAGAGAGAGACAGAGAGACAGATCCAATCTCGGAGGGGCTCTTGCCCCTCCCATGCCATGGAGGCCAAGGACCAGAGGGGAAACCCTGCTCCCATCTAGGGAGGAGGTCAAGGAAGAAGAAGACGAAGGGGCCCCCTCTCCCCTTCTCTTCCGGTGGTGCTGGAACGCTGCCGTGGCCATCATCATCATCATCATCACCGCGATCTACACCAACAC
This sequence comes from Triticum dicoccoides, assembly GCF_002162155.2. Classification (NCBI taxonomy): domain Eukaryota; kingdom Viridiplantae; phylum Streptophyta; class Magnoliopsida; order Poales; family Poaceae; genus Triticum; species Triticum dicoccoides. Next base: position 663,982,137 of record NC_041384.1, read on the forward strand.
CTCCGCCATCTTCACCAACATCTCCATCACCTTCCCCCATCTATCTACAGCGGTCCACTCTCCCGCAACCCGCTGTACCCTCTACTTGAACATGGTGCTTTATGCTTCATATCATTATCCAATGATGTGTTGCCATCCTATGATGTCTGAGTAGATTTTCATTGTCCTATCGGTGGTTGATGAATTGCTATGATTGATTTAATTTTCTTGTGGTTATGTTGCTGTCCTTTGGTGCCCATCATATGATTGCACGCATGGATCACACCCTAGGGTTAGTTGTATGTTCATAGGACTATGTATTGGAGGGCAAGAGTGACAGAAGCTTCAACCTACCATAGAAATGGATGCATACGGGATTGAAGGGGGACCAATATACCTTAATGCTATGGTTGGGTTTTACCTTAATGAACATTAATAGTTGTGGATGCTTGCTAATAGTTCCAATCATAAGTGCATACAATTCCAAGTCAGGGATGACATGCTAGCAGTGGCCTCTCCCACATAATACTTGCTATCGGTCTAGTAAAGAAGTCAATTTCTGAAGGGGAAATTTCGCAACTCCTACCACCACTTTTCCACACTCTCTATATTTACTTTATCGTTTCTTTATCTAAACAGCCCCTACTTTTTATTTACGTACTCTTTATTATCTTGCAAACCTATCCAACAACACCTACAAAGTACTTCTAGTTTCATACTTGTTCTAGGTAAAGCGAACGTCAAGCGTGCATAGAGTTGTATCGGTGGTCGATAGGACTTGAGGGAATATTTATTCTACCTTTAGCTCCTTGTCGGTGTCAAAACCGGCGGATCTCGGGTAGTGGGTCCCGAACTGTGCGTCTAGGCCGGATGGTAACAGGAGGCAAGGGACACGAAGTTTTACCCAGTTTCGGGCCCTCTTGATGGAGGTAAAACCCTATGTCCTGCTTGATTAATATTGATGATATGGGTAGTACAAGAGTAGATCTACCACGAGATCGGAGAGGCTAAACCCTAGAAGCTAGCCTATGGTATGATTGTTGTTCTGTATGTTGTATCGACTAGCCTGGCCCTGGTTTATATAATGCACCAGAGGCCTGGGTTAACAAGAGTCCTAGCCGAATACGCCAGTGGGGAGAAGTCCTTGTCTTGATCGCCAAGTCTTTGTGGAATCTTCCTTGTATGCGGCAGCTGTCCGAACTGGCCCATGAGTATACGGCCATGGGTGGCCTCGGCCCAATCTAATAGATCGGGAGATGACGTGGTGAGTACCCCTAGTCCGGGACACCGTCACTCCTCGTTGGGTTCGACACTCTTACTTATCGAAAACTGTTGCGATCCCCTATACTTGTGGGTTATCACCAGCATTCAAGTTTTCAGGAAAGATTATGAACTAACCATATCCACAATAACACTTAGGTATCATGTTTACTCATATCAATGACATAATCAACTAGCGAGCAATAATAGTAAATCTCGGATGACAACACTTTCTCAAAACAATCATAATATGATATAACATGATGGTATCTCGCTAGTCCTTTCTGAGACCGCAAAACATAAATGCAGAGCATCCCTGAAGATCAAGGGGCGACTGGAAATTGTAATTCATGGTAAAAGAGATCCAGTCAAGTCATACTCAGTGTAAGCTAACAATAATACATGCAAATGACAGCGTTGCTCTCCAATTGGTGCTTTTTAATAAGAGAGTGATGACTCAACATAAAAGTAAATAGATAAGCCCTTCGCAGAGCGAAGCAAGGATTTGTAGAGGTGCCAGAGCTCGATTTTTCAAATAGAGATGAATAATATTTTGAGCGGACTTTCATTGTCAACATAACAACCGAGAGATCTCGATATCTTCCATGTTACACACATTATAGGTGGTTCCCAAGCAGAATGGTAAAGTTTATACTCCCCCAAGCTTAGGCTTTTGGCGTAAGTTGGTCTATGCCCATGGATCAAAGCTGCCCTCTTCGGTGTACTAAGGAGGGTGTCGGCGTTCTGGGAACGGGGGTCCCTAGACTTGCCTGCCTACGGCCTACGGCGTGGCTCAAAGGGGGGCCCAGCACGGCCCATCTTCACCAACACAAACCCAAGACCCTCGCGAGGGGCCAAGCCTCGCGGGGCGGACAACGCGGGGCTTCCTCAGGCACAGCCTCGTCAGGCTGGCTCACAAGGAGGCGGAGAGATCAAGGCGGGGTACCTCACAAGGTGCCCATGACACAAGCCATGACAACTCAGGGCGCCAGGCGGGTGCCAGCCCGCGCAGCGTCCTCCTTTCCTCTTTGGTGCAAAGGGGGAAGCGCAGCAGCGGAGTATCGAGGCATCAGGCAAAGGTTGCCATTTCGGCGCAATGAGACCAAGACCAGGAGGACTACGAGACGGAGGTCACCGTGGAGCCCAAGACGGCGTCATCACCAGAGCTTTGCGCAGGCGAAGACTACTTTTGTCAGGATAGCAGATACTTGTTGTCCCCCTTCAAACTAGCCCGCCATTGTTGGCTCCCTTCCCGCTCAATATTTGGGGAGAGGACCAGGGCCTCTATAAATACGACCAGCCACCCACACAGCAAGGGGGTTGGTCAGAGGAGAGCAGAGAGAGAGAGAGAGAGAAAGGTGACTGAACTCCTCCGAGCAGTTCATCGCCCCAGCCAAGAACAGACCCTCGCGAGGCTGTTCTTCCTTGTATTGTTCATCATCATCAGCCCAAGAGGCAATCCACACACCACACACTGGAGTAGGGTATTACACCACAACGGTGGCCCGAACCAGTATAAACCCTGTGTCTCTTGTGTTGTTCTTTCCTTAGTTTAGATCCAAGCATGGCGGAGGGGTGCAGGTAGGTAGGAGGTGAAATCTCCGCGCGCACCCCAGTGTTCGAACCTCAAGGGTCTGCCGAAACCCGAACTCTGACATTTGGCGCGCCAGGTAGGGGTGCGCAGGAATTCGTCTTCCGTCACCCCGTTCTCCTCCGACCATAGCGCTCATGGCTGACGCTCGTCGGGCCCGCGCAGAGCGCCGGGCCGCCCTCGCTTCCCACGTCGCCCAGACGGCCCCTGTCAGCGGGCGTCCTCGTCATTCCCCGTCACCTGCCATCAACACCGCCACCGGCCCGGCGGGGGACGAACAGCAAGCATCGCTTCAGCATCCATCCGTGCGCCAAGAAGGGCGCACCGCAACTCCCTCGCTCGCCCCAGCTGTTTCTTCGTCCCGCGCGCTCCGCGCGCCCATGGGGCCCCGCAACCTCTCCCCCGCCTATCGCGCTGCACCGACACCCCCAGTCGTCGCGGCCCTCTTGGGCGGCTCGCAGGCGCTGCCTACAAGTTACCACGTCAAGCCGTTCATCCGCCGGGTCAGCGCCGCTTCCACGCGGCAGGGGGCTCCCTTGGATCGGGCAGTGCCCGAGACCGGCCTGAGCTTCAGCTCGGAGGACCACCCCTACAACTCAGCCTGCTCGGGCGCGCTCCCCATGCTGTGCACCCCCACCATCTGCCAGGTGGCCGTCACCAGAACTCTCATCGATGGCGGGGCAGGCCTCAGCGTGCTCTCAGTCGAGGCTTTCAACCTCCTCTGCATACCCCTGGAACGGCTGCAGCCCAGCCAGCCCTTCTCAGGCGTTGGGGGCATGAGGGAGTCCTAGATTAGGGGGTGTTCGGGTAGCCGGACTATACCTTCAGCCGGACTCCTGGACTATGAAGATACAAGATTTGAAGACTTCTTCCCGTGTCCGGATGGGACTTTCCTTGGTGTGGAAGGCAAGCTTGGCGATGCGGATATTCAAGATCTCCTACCATTGTAACCAACTCTATGTAACCCTAACCCTATCCGTGTCTATATAAACCGGAGGGTGGTAGTCCGTAGGACATCAACTCCATATACAACAATCATACCATAGGCTAGCTTCTAGGGTTTAGCCTCCTTGATCTCGTGGTAGATCTACTCTTGTACTACCCATATCATCAATATTAACCAAGCAGGAGTAGGGTTTTACCTCCATCGAGAGGGCCCGAACCTGGGTAAAACAAAGTGTCCCCTGTCTCCTGTTACCATCCAGCCTAGACGCACAGTTCGGGACCCCCTACCCGAGATCCGCCGGTTTTGACACCGACATTGGTGCTTTCATTGAGAGTTCCTCTGTGTCGTCGCTTTTAGGCCCGATGGCTCCTTCGATCATCAACAACGATGTGGTCCAGGGTGAGACTTTTCTCCTCGGACAGATCTTCATCTTCGGTGGCTTCGATCTGCGGGCCAATTCGCTCGGCCACCTGGAGCAGATCAAAAGCTACGCCCCTCGCCATCAAGTCAGGTTTGGAAGCTTAAACTATACGGCTGACATCCGCGGAGACTTGATCTTCGACGGGTTCAAACCACGGCCAAGCGCGTCGCACTATCTCGAGGGGCATGATCTAGCTCTGCCCCCGGACAGTGCCCTGGAGGCCGCACATGCATCGGTTCCGACCCCCAACTCGGAGCCTATTGCGCCAATCGAGGATGAGCAGTTGGACGTCACCTCAGGGGTTGCGATCCCAAAAGTGATCGAGCCGAACGCCAGCCCCGCACTCTGCACGACCCGTGACTCCGAGGATCCGGACTCTTCCCCAGACTCCGAACCTCCCGCGCCCCTGCCCATCGAATCCGATTGGGCGCCGATAATGGAGTTCACCGCCGCAGACATCTTTCAACATTCGCCTTTTGGTGACATCTTGAATTCTCTTAAGTCTCTCTCTTTATCAGGAGAGCCCTGGCCGGACTACGGTCAGCGAGGGTGGGATACGGACGATGAGGAAATTCAAAGCCCACCCACCACCCACTTTGTAGCCACTGTCGACGATTTAACCGACATGCTTGACTTCGGCTCCGAAGACATCGACGGCATGGACGACGATGTAGGAGACGAACAGGAACCAGCACCTGTAGGGCGCTGGAAGGCCACCTCGTCATATGACATATACATGGTGGATACTCCAAAAGATGGAGATGGCGATGGAACAGTGGGGGATGACGCCCCCAAGAAACAGCCAAAGCGCCGGCGTTAGCGGCGCCGCTCTAAATCCCGCCAAAGCAAAAACGGTGATTCCGGCATGGGAGATAATACTACCCCGGATAGCGCCGAAGAACACCCACCTCAGCAAGATTCGTCATAGAAAGATGGAGAAGCCAGCCCTCATGAGAGAGCGGCAGACTGAGAGGTCGAGGATGATAACTATACGCCTCCCTCCGAAGACGAGGCAAGCCTCAACGACGACGAATTCGTCATACCATCAGACCCCGCCGAACAAGAGCATTTAAACGCAGGCTTTTAGCCATGGCAAGCAGCCTCAAGAAAAAAGCAGCAACAACTTAGAGCTGCCCAAGATTTGCTAGCTTACAGATGGACTGAAGTCCTTGCGGCCGAAGAGTATGAACTCGAACGCCCCTCCAAGAGTTACCCGAAACACAGGACACTACCCCGATCAGAGGAGGAAGCACCTACATCACCAGCGCATGACATGGCAGACCGGCCACCTCGCGGCCGCGACAGAGATGCCTCTCGGCCCTCCACCCAAGCCATGCCCCGACGCCGCTCAACTAAGGCACGGGAAAATGCGCCAGACCTGCGAGACATACTGGAGGATAAGGCAAGACAAACAAGATAGATCTACGGATCGCGCAGGCGCCCTACGGCATGTGACAATGATCTTCACTCCGGATACAACAAATCCGGCTGGGCCAAACACAACAGACATAGCTCTCCCGAGCTGTGTCGTGATATAGCCCAGTACAGAGGCGCCGCACACCCGCTATGCTTCACGAATGAAGTAATGGATCATAAAATCCCAGAGGGTTTCAAACCTGTAAACATCGAATCATACGATGGCACAACAGATCCGGCGGTATGGATCGAGGATTGTCTCCTTCACATCCACATGGCACGCGGCGATGATCTACACGCCATCAAATACCTCCCGCTCAAACATAAAGGACCGGCCCGGCATTGGCTTAACAGCTTGCCAGCAGACTCAATCGGTTCTTAGGAGGACCTGGAAGCCGCATTCCTCGACAACTTCCAGGGCACTTAGGTGCGACCACCGGATGCCGACGACTAAAACCACATAATTCAACAGCCAGAGGAATCGGCCAGACAATTATGGACATGGTTCCTAAGAAAGAAAAACCAGATAGTCAACTGTCCGGACGCAGAGGCCCTAGCAGCCTTCAAGCATAACATCCGCGACGAGTGGCTTGCCCGGCACCTAGGACAGGAAAAACCGAAATCCATGGCAGCCCTCACGACACTAATGACCCGCTTTTGCGCGGGAGAAGACAGCTGGCTAGCTCGCAGTAACAACTTATCAAAGAACCCTGGTAATTCGGATACCAAGGACAAAAGTGGCAGGACACGTCGGAATAAGCAAAAACGCCGCGTTAACAGCGACAGCAATGAAGACACGGCAGTCAATGCCGGATTCGAAGGCTATAAATCCGGTCAGGGGAAAAAGCCATTCAAAAATAATACTCAGGGCCCGTCCAGTTTGGACCGAATACTCAACCGCTTGTGCCAGATACATGGCACCCCCGAAAGGCCAGCCAATCACACTAACAGGGATTGTTGGGTGTTCAAGCAGGCAGGCAAGTTAAGGGCCGAAAACAGAGACAAGGGGCTGCACAGCGACGACGAGGAGGAGCACAAGCTGCCGAACAATAATGGACAGAAGGGCTTTCCCCACAAGTGTGGACGGTGAACATGATATACGCAACCCACATTCCCAAGCGGGAGCGGAAGCGTGCGCTACGGGACGAATACGCGATGGAGCCAGTCGCCCCAAAGTTCAACCCATGGTCCTCCTGCCCAATCACTTTTGATCGAAGGGACCATCCCACTAGCATCCGTCATGGCGGCTTCGCCGCATTGGTTCTCGACCCAATCATCAACGGATTTCATCTCACAAGAGTCCTCATAGACAGCGGCAGTAGCCTGAACTTGCTTTATCAGGATACGGTGCGGAAAATGGGCATAGATCCCTAAAGGATTAAGCCCACAAAAATGACCTTTAAAGGCGTTATACCAGGTGTAGAAGCCAACTGTACAAGCTTAGTAACACTTGATGTGGTCTTCGGATCTCCGGACAATTTCCAAAGCAAAGAATTAATCTTCGATATAGTCCCGTTTCGCAGCGGCTATCACGCCCTGCTCGGACAAACCGCATTTGCAAAGTTCAATGCGGTGCCGGACAACACATATCTCAAGCTCAAGATACCAGGCCCTCGAGGAGTAATCACGGTTAATGGAAACACCGAACGCTCCCTCCGTACGGAGGAGCACATGGCGGCTCTCGCAGCGGAGGTACAAAGTAGCCTTCTCAGGCAATTCTCCAGTCCGGCCATCAAAAAGCCAGACACTGCCAAGCGCGCCCGGAGTAACCCATAGCAGGACCGCCTGGCACACTGTGAGCAAGCGTAGCAATGCGGCCCCAACCCCAGCTCTCGCGACATAACGAAACCAGTACCTCGCGTACATAAATACGCCATTGAAATACCATGGTCACAGGGGAAGGGGCACAATAACGGCATGCCCAAAACACGGCTTAAAACGTACTAGGGGCTGCCGGATTCTTTTTTAATTTTTTCTTACTTTCAGGACTCCATACTTCGGACGACCTGTTCGGCAATTCGACTACCGCACAAACGATGCAAGCTCCAGGGAGGCAGACAAGCCATGCCGAATTATGGAACTCCCAGGTGGTCTCTGCTACGAGCGGTATACCTGTTTTAAATAAAATTCCGCGGCCTGCCCCTGGTCAGGACATACTAAATAGTCCAATATCTTTTGCTTACCGCACTATTTGTATCGTCCGGCTTTGATAAATAGCCTCTCTATAAACAATGCTTAGCTTCTTGTCTATTTTTTGCATTATCTTCTTTTCACATTTATGTTTATTAAATGACATGATTGCACCCGTACACCATGGTACGGCAAACACGCCAGGGGCTTCAATACCCCTCATAATGGTGTGAGAAGTCCGTACACTTTCACAAGTGCGGCACCCCGAACTTATAGCACTATATGCATCGGCTCCGAATCATCATTTGGGTCAATGGTTGGGTTTGCCCGGCTCCTATGTTTTGGTGCCTTACGTTCCGCTCTATCGGCTAAGGTAGCACTAGGAGAACCACTGCGATTGTGCCCCGGTTCAGCTGGGTTAAGCACCTCAGTGGAGAAAGCTAAAACTGACTGTCATGATGTGGCGAGAGACCGGTCACTGTTCGAGAGGTTTTTCGAGTCCCTTAAGGCTTATGCCGCTTCGAGCGAGGAGCTGGCTTTGTCCGGCCAAGGCGTGGATAGCGCCCCGAACTCGGTCTTCCGAACCAGGGGCTTCGCCGAAATTTAAAATTATAGAGTTCCATGACTAAGTGAGAGTGTTCAAGCATTATAGTCTGATTGCCTGGTTCGTTTTGGTGAGCGCCTCCCTCGAAGGACCCAACTATGGGAAAAAGAGCGCTCAGGTTTATCCCGAACACCCCAGCACTAGTGGCATGGGGGCAGAAGCCGACGACTGGCCATCTCTCAATTTTTGATAAACAGCCGCACAGAAAGTAATATTTTAAATTCAATAAGCATTGCTTAGCACATATGAACAAGTTTTCAGCGCACAGGATAAACACGAGCGAGTTCATTCAAAAATTACATCCTTGGTACACTCATCCGCCACAAGGTGGGCACCCGCAAGAACATCCTTATAGTAGTTCTCGGGCTTGCGATGCTCCTTCCCCGGCGGCGGCCCTTCCCTAACAAGCTTCTCACCGTCCAGCTTACCCCAGTGCACCTTTGCACGGGCAAGGTCCCTACGGGCACATTCGATGCAGACGGAGCGCTTGATGACCTCGAGCCTTGGACAGGCCTCCACCAACCGCCGCACCAGCCCAAAGTAGCTCCCAGGCAGGGCCTCTCCGGGCCACAGCCGAACTATGAAGCCCTTCATGGCCTGTTCGGCCACCTTGTGGAGCTCGACCAGCTGTTTCAGCTGGTCGCTTAAGGGCACAGGGTGTCCGGCCTCAGCATACTGAGACCAGAACACCTTCTCCGTCGAGCTGCCCTCTTCAGCTCGGTAGAATGCGGCGGCGTCGGATACGCTGCGGGGAAGATCTACGAATGCCCCTGGAGAGCTCCGGATTCGGGTAAGTAACAAGTAGTTTACTTTTATATTTCTGCTTTGCATAAAGAATGCCTTACCCGCTGCTATCTTTTTCACCTCCTCCAACTCTTGGAGGGCCTTTTGGGCTTCGGCCTTGGTAGACTTGGCAGTCTCAAGGGCCGCCGCGAGCTCGGACGCTTGCGTCTTTGACTCAAGCTCCAGACTCTCATGTTTTTCATGAGAGCCTGAAGCTCTTGCTGCACCTCGCCGACACGGGCCTCAAGTTTCTCTCGCTCGGTGCGCTCCGCGGCCGCTTTCTTTTCGTCCTCGGACACCGCCTGCTTGAGGGTCACCACCTCAGTCGTGGCCCCTACAATAAGCAGTACAATCCTGTTATTTTTTGCAATCACGTCTTTTTATAGGCACTTTTTTCTGTAAGGTATTTCTTACCTTCTTTCTCCTTGAGCTGCCGCTTGGCAAGGCCGAGCTCTTGCTCGGTCCGCTCGAGTCCTTGTTTCAGGGCAGCCACCTCCGCAGTCAGTGCGGCGGTGGCTAGCAGCGAAGCCTGCATACGCATATTGACTCTTTGTTGTTAGACTCCTGCGAAATTTAATAGATCCTCTATTCGACTTTTCTTTCCGAACGCCAAACAGAGCATCAGGGGCTACTGTCTATGTGGTTATATTCTTACATATTTTTTACTTACCTCGAAGCCTGTTAGAAGGCTAGCGCAAGCTTCACTCAGTCCGCTCTTGGCGGACCGAACCTTTTGGATCACCGTACTCATAATAGTACGGTGCTCCTCGTCGATAGAGGTGCCGTCAAGCACCTCCAGCAGATTGTCCAGCACCTCCGGTTGGACGGAGGCTGCCGGCTCAGAAGGCTTGCTCCTCTTGGAAGGAGTTCGCCTACCGCGGTCCGGAACTGTTGAAGATTCCGGCACGGTGTCCAGCACAAAGCCGGACTTGGAGCCCTGGGGGGGTCTTGTCCCCTTTACTCCTGGAGTCTGGGAGGTCACCTCGCGTCTCCTCCAGGACCACCTCCTCCTGCCCCGGAGCTCGTTACGACGCCACTTCGGCGTCATCCGCAGTGTGGGGGGAGACAGCGGGCGGAACTGAGTTCACGTCCGATGAATCCAGGGAGCCGCTCGACGACTCGTTGAGTTCGCCCCGGGGCGGGCTGCATAATTATGTTCGACATTAGGGAAGGCTGTGCAACAAAGCAACGTCATGAGTTACTCTGATATCCGAATACTTATGATTTCGTCGGACGCTTGGCCCTATCTGGCCACTCCTCTTCGTCCTCTTCGGTGTCGGGGGAGTAGTTCAGCGGAGGGGTCTTCTTCTTCCTGGACACTTCGGCCTCCCCCGTTGGGGCGGCCTTCCTTTTCTTTCCTCCCCCGCTGGAGGGGGAGAGTGTTCTTCTTCCTCCTCCTCGTTCTCATGGGAGGAGAGCATCTCAGACTCTTCGGATGACGAGTCCGACACCACCATATTACGGGTACTCTTTCAAGTCCCCGTGGCCTTCTTCTTCTTGGCCTTCTTCTCCAGCACCACATAAGGCGCCGGAACCAGCAGCTTCACTAGGAGAGCAGGGGCTGGGTCTTCGGGCAAGGGAGCCGGATAGTTAATCGATCCGGACTGCGCCTACCAAGCCTGTCAAAGGTGAGGGAGTTTAGATCCCACATAGAGTCAAACTATGAAGAAACTTAACATCCTGTAAAAGGTGAAAATAGCTTACCTCGCTAGCGTGACGCCGCGAGCTGTATCCGCGGTCCTCGGAAGCGGATGTGGGAGCCTCGGCGCCTTTGGTTAGCACCTTCCAGACGTCTTCATATGTCGTGTCGAAGAGCTGGTTAAGGGTTTGGTGCTGCACCGGGTCGAACTCCCACAGATTAAAGCCCTGTTGTTGACACGGGAGGATCCGGCGGACGAGCATAACCTGGACTACATTGACAAGCTTGATCGGCTTGCTCACCAGGGACTGGATGCATGTCTGCAATCCGGTCACCTCTTTTTCATCGCCCCACGACAGGCCCGTCTCTTTCCAGGACATAAGCCACGTGGGGGGTCCGGATCGGAACTCGGGGGCTGCGATCCATTTCGGATCGCGCGGCTCGGTGATGTAAAACCACCATGATTGCCACCCCTTCAGAGTCTCCACGAAGGAGCCCTCGAGCCATAGGACGTTGGCCATCTTGCCCGCCATGGCACCTCCGCACTCCTCCTGGCTGCCGCGCACCACCTTGGGCTTGACGTTGAAGGTATTGAGCCAGAGGCCGAAATGGGGGCGGATGCGGAGGAAAGCCTCGCACACGACGATAAACGCTGAGATGTTGAGGACGAAGTTTGGGCCCAGATCGTCGAAATCCAGGCCATAGTAGAACATGAGGCCCCGGACAAATGGGTGGAGTGGGAAACCCAGTCCGCGGAGGAAGTGGGGAAGGAATACTACCCTCTCATGGGGCCTTGGGGTGGGGAGAAGCTGCCCTTCCTCAGGAAGCCGGTGTGCGATGTCCTTGGACAAGTATCCGGCCTTCCTTAGCTTTTTGACATGGCCCTCCGTGATGGAGGAGACCATCCACTTGCCTCCCACTCCGGACATTGCTGGAGGAGGTTGAGGTAGGAAGCGCGGGCTTGGGCGCTGGAGCTCGGGTGCGCAGGAGATGGATAGGCAAAGGAGGAAGAAGGCATTGGTAAAAAGGTGGATCCTTGTCCCCTTATATGGGCGGATGCGGTTGTGCGTCCCCACCTGCCTAGTAAAACTCGCTTGCCTCCCAAGCGCCGTGATAAGTGGCACGGTTGGGTTACCCATGTCCGTCTCTACTTTGACAAGACGTGCCAAGGAAACCGCCTCGCAAAACATGCTGAGGTGGAAAAGTGAAAATGATTCGAGCGAAGGACTTGGCTGTAGTGTGATGATGCACTGCGGAATACGTCAGCAGATTTGATTTGTGTTAATATTATTCTTTCTATGGCAATATGTGGAAGCTTATTTTGCAGAGCCGGACACTACTCTTGGTGTTTACAATCTTCTATGAAGGACTTGGAGGAGGAACCCGCCTTGCAATGCCGAAGACAATTTGCGCACCGGACTCGTCATCATTGAAGCCTGGTTCAGGGGCTACTGAGGGAGTCCTAGATTAGGGGGTGTTCGGGTAGCCGGACTATACCTTCAGCCGGACTCCTGGACTATGAAGATACAAGATTGAAGACTTCTTCCCGTGTCCGGATGGGACTTTCCTTGGCGTGGAAGGAAAGCTTGGCCATGCGGATATTCAAGATCTCCTACCATTGTAACCGACTCTGTGTAACCCTAACCCTATCCCGTGTCTATACAAACCGGAGGGTTGTAGTCCATAGGCAATCAACTCCATATACAACAATCATACCATAGGCTAGCTTCTAGGGTTTAGCCTCCTTGATCTTGTGGTAGATCTACTCTTGTACTACCCATATCATCAATATTAATCAAGCAGGACGTAGGGTTTTACCTCCATCAAGAGGGCATGAACCTGGGTAAAATATCGTGTTCCCTGCCTCCTGTTACCATCCGGCCTAGACGCACAGTTCGGGACCCCCTACCCGAGATCCGCCGGTTTTGACACCGACAGGGCAGGTCGTCTGGCTCCTTGCGACAGATCCGGCTCCCAGTGACCTTCGGCACCTACGACAACTTCTGCACGGAGCTGGTCGACTTCGACATCGCCCCATAAGCCTTCCCTACAACGCCATCCTCGGCTACCCAGCGCTGGCCCAGTTCATGGCCGCGACGCACCCGGTGTACAACCTCATGAAGATGCCCGGGAGCAGCGGTGTCCTCACCGTGCACGGGGACACTGGGGATGCTCTGCGGGTGCTCAAGCTCGTCTTCAAAACAACGGCGTCTGCACAGCCCGCCGCCTTGGAGGCCCCCGAGCCCAAGGGGGCTGCGCCCGCCAAGAAGAAACAGTTGTTCACCCAAGACAAGGCAGAAACCAAGCAGATACCCGTCGACGAGGACGGATCCACCAACGCCACTTTCACCATAGGCGCCCACCTCAAACCCGAGCAGGAGAAGGCCCTGGTCGGGTTCCTGATCGCAAACAAGAAGGTATTCGCTTGGGAGCCGGACCAGTTGGCAGGGATCCCCAGGAGTGTAATCGAGCATCACCTCAACGTGTTCCCCAACGTGCGCCCTGTGAAGCAGAAGGCCAGGCGGCAGTCCAGAGAAAAGAAGGCCTTCATCATCCAAGAGACCCGCAAATTAGAGGCCGCTGGGGTCATTCGCGAGGTCCAATACCCAGATTGGTTGGCCAACCTTGTCGTTGTGCAAAGAAGGGAGGGAAGGAACGTATGTGTGTCGACTTCACCAACCTCAACAAAGCGTGCCCGCAAGATCCGTTCCCGCTCCCCCGCATCGACCACATCGTCGATTCCACTACGGAATGCGACCCGCTATGCTTCATGGATGCCTTCTCTGGGTATCACCAGATCAAGATGGTGGTTGAAGACGTCGAGAAGACAGCCTTCCTAACCCCGTGTGGGGTGTACTGCTACACCTGCATGCCATTCGGACTGCGTAACGCAGGGGCGACCTTTCAGCGGCTGATGCATATCACCTTGGGCCCGCGGCTCGAGAAGAATGTTGAACCTTACGTCGATGACATCATGGTAAAATCTCGGGAGGCCAGGAACTTGATACAAGACCTGGAGGAAACCTTCGCGAGCCTCAACGCAGTGAACCTACGGCTCAATCCAGAGAAATGTGTGTTCGGAGTCCCCTCGGGCAAGCTCTTGGGTTTCCTCGTGTCTCACCGAGGCATTGAGGCTAACCAGGAGAAGGTCAAGGCAGTGGAATACATGAGCCTGCCAAAGACCCTCAGAGAAATGCAGAAGCTCACGGGGCGCGTGACCGCGCTAGGGCGCTTCATCTCCAAGTTGGGGGAGCGAGCGCTACCCTTCTTCCAGCTAATGAAGAAAAAGGGGCCCTTCGAGTGGACTGAAGAGGCCGACAAGGCATTCCAGGATCTCAAGAAATACCTGACCAGCCAACCGGTCATGGTGGCTCCGCGCCCTCAAGAGCCCCTGGTGCTTTACCTCGCCGCCACTCCCTACTCCGCCAGCGCAGCCCTGGTGGCAGTCAGAGAGGAGCGTCGAATCAAAACTGCGGCAGCAGCCCGAGGCAAGGCGGAACTGGTACGAGGAAGCCCCACAGAAGCCGCCGCAGAGGGGCGCACCAAAGGCAGAAGAGGCCCCTCTCCCAGATGGCTAGTCTCAGGAGGCCTCATTGTCTCGAGAGGCGCCATGGTCTCCAAAGGGAGCCGCCAGCACTGACGCACTCCACCTCGTTGAGCACCCAGTGTACTTCGTCAGCACAGTGTTGCGGGATGCAAGGGCGAGGTACCCTATGCCCCAGAAGCTCCTCCTCGCGCTACTGGTGGCCTCGCGCAAGCTGCAGCACTATTTTTAGGGTCACCCCGTCAAGGTCGTCTCGTCATACCCCTGGAGAGGGTGCTCAGGAGCCCCAATTCAGGTAGGAGAGTCGCTGAGTGGAACATAGAGTTGCAAGCGTTTTAGCTCGAATTCAGCACGACCAGAGTCATCAAGGGAGCAGCATTGGAGGATTTTGTGGCAGAATGGACGGAGGCGCTAGGCCTCAAGGCTGACGAGGATCGGTCCCTGTTCCCGGGAAGTGAGGCGCCAGAAGGCTGGGTCATGTACTTCGATGGGGCGTTCTCCAGACACGGCGCAGGGGCTGGGGCGGTGCTTATATCGCCCACCCAGGACAAACTCTATTACGCCGTGCAGCTTTGTTTCTAGCAAGGCGAAAAGGTCTCCAACAACATAGCGGAGTATGAAGGTTTAATAGCGGGCTTGAAGGCCGCAGCTGCCCTGGGGGTGAAACACCTGACCATCAAGGGCGATTCGCATCTCCTTGTCAATTTCTCCAACAAGGTGTACGAGCCGAAGGATGAGCACATGGAGGCCTACCTTACAGAGGTCCGCAGGATGGAGAAGCAGTTCTGGGGGTTGGAGTTGCAGCATGTGCCCTGTGGCACCAATCAAGAGGCCAATGACATCGCCAAACACGCGTCCAGGCGGTTATCTTAGGAGCCTGGCGTTTTCGAGGAACGGCTCTTCAAGCCTTCAGCCTTGCCGTCACTATCAAACACGGCTCAGCCTCGGGAGGAGCTCCCACAACCACCTGCCTCCGGAGCTCCGGCCTATGGCCCGGCCTCAGGAGCACGCCTGCTCCTGACGATGGAACCTTAGGAGGGATGTTGGATTACAGAGCTCCGGAGCTACTTGACGCAAGGGACCCTGCCGGAGAAGGAGGAGGAAGCAGAGCGAGTGGCACGCCAGGCCACGGCATACTACATCAGAGATGGAGAGCTCTACCGGAAGTGACCAAATGATGTATCCCTGCGCTGCATCTCTAGGGAGCAAGGGAAGGAACTACTGGAAGATATACACGGCGGGGACTGCAGACATCATTCATCGTCACGGACCCTCGTCGGCAAGGCGTTCCACAGTGGGTTTTATTGGCCCACCGCGCTCAATGATGCCGTTGAACTAGTGAAAGCTTGTGAGGCCTGCCAGTTCCACGCCAAGCAGATCCATCAGCCGACAGGGGGCTTGTAGACTATCCCCCTTTCGTGGCCATTCGCAGTCTAGGGGCTCAACATCTTGGGTTCGTTTCCTCGGGCGCCAGGGGGCTACCGCTACCTTTACGTTGCTGTAGACAAGTTCACCAAGTGGGCTGAAGTGGAGGCTGTCCGCACCATTCCTGCGGGTTCCGCGGTCTAGTTCATCAAGGGCATCATGAGCCGGTTCGGGGTGCCGAATCGCATCATCACGGACAATGGTTCGCAGTTCACCAGTAACCTCTTCAAAATGTACTGTGCTAACCTTGGAACGTAGATATGCTACGCTTCGGTGGCACACCCCCGAAGCAACGGCCAGGCCGAGTGAGCCAATGCGGAGGTCCTGAGGGGCCTCAAGACCAAGACGTTCAAGAAGAAGCTGGAGGCCTGCGGCAGAGGTTGCTACGACGAGCTTCAGTCCGTGTTGTGGTCCATCCGCACAACCGCGACCAAGCCGACTGGGGAGACCCCGTTCTTCCTGGTCTACGGGGCCGAAGCGGTCCTCCCTTCACGAGGTCAGACGTCGCTCCGCGGGGTCCTGGCGTTCAATGAGGCGCAATAGGATGCCATGCGGGGGATGGACCTCGTGCTAGGGGAGGAACGTCGCCGAGAAGCCGTGCTACGAGCGGCGAGGTACCAACAAGCGTTGCGGCAATATCACTGCCGCAACATCTGCCCCAAGACACTCGAGGTAGGAGACCTCGTGCTCAAGCGGGTCCTCTCCAGGGAGGGGCTGCACAAGCTCTCTCCCATGTGGGAGGGCCCGTTCAAGGTTGTTCATGTTTCCAGGCCCGGCTTAGCGTGCTTGGAGACTCAGGAGGGAGTGCCGGTCCAGAACGCATGGAACATCCAGCACCTCCGGAGGTTCTACCCCTAAAAAGGCCCGGAGCCTGTGAAGCAAGGCGAATGCCTATGAAGCTATCGCGTTTTGGAAAAGGCCCGGAGCCTGTGAAGCAAGGCGAATGCCTGTGAAGCTATTGCATTTTGGAAAAGGCCCAGAGCCTGTGAAGCAAGGCGAATGCCTGTGAAGCTATCGCGTTCTGGAAAAGGCCCGGAGCCTGTGAAGCAAGGCGAATGCCTGTGAAGCTATCGCGTTTCAGAAAAGAGCCGGAGCCTGTGAAGCAAGGCGAACGCCTGTGAAGCTCGCCGCCCGTGACACTCTCACGTAATAATGAGTTGGGGCTGTACACGCCCCAGAGTCTCAGGAGCGCCGGCCTCAGGCCCTGGGGCTCCCTCCCATGCCCAGTGGCAGTACTTAGCTCCACGCTGGTGAGAAGACGTCGAAGACTAGACTAGGTGCCGGACGCGGCTTTTCATTTGCTTTCCACAGTTGGCTTGTTCTTCTTCGTTTGAAGTTTTATTAAAGTTGTTGCTGTCTTTGGCTTGCGGTTCTTCGGCTTTTCATGCTCCTGCCTCGATTTCTCTTGTGCAAGGCCTCGCGAGGAGGAGAGCCGAGCGCCCTTGCGAGTGTTCCTATCCTAGTCACTCAAAGGGTTCGCGACCTGGGCCCCTTGCAGGAGCACCCCTCCAGTCCGTGCCCCTCAGGCACCGCGACACAAACACAGGGCCTGGGTCGGTCGCCCCCACGACTAGGGCCGGGAACCATCCACGCGCGGGCACATAGTCGGAAGGTACGATGGAGAAAGCAAAACGATAATTAACAGCAATAACCCATATACGCCCCCGCAGGGCACCACACTACTGTCCTTTTTTATGCAGGAAAAGGGAAGAGAAAGAACAAATCTTGTGCGGCTCGCCTCGCACCGGCCCGCAGGGAAGCCCGAGCTGCCTCCGGAGCTCAGGCGGACTCCCTCTCGCGCTTCACCAGGGCGCGTCGGTGGGCGGACGCGCCACCACCACTAGGAGAGTCGCCGCCTGAAGAAGAACCGGAGAAGCTTGAGGAACCCTGAGCGCTGCCAGCCCCGCGAGCGCCGTCCTCTCCATAATCGCCGGAGCCGGGTTCCTAGCCGCGGTCGTCGCCCTCGGGGCAACACCCTGCACGGCGACCATCTTCCCCAAACACCATCATGTAGAGGGTGGCATCACCGTCGAACCTAAAGTATAGGGTGCACCAACGGCCCAGGCCACGAGCGCGGGCAAACGTCTGCCAACCGCGGGCCAGGGCCAGGCTCCCGGCTGCGGAGACCTCCAGTGAAACCCATGAGGCCCGGCTGCAGCAGCTGTCGGCCTTAAGCCAGAGGCCGCCCGGGGCGCCGGCCGAGAGCTCGCCGAGGAGGAAGCAAGGAAGTGGGAGCCGGGTGCTAGTCGGCTCCGCCGACCACACGACGAACTCCGGCAGCACCTCTGCAGCGCGAAAGCGCGGCATAGGGGGACGTGTAGCCGGAGCGCACCCCCGGCCGCAGCAATCCACCCACCACCGCGCTGGAAAGCGTCTCTGCGGCCGCGGGGAGCTGCCGTGGTGGCCACAGGATGTTTACGGGGGCGCCCTCGGCCACACTTGGGCAGGGGAGAGGCATGCTCTGCCTGGCAAGCCTTCCCCTTCTCCGCGGCCGAGAACCTCCTCGACGGGGCCATGAATAAGAAGGAGAAGCAAGGGGAAATGAACCGGAAGGGCGCACGCCGTCCCGTACTTATAGCCGGCGGAGGCCAACCGCCGACCTCCGTGATCGCAGGTAATCATGTCCAATCAGTGCAGTTGCCAAGGCACCATGGGGAAGTGGAGATGCCCACGTCTAATCAACCGCCATGCGGCGCCCGAGGCCGCAGGCTGTTCGGGCCCGCGGCGCTTCGCTCTTGCCCTTCCACCTCCCTGCACGGCCAAGTTCGGGCGCGCCTTGGGCCCGGGGGCTACTGTCGGCGTTCTGGGAACGGGGGTCCCCAGACTTGCCTGCCTGCGGCCTGCGGCGTGGCTCAAAGGGGGGCCCAGCACGGCCCATCTTCACCAACACAAACCCAAGACCCTCACGAGGGGCGGACGACGCGGAGCTTCCTCAGGCACGGTCTCATCAGGCTGGCTCACGAGGAGGCGGAGAGATCAAGGAGGGGTACCTCACGAGGTGCCCATGAGGCAAGCCATGACAACTCAGGGCGCCAGGCGGGTGCCAGCCCGCGCAGCGTCCTCCTTTCCTCTTTGGTGCAAACGGGGCAAGCGCAGCCGCGGAGTACCAAGGCATCAGGCAAAGGTTGCCATTTCGGTGCAACGAGACCAAGACCAGGAGGACTACGAGACGGAGGTCACCATGGAGCCCAAGACGGCATCATCACCAGAGCTTTGCACAGGCGAAGACTACTTTTGTCAGGATAGCAGATACTTGCTGTCCCCCTTCAAATTAGCCCGCCATTGTTGGCTCCCTTCCCGCTCAATATTTGGGGAGGGGATCAGGGCCTCTATAAATAGGACCAGCCACCCACACAGCAAGGGGGTCGGTCAGAGGAGAGCAGAGAGAGAGAAAGGTGACTGAACTCCTCCGAGCAGTTCATCGCCCTAGCCAAGAACAGACCCTCACGAGGCTGTTCTTCCTTGTATTGTTCATCATCATCAGCCCAAGAGGCAATCCACACACCACACACTGGAGTAGGGTATTACACCACAACGGTGGCCCGAACCAGTATAAACCTTATGTCTCTTGTGTTGTTCTTTCCTTAGTTTAGATCCAAGCATGGCGGAGGGGTGCAGGTAGGTAGGAGGTGAAATCTCCGCGCGCACCCCAGTGTTCGAACCTCAAGGGTCTGCCGGAACCCGAACTCCGACAAAGGGTCCTCGGGTTGCCACTAGTTGGCGATCTCCTCCGGATAGCATTGATAAACAGACTGACAGGGAGGATCTGAAGGAAATATGCCCTAGAGGCAATAATAATGTTATTATTTTATTTCCTTATATCATGATAAATGTTTATTATTCATGCTAGAATTGTATTATCCGGAAACATAATACTTGTGTGAATACATAGACAAACTAAACCTCACTAGTATGCCTCTACTTGACTAGCTCATTAATCAAAGATGGTTATGTTTCATAACCATAGACATGTGTTGTCATTTGATTAATGGGATCACCTTATTAGGAGAATGATGTGATTGACATGACCCATTCCATTAGCTTATCACCTGATCGTTTAGTATGTTGCTATTTCTTTCTTCATGACTTATACATGTTCCTATAACTATGAGATTATGCAACTCCCGTTTGCCGGAGGAACACTTTGTGTGCTACCAAACTTCACAACGTAACTGGGTGATTATAAAGGAGCTCTACAGGTGTCTCCAAAGGTAAATGTTGGGTTGGCGTATTTCGAGATTAGGATTTGTCACTCCGATTGTCAGAGAGGTATCTCTGGGCCCTCTCGGTAATGCACATCACATAAGCCTTGCAAGCATTGCAACTAATTAGTTAGTTGCGAGATGATGTATTACGACACGAGTAAAGAGACTTGCCGGTAACGAGATTGAACTAGGTATTGAGATACCGACGATCGAATCTCGGGCAAGTAACATACCGATGACAAAGGGAACAACGTATGTTGTTATGCGGTCTGACCGATAAAGATCTTCGTAGAATATGTGGGAGCCAATATGAGCATCCAGGTTCCGCTATTGGTTATTGATCGGAGACATGTCTCGGTCATGTCTACATTGTTCTCGAACCCGTAGGGTCCGCACGCTTAAGGTTTCGATGACAGTTATATTATGAGTTTATGAGTTTTGATGTATCGAAGTTAGTTCGGAGTCACGGATGTGATCACGGACATGACGAGGAGTCTCGAAATGGTCGAGACATAAAGATTGATATATTGGACGGCTATATTCAGACACCGGAAGTGTTCCGGATGATTTTGGAGAAAACCGGAGTGCGGGAGGGTTACCGGAACCCCCCCCCCCCTTGGGATAAGTAATGGGCCTTATGGGCCCTAGTGGAGAGAGAGAGGGGCGGCCAGGGTGGGCCGCGCGCCCCCTCCCCCTCTGGTCCGAATTGGACTAGGAGAAAGGGGGCGGCGCCCCCCTTTCCTTCTCCCTCTCCCCTTCCTTTCCCCCTCCTAGTAGGAGTAGGAAAGAGGGGAGTCCTACTCCTACTAGGAGGAGGACTCCTCCTCCTTGGCGCGCCCTAGGGCCGGCCAGCCTCCTCCCCTTGCTCCTTTATATACGGGGGCAGGGGGCACCCCTAGACACAAGTTGATCCACGTGATCGTTTTCTTAGCTGTGTGCGGTGCCCCCTTCCACCATACTCCTCGATAATATTGTAGCGGTGCTTAGGCGAAGCTCTGTGATGGTAGAACATCAAGATTGTCACCACGCCATCGTGCTGACGGAACTCTTCCCCGACACTTTGCTGGATCGGAGTCCAGGGATCGTCATCAAGCTGAACGTGTGCTAAAACTCAGAGGTGCCGTAGTTTCGGTGCTTGATCGGTCGGGCCGTGAAGACGTATGACTACATCAACCGCGTTGTCATAACGCTTCCGCTGTCGGTCTACGAGGGTATGTAGATCACACTCTCCCCTCTCGTTGCTATGCATCACCATGATCTTGCGTGTGCGTAGGAATTTTTTTGAAATTACTACGTTCCCCAACAGTGGCATCCGAGCCTAGGTTTTATGTGTTGTTGTTATATACACGAGTAGAACACAAGTGAGTTGTGGGCGATATAAGTCATACTGCTTACCAGCATGTCATACTTTGGTTCGACGGTATTGTTGGATGAAGCGGCCCGGACCGACATTACGCGTACGCTTACGCGAGACTGGTTCTACCGACGTGCTTTGCACACAGGTGGCTGGCAGGTGTCAGTTTCTCCAACTTTAGTTGAACCGAGTGTGGCTATGCCCGGTCCTTGCGAAGGTTAAAACAGCACCAACTTGACAAACTATCGTTGTGGTTTTGATGCGTAGGTAAGATTTGTTCTTGCTTAAGACCGTAGAAGCCACGTAAAACTTGCAAACAACAAAGTAGAAGACGTCTAACTTGTTTTTGCAGGGCATGTTGTGATGTGATATGGTCAAGACATGATGCTAAATTTTATTGTATGAGATGATCATGTTTTGTAACCGAGTTATCGGCAACTGGCAGGAGCCATATGGTTGTCGCTTTATTGTATGCAATGCAATTGCGCTGTAATGCTTTACTTTATCCCTAAGCGGTAGCGATAGTCGTGGAAGCATAAGATTGGCGAGACGACAACGATGCTACGATGATGATTAAGGTGTCGCGCCGGTGACAATGGTGATCATGACGGTGCTTCGAAGATGGAGATCACAAGCACAAGATGATGATGGCCATATCATATCACTTATATTGATTGCATGTGATGTTTATCTTTTATGCATCTTATCTTGCTTTGTTTGACGGTAGCATTTTAAGATGATCTCTCACTAATTATCAAGAAGTGTTCTCCCTGAGTATGCACCGTTTCGAAAGTTCTTCATGCCGAGACACCACGTGATGATCGGGTGTGATAGGCTCTACGTTCAAATACAACGGGTGCAAAACAGTTGCACACGAAGAATACTCAGGTTATACTTGACGAGCCAAGCATATACAGATATGGCCTCGGAACACGGAGATCGAAAGGTTGAGTGTGAATCATATAGTAGATATGATCAACATAGTGATGTTCACCAAAGAAACTACTCCATCTCACATGATGATCGGACATGGTTTAGTTGATTTGGATCACGTAATCACTTAGAGGATTAGAGGGATGTCTATCTAAGTGGGAGTTCTTTAGTAATATGATTAATTGAACTTAAATTTATCATGAACTTAGTACCTGATAGTATCTTGCTTGTTTATGTTTGACTGTAGATAGATGGTCCGTGCTGTTGTTCCGTTGAATTTTAATGCGTTCCTTGAGAAAGCAAAGTTGAAAGATGATGGTAGCAATTACACAGACTGGGTATGTTACTTGAGGATTATCCTCATTGCTGCACAGAAGAATTATGTCCTGGAAGCACCGCTGGGTGCCAGGCCTGCTGCTGGAGCAACACCAGATGTTATGAACGTCTGGCAGAGCAAAGCTGATGACTACTCGATAGTTCAGTGTGCCATGCTTTACGGCTTAGAATCAGGACTTCAACGACGTTTTGAATGTCATGGAGCATATGAGATGTTCCAGGAGTTGAAGTTAATATTTCAAGCAAATGCCCGGATTGAGAGATATGAAGTCTCCAATAAGTTCTATAGCTGCAAGATGGAGGAGAATAGTTCTGTCATTGAGCATATACTCAAAATGTCTGGGTATAATAATCACTTGATTCAATTGGGAGTTAATCTTCCAGATGATTGCATCATTGACAGAATTCTCCAATCACTGCCACCTAGCTACAAGAGCTTCGTGATGATCTATAATATGCAAGGGATGAATAAAACTATTCCCGAGCTCTTCGCAATGTTGAAAGCTGCGGAGGTAGAAATCAAAAAGGAGCATCAAGTGTTGATGGTCAACAAGACCACTAGTTTCAAGAAAAAGGGCAAAGGGAAGAAGAAGGGGAACTTCAAAAAGAACAGCAAGCAAGTTGCTGCTCAAGAGAAGAAACCCAAATCTGGACCTAAGCCTGAAACTTAGTGCTTCTACTGCAAGCAGACTGGTCACTGGAAGCGGAACTGCCCCAAGTATTTGGCGGATAAGAAGGATCGCAAGGTGAACAAAGGTATAAGCGATATACATGTTATTGATGTGTACCTTACTAATGCTCGCAGTAGCACCTGGGTATTTGATATTGGTTCTGTTGCTAACATTTGCAACTCAAAACAGGGACTACGGATTAAGCGAAGATTGGCTAAGGACGAGGTGACGATGCGCGTGGGAAATGGTTCCAAAGTCGATGTGATCGGGGTCGGCACGCTACCTCTACATCTACCTTCGGGATTAGTATTAGACCTAAATAATTGTTATCTGGTGCCAGCGTTGAGCATGAATATTATATCTGGATCTTGTTTGATGCGAGATGGTTATTCATTTAAATAAGAGAATAATGGTTGTTCTATTTATATGAGTAATATCTTTTATGGTCATGCACCTATAAAGAATGGTCTATTCTTATTAAATCTCGATAGTAGTGACACACATATTCATAATGTTGAAGCCAAAAGATGTAGAGTTGATAATGATAGTGCAACTTATTTGTGGCACTGCCATTTAGGTCATATCGGTATAAACGCATGAAGGAACTCCATACTGATGGACTTTTGGAACCACTTGATTATGAATCACTTGGTACTTGCAAACCGCGTGCCTTACGGGTAAGATGACAAAAACACCGTTCTCCGGTACTATGGAGAGAGCAACAGATTTGTTAGAAATCATACATACAGATGTATGTGGTCCGATGAATGTTGAGGCTCGTGGCGGATATCGTTATTTTCTCACTTTCATAGATGACTTAAGCAGATATGGGTATATCTACTTAATGAAACATAAGTCTGAAACATTTGAAAAGTTCAAAGAATTTTAGAGTGAAGTTGAAAATCATCGTAACAAGAAAAATAAAATTCCTACGATCTGATCGTGGAGGAGAATATTTGAGTTACGAGTTTGGTGTACATTTGAAACAATGCGGAATAGTTTCGCAACTCACGCCACCCGGAACACCACAGCGTAATGGTGTGTCCGAACGTCATAATCGTACTTTACTAGATATGGTGTGATCTATGATGTCTCTTACTGATTTACCGCTATCGTTTTGGGGTTATGCTCTAGAGACAGCCGCATTCACGTTAAATAGGGCACCATCAAAATCCGTTGAGACGACGCCTTATGAACTGTGGTTTGGCAAGAAACCAAAGTTGTCGTTTCTGAAAGTTTGGGGCTGCGATGCTTATGTGAAAAAGCTTCAACCTGATAAGCTCGAACCCAAATTGGAGAAATGTGTCTTCATAGGATATCCAAAGGAAACTATTGGATACACCTTCAATCACAGATCCGAAGGCAAGACTTTTGTTGCTAAATTCGGAAACTTTCTAGAGAAGGAGTTTCTCTCGAAAGAAGTGAGTGGGAGTGTCGGTGTCAAAACCGGCGAATCTCGGGTAGGGGGTCCCGAACTATGCATCTAGGCCGGATGGTAACACGAGGCAAGGGACATGAAGTTTTACCCAGGTTCGGGCCCTCTTGATGGAGGTAAAACCCTACGTCCTGCTTGATTAATATTGATGATATGGGTAGTACAAGAGTAGATCTACCACGAGATCAGAGAGGCTAAACCCTAGAAGCTAGCCTATGGTACGATTGTTGATGTGTTTGTTTGTCAGGACCCCGATTCTAAGTCACACCAATCTAGCCTGTCACACCTCATATCACTTTGCGTCCTCACGCATGGTATTCCCACGGGTGTCGCCTTACCATGGCCCAGGACCGTTTGCGCCTTTTGGCTCACGTATATGATAGTGTCGCTAGCATCCATATGACAGAGAACCCGGGCCGACATGACTAGTCGTGAACCCAAGGTGGCACTAACTTACGGGGACAGGCATACATGAATCAACATCGAGCATGTCGGTCAGCAGCGTGCGAATCCGGGCTGTAGCACTGGGCTAACAGGACTCCGGGAACCCGGGCTATAGCAGGCTAGGCAGGACTCCGGATGTCACAGCGTGACATTTCCCCGAAGGGACAGACACAGGAACGAATTGAATCACATGTCGGTCAGTCAAGTGTTCCGGAGCAGTAGAGGGCTAGCAGGACTCCGGTGAACCGGGCTGTAGAAGACTACTATGGCTCTTGGAAGCACAAGACTACATTTCCCCATAAGAGAGGCTACCAAGGATAAACAACTAGGTTGTCGGATCCCACACATACCAAGCATTTCAATCATACACACAATATGCTCGATATGTGTAAATACAACATGGCATCACCACATAACTCTACGACTCAAGTATTTATTCATTAGGCTCCGAGGAGCGAGCTATTACAAACATGCGTCTCATGACCCAATATTCAGAGCATACAAGGCAAAGCACATGCGGAAGCTTAACATGTCTGAGTACAGACATCTACAAATGTACCCAGCAAGATCCTGCCGAGGGCACAAGATCGTAGCTGAGGTATCAAGCTAAACGTCGAAGTCCACACGGAACTACTAGCGAGACTGACGTCTCTCTGCAAAAACATAAAATAGGCAAACGTGAGTACAAATGTACCCAGCAAGACTTACATCAGAACTAACTACATATGCATCGGTATCAACAAAGGGGGTGGTGGAGTTTAACTGCAGCAGGCCAGCTTTGACTCGCTGGCTATCCTGAACTACGACTGCAAGTAACTCTTTGAGGTGGCGCACACGAGTCCACAAATTGACCATACCAATACACCACTATGGATCCGCTCCCGTCTCCCTGCGAGAACACCATCCATAGCACTCACACTTATCTTGCGCATTTTAGAGTATCCACTTTCGCTTGTCTATGAACTATGCAAGGGGTCCAAGTTTCCATATCTGAGGAATCCGGCTATTCGAATAGATAATGATAACCCTGCAGGGGTTTACTTCTTCACACACGCTCTCGCCACTTATCACCCTGTACACGTCATGTACCTCGGCAACCTTCAAGCGGAAACCAGGCGAGGGAGTCGGCCACGACCTGACTAACCAACAAGTCTCTAGTCCAGGTTTATCACCTATTCGGGTTCCATCCGCAAGGATATCTGTCCAGGGTGTCGCTCACGGCCCCAAACGATGTGTGCAGGGTTCCCAAGCCCACCATCCGTGTGCCACTTGGTACACCGTGCCACTGTGCCTAGTCTGTCCCAAGCCCACCTGTACCGGGTGCCACTTGGTAGACTACTAACACTACCTACAAACACCAGAAACTAGTTGCAACTCCTGGACAGAGATCGAGTTGATTAATAAGCCGAGAGGGGCCGAGTTACCGGAACCCAATGTGTGGTAGTAACTGTTCATGGATCACAAACACAGGACTCAGTTCCTGAGGACGGCTGCAATGAGACAACCCACCATGTACTCCTACATGGCCTCTCACCGCTACCTTTACCAAATCGTGTTCACACACTTAGCTCTCAATAGTAGGACATGTTCACCACATTCCAATTCATTCCCGATGAATCAGACCCGACTCAACTCTTAAGCAGTAGCAGGCATGACAACAAGCATGAACAAGTAGGCACATCAGGGCTCAAACAACTCCTACTCATGCTAGTGGGTTTCATCTATTTACTGTGGCAATGACAGGTCATGCAGAGGAAAGGGGTTCAACTACCACAGCATGTAACAGTTGAATTGCTGTTGTCCTAATGCAGTAAAAGAGAGCAGGAGCGAGAGAGTGGGATTGTATCGGAATGAACAAGGGAGTTTTGCTTGCCTGGCACTTCTGAAGATATTATAGCTCTTCATTGTTGTCATCGAACTCATCGTCAGAACACGCCTACCGAGAGGGGACAAGCACCGACAATAGAGAAGAACACAATCAATGCAAATGCGACAATATGATGCATGATCATGACATGGAAATATTCTATGATTTGTACTAATGCATCTAGCAACAGTTTAAATGAAGTCCATATGAGCTAAGGGTTCATATGCAAACTCCATATTTAGCATTTAAAATGCCATTATCATGTTTTCACCTAAACAGCAGGTATAACTTAGTTTTAGATGCATGAAAATGATACAGATGGATATATTGCATTTTTCTGATAATTTTTCATATTTAATTATTTCATTTGGAGCTACGGTTGAATTACTATGATTTTTAGAAGTTTTGGGAATTTTCTGAATTTTCTAATTATTTAGAAATAAACTAATTCCAGAAAATGCATTACTGCGTCAGCACTACGTCAGCATTACGTCAGCAGGTCAACTGGGTTGACCCAGGTCAAACCTGACGCGTGGGACCCAGCAGTCAGTGTCTTAGGGTTGGTTAGGGTCACAGACATGTGGGGTCGGGTCAACGGCCATGTCAGCATAGTCAACACTGACACGCGGGCCCACTGGAGTTAGATTAAACTTAATCTTATTTAGTTAGCCGGTTAGTTAGGCGGCGGGGCCCGGCTGTCTGTTTCACTGGAGGTTAATTACTGGCGCGATTAGCCGCTAATGACGGCCACATCGGCAGTCGCCGGAGCCTTGCCGGCGGCGACCAAAACGACGGCGGCTCGGCTCGGATTTGAGCTATGGGTGGTGGTTTGGTGAGCTATGGGCACCGGGGAGTAGCTCTTGCTCGTCCGCATCCAAAGGACCGGACGGGAGGCCGCAGGGTGGCCGGAAACGGCGGTGGCGATGAGGCACGGCATCGGCGAGCTTCGGCTCCGATGGAAAAGGTGGCTACGACGAGAAAAACGCCACGGGATTAGGGGGAAGCGACGGGAAGCTCACAGCGCATCCGAAGGAATCGTTAGAGAGCTCGGGGACGCGCTGGTGACGGCGAATCAACGACGGCGATGCTCGGTGCAGCAGGTTGAAGATGAGCTCCAAGGCGGCGTCACAGGGCATTCGGCGATGTGTAGTTGGATGGGGACGAAGAAGAGGTCGTGGTGGAGCTCTGGGCTCAGGCGGAGGGCGAGGATGTGGCTCTGGCCGCGTCAACTGCAAGCGGCGGCGATGGTGGCATTCGGCCGTGCGCATGAGAGAGAGACAGAGGAGGGGATGAGGCGAGGGAGAGTGCGAGAGAGAGTCGGGGCAGCGTGGCGTCGTCCAGGCACGGGGTCAGGGAGGAGGACGAGCCTCCAGCGCGAAGCAGGAGGTGGCCCTCGCCTCCTGTGCGTGCGCCACGCACAATGCACACTGGCGAGAGGAAGGGGATGACTGGCATGTTGCCTGGTGGGCTGGGCCGCCAGCAACAGTGCCAGGCCACAGGTGAGACTTCTCTCTCTTTCTTCTCTGATTTAAATTGTTTCTGTTTTCTACTGTTTGCCTCTGTTTTGAATTAGTAAAAATACTAATACATTTTGTAAAATCCTGAAATAATTGTGGGCACTTTTGAAAATATTTCCAACAGCCCTCAAATGCCTTCAAGATTATTTGGACATTTAAAATATTTTATAGAATCTAAAAGTCCAAATTCAAATACTTATGATTTAATTCAAAAAAATCCAAAGTGTCCTAGAGAATTGTGCACCATTTTTGTTAGAGGTTCTAGACCAAAACAAAAGTGATGAACATTTATGAAGGGCATTTTGGGTTCATTGAAAAGATTTAATTTTGACCCTAGTTGAATTTCCTTTGCTGCTAGGGTTTATTAGTCCCCATTTCAAGTTTCAGATAAAATTATACATGATGCATGAAGATCAAGCAAAGTCAAACTATGGCTAATCTAGGGCTGTGACAACTCACCCCACTAAACAAGAATCTCGTCCCGAGATTCAAGACGTGAGGTAAGAAGACAGAGGGGACACAAATCTAATGCAATCTTCACGATCCAGGTTGCACTTCATAAGAACGTTGATTCGATCACGATCTTTGTCTTGATGTCATGCTCTAAGAAGTCCAACTATCAGGACAACAAGAGGAAAGGGAATACTCTAGAAGGATCGATCTTCTCAAAGATCGAACAATCGACGATCAACTCACGGGATGAGACATTGAACATTTCTCGAGCTAAGACGCAAAACACACATCAGAGATGATGGGTGAGAAACATATGACAAAGGTTCAAATTGGTAGGCGACAATTCCATGCTGGAGTAGGATAGTGCATGGTTTTCAAGGTAGTGAGGAGATAATTGCCATGATTCCATAACGGGGCACCTTAGGGAAGGTGACTCGTAGAATTATTCCCTTAAGTGGCAAAAAGAATTACTTTTGATAAAGAGATCATTGAAACTCTTCATACCAGCCTGAGGCAAATCACAATTGATCATTTGAAAGAATTCAAGAGGATGGCATACTCAGTTTGGAAAGGAAACTACGGTTATAGAACAACTCGGCAAATGGAAGCACATTCCAGTTGATACCAAGGATATAACCTAGTGACTGAGTGTGCTCTCAAGAACTTGAGCATTTCCTTATTCATCAAGGTTTTACCAACATCCGTGCCGAGGATCCTGGCAACACATCATACTACCATGATAAACGGTGATCGAGGATGCAGATGCAAAGGAGGACATCACTTTCTCAGATTTTTTCCTTAGCAATGCCAAAGAAGCAAATCTAGATGATCGACCGAGAGACATTTAGCACTCCGCTTCTAATGTTCTCCTTGATGTACTAGGTACCACGGGCAATGCTTAAAATCATCAACATGGCCATCAAGTAGAGGTCGGACTTCGGGAGCACAAGAATCCATAAGGAACAACTTGTGGAATAAGTCATACCAAATCCTCGTGGAGAAGATGGTCGAATTGCTCGTTCAAGATACTACAATAACAGATCTTCCGGCTAGGTGTGTCGGCCAGAACATCAACCTCGTCGGGGCCTACATCATAGATCTTGGAAATGTTCCAGCCATCATATCTGCCTGAGATTCAGATCTGGCTGGTAACAGGATTTTTCAGACAACATGTCTAGAAAAGAAAGTTTGCAACACAAGTCGACAAGATAATGTTGCGAGACTCTCGGGAGATGAACTATGATAGCAAGCTCCAAAACATGAGCTAGTTCTGCTACATACATGTGAACATGTTGTCCAAGGCAAGCATGACCACAGAGTAGTCTTATAATAAAGCACTACCGAGTTCAGGTGGAGAACCATCATCAAGGATATTGAAGTCTCCACGCGTGGAAGTCCAAAGGATTAACCTTAGAACAGACTCTGTGTTTCTTCAACAAGTCAATCAGTGGCTTGGTGTACTAGGAGATACATATGGAATGGAGGTAATTAATCTACCAAACCATAGAATACTTCGCACGTATGCATGACTGATTTGGGATGATTCCAAGGGAAACAAAACAAACCTTTCTCAAATTCATGGCGGCAACTTACACCTAATGCACGTGAACTTGAAGAAAGTCACTTCTTTCATCCAAGCATAAGCTTCATGAACGGAACACGAAGGCATTGCTTACAAAGTTTTCAACACTAGCTCAATGTTCAACATGAATCATGGAGGAGACAAGATGTTGCTGATGGGCTCAACAGCAACTCATCGGAATTTCCATATCACTGGAGTCCCACCATTATGCGAACAATGTGATAGTATTGGCCAGACCAAAAGATGTAATGGTGTATGCTCGAGGAATCAACCATGAGTAAGGCAACATTATGAATATCGTTGGTTCTAACTTGATTTGACGATAACCCATACTCAAATCTAAGATTGGTAAGATAATATATCCAACAACTGACCATGAGTGTCAATCGGTGAAGATATCATCTTTCTTTAACACACACACAAAAACAAGATATCCCTCTAAATGAACTAAGTTAGGAAAGCTTTTATCTTCCAACTCTCCAAGTTGTTGTTTAGCTCAACCAACTAGCTCAGGGGTATCCAACACAGATTCTTGGAGAAGGGGTGGTTTATAGGAAACCAACTTGATCACAAACTCAACATAGCGGTCAGGTAAAACCCTGGTAATACTTCCAAGAAGATATTCGGAACATCATGAACCACCGATATGTTACTAAGCTTGGGAACAATCTTGCTTTTCAGGGCAAGGCGATGTGATCAGGAGAGTGATGGATTGACACAATCCTATCTCATTGATCGAGGAGTGCACCAGGGAAAATGGACTAGGTAGCACGATCAATCTTAGAATGATGATTGAATAACCAACACGCTAAGAATGAAATTATTGTCCATTAACTACCAAGCAACTGGGTTGCTAGGAGTATTGATTTCACACATCACGGTTCACTTGTCGGCATTCTGGTCACAACAACATGGAGACCGATGAATGAATAATGATGGCGAGAAGTATCACTGCGTCAAAATTCATGAGAGATGGTGCGATTCTCATGACAATCCTGACATAAAGGGGGTAATACTCCGAGGTAGAACAGAACAAAAGCTGGATTGGCATTTTGATCTGCGAAGTACAATTGCTTTGACCCAATCCTAGATATGGATGAGGTACTGGAGTTTGTTTCTCCTAGTCATTCTGGAATAGAATGGCTTGATGGACCACAAGAATAGCAGGCATTGATGAACACAATCACACAACTACTCCCGACTATCAGTTGATAGACGAGAGTCAGAAAACAACTAAAGAGGGACAACTCAAGGGAACATATAATTTTCTGAGTTGTGGATGCATAGATTAGTATGTTGAACGAGTTCAACATATTTCTTCCGGAAAACCCATGCAGAAAGGTAGAACTGGCAGAGCCACAATATAGAATGGAGAACTCATCAAGAGCACTCTGGTTGTGATCTTTTGGTTCAAGAACTTCTGCCACATTGATCCATGGTATTTGGAAGAATGATATACCACGGACCTCGAGGACTATCACAAGGTTACTAATATCCTAAAGGAACTAGCAAACAATATCAACATGAAGTAAGTAGGGTGAATCTCGGGTTCAAGAACCCAGGAATAGAATACCTACCAACTAAATGGCATCACCGGATGCTTTCAACAATGATGGCCAGAATCATCACACTGGGAACACAAACATGGCCAGATTACTAGGTGATCCTCTACGACACCTAGGGTCTTAATAGTAGCTCCAACATATATACCGAGGCAATGGAGTACCTCAACAGACCAATTAGTGTGCTTAATCTGGGCCAAAAGAACATTGAAAACTAGGAGGAAGGATTTGCAAATGCATCAGACTATCTAGAAACCTGGGATGACTCGGACAGCATAACGGATGTAAATGCTCAGAAAAAGATTTGAGACATTCACAAGGATTTGCATAGTCACTTAACAACATTATATCAAGGTTCTGGTTCAACTGACAACATACTAAAAGTAGTAGAAACTGAACTTAGGCTTGGAACCAACAATCCTAAGATTCTATGGATTAGCAACACGTGATCCTGATAGAAAGATGAGAAGCCTAGTACTTAAACCCCGTAGAAGAGAAGAGGGTGACTCAGATCAGAGGGCATGAGGTATAAGGAGTAAAAAGAGCCTTACGTTCCAACCCACAATCAATTCCTTTATATAACTAAAGCATTTCTAGACTCAACTTCGACCAGTTTGGCTTGGTAATCCTACGGGCAGTCAGGCTCTGATACCAAAGCTGTCAGGACCCCGATTCTAAGTCACACCGATCTAGCCTGTAACACCTCATATCACTTTGCGTCCTCATGCACGGTATTCCCACGGGTGTCGCCTTACCATGGCCCGGGACCGTTTGCGCCTTTTGGCTCACGTATATGATAGTGTCGCTAGCATCCATATGACAGAGAACCCGGGCCGACATGACTAGTCGTGAACCCAAGGTGGCACTAACTTACGGGGACAGGCATACATGAATCAACATCGAGCATGTCGGTTAGCAGCGTGCGAATCCGGGTTGTAGCACTGGGCTAACAGGACTCCGGGAACTCGGGCTGTAGCAGGCTATGCAGGACTCCAGATGTCACCGCGTGACATTTCCCCGAAGGAACAGACACAGGAACGAAGTGAATCACATGCCGGCCAGTCAAGTGTTCCGGAGCAGTAGTGCTGGGCTAGCAGGACTCCGGTGAACCGGGCTGTAGCGGACTACTATGGCTCATGGAAGCACAAGACTACATTTCCCCATAAGAGAGGCTACCAAGGATAAACAACTAGGTTGTCGGATCCCACACATACCAAGCATTTCAATCATACACACAATATGCTCGATATGTGTAAATACAACATGGCATCACAACATAACTCTACGACTCAAGTATTTATTCATTAGGCTCCGAGGAGCGAGATATTACAAACATGGGTCTCATGACCCAACATTCAGAGCATACAAGGAAAAGCACATGCAGAAGCTTAACATGTCTGAGTACAGACATCTACAAATGAAAAAGGCTGAGAAGCCTGACTATCTACCAGATCCTGCCGAGGGCACAAGATCGTAGCTAAGGTATCAAGCTAAACGTCGAAGTCCACAAGGAACTACTAGCGAGACTGACGTCTCTCTGTAAAAGCATAAAATAGGCAAACGTGAGTACAAATGTACCCAGCAAGACTTACATCAGAACTAACTACATATGCATCGGTATCAACAAAGAGGGTGGTGGAGTTTAACTGCAGCAGGCCAGCTTTGACTCGCTGGCTATCCTGAACTACGACTGCAAGTAACTCTTCGAGGTGGCGCACACGAGTCCACAAATTCACCATACCAATACACCACTATGGATCCGCTCCCGTCTCCCTGCGAGAACGCCATCCATAGCACTCACACTTATCTTGCACATTTTAGAGTATCCACTTTCTCTTGTCTATGAACTATGCAAGGGGTCCAAGTTTCCATATCCGAGGAATCCGGCTATTCGAATAGATAATGATAACCCTGCAGGGGTTTACTTCTTCACACACACTCTCGCCACTTATCGCCCTGTACACGTCATGTACCTCGGCAACCTTCAAGCGGAAACCGGGCGAGGGAGTCGGCCACGACCTGACTAACCACAAGTCTCTAGTCCAGGTTTATCGCCTATTCGGGTTCCATCCACAAGGAGATCTGGCCGGGGTGTCGCTCACGGCCCCAAACGATGTGTGCAGGGTTCCCAAGCCCACCATCCGGGTGCCACTTGGTACACCGTGCCACTGTGCCTAGTCTGTCCCAAGCCCACCTGTACCGGGTGCCACTTGGTAGACTACTAACACTACCTACAAACACCAGAAACTAGTTGCAACTCCTGGACAGAGATCAAGTTGATTAATAAGCCGAGAGGGGCCGAGTTACCGGAACCCAATGTGTGGTAGTAACTATTCATGGATCACAAACACAGGACTCAGTTCCTGAGGACGGCTGCAATGAGACAACCCACCATGTACTCCTACATGGCCTCTCACCGCTACCTTTACCAAATCGTGTTCACACACTTAGCTCTCAATAGTAGGACATGTTCACCACATTCCAATTCATTCCCGATGAATCAGACCCGACTCAACTCTAAGCAGTAGCAAGCATGACAACAAGCATGAACGAGTAGGCACATCAGGGCTCAAACAACTCCTACTCATGCTAGTGGGTTTCATCTATTTACTGTGGCAATGACAGGTCATGCAGAGCAAAGGGGTTCAACTACCGCAGCATGTAACAGTTGAATCGATGTTGTCCTAATGCAGTAAAAGAGAGCAGGAGCGAGAGAGTGGGATTGTATTGGAATGAACAAGGGGGTTTTGCTTGCCTGGCACTTCTGAAGATATTATAGCTCTTCATTGGTGTCATCGAACTCATCATCGGAACACGCCTACCGAGAGGGGACAAGCACCGGCAATAGAGAAGAACACAATCAATGCAAATGCGGCAATATGATGCATGATCATGACATGGAAATATGCTATGATTTGTACTAATGCATCTAGCAACAGTTTAAATGAAGTCCATATGAGCTAAGGGTTCATATGCAAACTCCATATTTAGCATTTAAAATGCCATTATCATGTTTTCACCTAAACAGCAAGTATAACTTAGTTTTACATGCATGAAAATGATACAGATGGATATATTGCATTTTTCTGATAATTTTTCATATATAAATTATCTTATTTGGAGCTACGGTTGAATTACTATGATTTTTAGAAGTTTTGGGAATTTTCTGAATTTTCTAATTATTTAGAAATAAACTAATTCCAGAAAATGCATTACTGCGTCAGCACTACGTCAGCATTACGTCAGCAGGTCAACTGGGTTGACCCAGGTCAAACCTGACGCGTGGGACCCAGCAGTCAGTGTCTTAGGGTTGGTTAGGGTCACAGACATGTGGGGTCGGGTCAACGGCCATGTCAGCATAGTCAACACTGACACGCGGGCCCACTGGAGTTAGATTAAACTTAATCTTATTTAGTTAGCCGGTTAGTTAGGCGGTCGGGCCCGGCTGTCTGTTTCACTGGAGGTTAATTACTGGCGCGATTAGCCGCTAATGGCGGCCACATCGGCACTCGCCGGAGCCTTGCCGGCGGCGACCAAAACAACAGCGGCTCGGCTCGGATTTGAGCTACGGGTGGTGGTTTGGTGAGCTATGGGAACCGGGGAGTAGCTCTTGCTCGTCCGCATCCAAAGGACCGGACGGGAGGCCGCGGGGTGGCCAGAAACGGCGGCGGCGATGAGGCACGGCACCGGCGAGCTTCGGCTCCGATGGAAAAGGTGGCTACGACGAGAAAAACGCCACAGGGTTAGGGGGAAGCGAGGGGAAGCTCACAGCGCATCCGATGGAATCGTCAGAGAGCTCGGGGACGCGCTGGTGACGGTGAATCGACGACGGCGACGCTCGGTGCAGGAGGTTGAAGATGAGCTCCAAGGCGGCGTCACGGGGCATCCGGCGATGTGTAGCTGGATGGGGACGAAGAAGAGGTCATGGTGGAGCTCTGGGCTCAGGCGAAGGGCGAGGATGTGGCTCTGGCCGTGGCAACTGCAAGCGGCGGCGATGGTGGCGTTCGGCCGTGCGCATGAGAGAGAGACAGAGGAGGGGATGAGGCGAGGGAGAGTGCGAGAGAGAGTCGGGGCAGCGTGGCGTCGTCCAGGCATGGGGTCAGGGAGGAGGACAAGCCTCCAGCGTGAAGCAGGAGGTGGCCCTTGCCTCCTGTGCGTGCGCCACGCACAATGCACACTGGCGAGAGGAAGGGGATGACTCGCATGTTGCCTGGTGGGCTGGGCCGCCAGCAACAGTGCCAGGCCACAGGTGAGACTTCTCTCTCTTTCTTCTCCGATTTAAATTGTTTCTGTTTTATATTTGTTTGCCTCTGTTTTGAATTAGTAAAAATACTAATACATTTTGCAAAATCCTGAAATAATTCTGGGCACTTTTGAAAATATTTCCAACAGCTCTCAAATGCCTTCAAGATTATTTGGACATTTAAAATATTTTATAGAATTTAAATGTCCAAATTCAAATAATTATGATTTAATTCAAAAAAATCCAGAGTGTCCTAGAGAATTGTGCACCATTTTTGTTAGAGGTTCTAGACCAAAACAAAAGTGATGAACATTTATGAAGGGCATTTTGGGTTCATTGAAAAGATTTAATTTTGACCCTAGTTGAATTTCCTTTGCTTCTAGGGTTTATTAGTCCCCATTTCAAGTTTAAGATAAAATTAGACATGATGCATGAAGATCAAGCAAAGTCAAACGATGGCTAATCTAGGGCTGTGACAATGTTGTCCTACGGACTAAAACCCTCCGGTTTATATAGACACCGGAGAGGGTTAGGGTTACACAAAGTCGGTTACAATGGTAGGAGATATTCATATCCGTATCGCCAAGCTTGCCTTCCACGACAAGGAAAGTCCCTTCCGGACACGGGACGGAGTCTTCAATCTTGTATCTTCACTGTCCAGGAGTCCGGCTGAAGGTATAGTCCGGCCATCCAGACACCCCCTAATCCAGGACTCCCTCAGTAGCCCCTGAACCAGGCTTCAATGACGACAAGTCCGGCGCACAGATTGTCTTCGGCATTGCAAGGCGGGTTCCCCCTCCAAGTACTTCATAGAAGATTTTGAACACAAAGATAGTGTCCGGCTCTGCAAAATAAGTTTCCACATATTGCCATAGAGAGAATAATATTTACACAAATCCAATCTGCTAACGTATTCCGTAGCATGACACACCATGGCCAAGCCTTTATCTGAGTCGTTTCATTATCCCACCTCAGCGCGTCATGCGAGGCGGTTTCCTTGGCACGTCTTGTTAAAGCAGAGATCATGTCCCCTTATTCCGGGATTCTCATCAATACGGGTGTGGGTAACCCAACCGCTTCTAGGACTCCTAGATTATAGGCAAGTCCAAATGGACACAGAGAGGACGCTTGATATTCACCCTCTTTATAAAGGGGACAAGGCCTTTATTTTTCCCTCCCGTGCTCAATCGAATTCTTCCCCCACCTCAAGCTCAAAACGCCTGAAGTTCAGGTCAGGTGCTCCGAACCTTCAGTCATGTCCGGATCTAGCCTTCAAGGCTGATGGGTGCCTTCCTCCATCACGGAAGAAGACATTAAAAGGTTGAGGGAGGCCAGATATCTGACCGCCGAGATTTTGCATCGGCTGCCTCCCTGAGGGCAGGCCGTCCCCACCCCCGAACCTAACGAAAACATCATGTTCGTCTCCCACTTCCTCCGAGGCCTAGGCCTCGCTCTGGATCCTTTTGTAAGGGGTTTGATGTTTTACTATAGGCTAGACTTTCATGATCTAGCTCCGGACTCCTTTCTTCATATCACGATATTTATTGTCGTGTGCGAGGCCTTCCTCCGGGTTACCCCTCACTTTGGCCTATGGCTCAAGACCTTTGAAGTGAAGCCGAAGATGATCGAGGGGCAACATGCAGCATGTGGAGGTGCCTCAATACGCAAGATGACGGGAGCTCCGTGGCCCAAAGGTTCCATCCCAGAGGTGTCTGAATTGTGGCAACAAGAGTGGTTCTACGTCACGGCTCCTAGAAGTGCCAAGTGGGCAGATCCCCCTGTTTTCCGCTCGGGCCCCCCACCATAGCTGATGTCATGGATCAGCAGAGGTCTGAGCTGGGGGCCAGCCAAGGATGTGCCTATACTGCAAAGTTGCATTCGAGATCTCTTCAATGGAGATTTTAGTTTGGTTGTGATAATACAAGTTATGCTGGTTCGTCAAGCCCAGCCTTGCAAACGCCGGCCTCTTCGCCTGTGGGAGTTAAATCCCAAGGGACCGCGTGCCATTCAAAATTTCCTCGGTCTGACGCACGAGAAGATGTAAAAGTCATTCTTCGGACCTCAAGTGGAGTGTCCGGAGATCACCGAGGACATGGGCCTGAGTAGTAACCGCGCCGCCGATGAGGTAAGGCATCTTCCGGCCGAACATCTCTCTTCGTTACGAAGTTAGTTCTAAAAGTTCACTTTTTGACCAGGGCTGGCTAACAAAGGCGAAGTTGATTCGGTGTTCGGCCCCCCTCCCTGAGGGTTTGGAAAATCCGGTATTGGAAAAGATGCTCCAGACCGCACCTTGCTCGGAGCCCTTGAAGGAAGACACTATGGAGGATAATGCGGGCGGACGCGGGCCCCCAACGCTGCCCACTCTAGCCGAGGGAGCGAGCGTCTCGATGAAGGAAGGCGACCAGAAGAGGAAAAGGACTGCACCCGGGGATTCGGAAGCCGAAGCTTCCAAACGGGAGAAGAAGTCTCCCACAGAGGGTCCTAACTCGGGGGGCGCCGTTGCCGCACAAAGTCCGCGGGGGGGATCAATTCTCCCGCGAGTCGTAAGTGACCCGAAATACTTTTAATGGTACAGATATGCCATCTTTTTCTTCTGAGAAAATAACCACCGCATATATTTTTGCAGTTCGGGCCTTAGCCCCTCTCAAATGAGCTCGTCTATGGGGGATCTTCTTCCAGAGATGATGGAGAGCGAAACGCCTCCTCCGGACTCCTCCGCGCCAGAAGCGGGCGACCCTGAAGTGTCCCCACGGAGGGCCTCTCCGAGTCCGGTGAGGCCAGAAGATAATCCCATTGACCCCCGAAGCTCACAGTGTCCGGCTCCCGAAGAGAGCAGACAAAAGAGTCCGGCACCGTCTGGTGTGCGATCGGGTGTTCTGAGGGAGTTGGTTGGGCGAGCGGCCATCTCAGATGAACACCGTGTGCTGATGAACACGGTGATGGAGAGTATATCATCCACCGAAAGCGGATTGCATGAAGCTTTTATGAGTCTACTGACAGGCTTTGAGGTATGTAGAGGAATGTATGATAGTCCTGCACATGCTAGATGTGCCCTGTGTAGATAGTAGCCCCTAAGACTCTGGTTGTCATCGGAAACGACGATGAACAGAGGATCATATTCCCAGGTAATAACCATACTTCCTCTTTGTGCAGGTGATGGAAGCTCCGGTGGCTAGCCGGACTAGCGAGTTTGCCCATTTAGAACGGTAGTTGGATGCGGCAGACGCCGACATCGAGCTTGTTAACAAAAGGCTTGACGAGGCGCAGGGTAAGTGTCATTATCTGGTAAACGTCACATAGGAAGAGCAGCATGATGCCAGTATCTTTAATATGTTGTGACTGCAGATGGAGCTGCCACTGTTGAAGCCTTACGGGCAGAACTTGCCCGAGCCAAGGAACAAGCAAGGTTGGGTAATGCGGCTGCTGTGAAGGCGGCCGAAGAGTTGCAAGCCGAGAAGGCCGCGCATGGCGAGACCCGAGACAAGATGGCCAAGATGGCTATAGAATTAAAAGCCACCGCCGACCGTTGCCGGGTTCTTGAAAAGGAAAACCAAGCGAAGGCATCAGACCTTCAGAAGGCTGCTGCGATGAAAAAGGATCTCCGCTCTGCTATGAGGGCAAAGAAGGAGGAGCTGCGGGAAGCCGGGGATATTGTAGCTGGGAAATCCTTTATGTTGCGGAGGAAATTCGGAGATCCACGGTATGCCCCTTTGGATCGGCTATGGAGTTCGGAGGATGCGTATATGGATTTGGCGGCAAGAGCTGCCGATGCGACCAAGTACTTCCAGGGTCAGACGGACCGTGAAGTAGACCAGCTGTTTTGGAGACAATTCCATTCTCTCGAGCATCCACTTTCATTTACTGACCAATTAGCCGAATGGGCCAAACTAAATAGGTTGTCCGGACTCTCCATGAGGTCTGTTGTGGATCAGCTATGGCTGGAAAGGTCAAAACTGAGCAGCTATTTTGGCTTGGTGCAGCAGGTCCTTGACGTGGTGCCGCGCATTGATGCGATGAGGAGGTCGGCGTGCATAGAGGGCGCACGGATGGCCTTTGCCCGTGTTAATGCATACTAGGCAGAGATGGATGCTACCAATGTTGCAGCGCGGGATTCGGCTATAGGTCGAAAGGCTGCTGAGCACTACTTTGAAGAAGTTCTTGAGGGTGCCCGTTTGATAGAGACCCAGTGCTCAGAAAATATTATGTTTGAGTGATATGTAATCTCATTGTAAGCGAAATGCTTTTATGAATTTTTATAAGGCTATTTTTATACTTTTGCCCGAAAGTAATATGATGCCTCCTAGGCGGCCGTTTATGTATACATGCGTATAACCTGAAGGATTGCAGTCGTTGGCTTCAACCCCCATGCATATAATGCGGAGGTGCTCGCAAAAACACGCGTTCACACTTAACCCAACGTCTTGGTCCTATTAAGGAGGTGATAGCGGAGCGAGCGAGGCAACCGGACTATAATGCTTTAGCACTTTCACTTAGCCATAGGAGTTTGACAGTGGGGCTACTAGATAGCCCCTGGTGGCACCGCACTATCCCGATTCCGGGGTGCATACATGCCTGGCCGGAAAACGGCCCTTCGTTAAGGCAGAGGAATTCTAACATTCCCACAGGTCATCGAGTGGTTGACCAGTCTCACGCTATATCATGACAGTCAGTTTTCGGCTTTCTCTACTGAGGTGCTCGTCCGGATGAACCAGGGCACAATCGCAGTAGTTCTCCTGGTGCTACCTTAGCCGGCAAGGCGGAACGTAAGGCACCAAAACACAGGAGCCGGGAAAACCCAACATTTGACCAAAGACAATGATTCGGAGCTGATGCATATAAGGCCAAACTCGCGACGCCGAACACTCCCTAAGGTATTCGGTCTTTGTGGTATAAACCGGGCCTAAATAGTGGCCTTTGTAAGAAGCCCCTTGTGTCCAGGTACGTGCATTGTTCTGGCGTGGCCACATGCCAAGACGCCAGCATCCTTCTCAACGGTGGATATGTGTCAACAAGAGACAGTAAAAAAGGTTTACGCAGGGTCTTAATCCAAAAAGAATCCTTGGAGCGGGTCCCTGCTGCACGTCTGCGCCTGTGTCTCCGTTGTGCCGTATCCTGGACGGGTGTGGCACGATGATCGTTTGTAAAAGAGAGGAAGTTAAGTAAAAAAGTCGTCGTGCAAAAAGATAGTTTTTAAAGAAACCATGTAAATTTCAAGATGATAAGAAGTTGCCACTTGTCTGCGCGCGTTGAGCCCCTTGTATTGACAAATGGGGGTGTGACCATTTATTCCGTATAAATAGCGGCGCCGGACTTGATTAGTTGTATCTGAGGTCTTGACGACCTATTGGATGCTTTCGCTTGTCTGGGCGCCTTTAGTGTGCGGCTGCCAAGGCAACCTCACTCTCTTCGGCGCACAGAGATCGCTTGATATTTCCGTGCACTGTAATGATGCCACGTGGACCGGGCATCTTGAGTGTGAGGGAGGCGTAGTGTGGCATTGCATTAAAGCGAGTGAAAGCTTCGTGTCCGAGCAGTGCTTGATAGCCACTTTGAAACGGAGCGATGTGGAAAGTTAAATGCTCGCGACGGAAGTTGTCGGGGGAGCCGAATATAACTTGTAGTAGGAGGGAGCCCGTACAACGAGCCCCTGGGCCTGGCGTTACTCCTTTAAAGGTAGTATTGCTATGGCAAATTTGTGTTGGGTCTAACCCCATCCTGCGAATTGTATCCTGATATATTAGGTTTAGGCTATTGCCGCCGTCCATCAAGACTCTTGTGAAGTGATATCCGCCAATTACCGGGTCTAATACCAGGGCAGCCCATCCTGCGTGTCAGATACTTGCTGAGTAATCGCGATGGTCGAAAGTGATCGGTTGAGCTGACCAGTAGCAGGACTTCGTGGTGACACACACTTGGGTATATTTTCCTGGGAGTGCCGCGTTGTTTTTTCCCTTGATTACGTGTAACACGTTTACTGTTTTGACTTCTGGTGGAAATTTCTTTTGTTCCCCCGTGTCTTGCTTGGGGGGCTCGTCCTCGTCTTCACTTGGTGTATCCTCCCCCTTGTGTACGGCGTTGAGCTTGCCGGGCTGCTTGAAGACCCAACATTCTCTGTGGGTATGATTAGCAGGTTTGCCAGGGGTACTATGAATCTGACATACTTGATCCAGAATTTTGTTGAGGCTAGACAATTCATCCCTGGTGCCTTTAGGGGGCGGCTTTTGACCTGGCCGAGAGCTTTTGAATCCGGCATTTACTATCGTGCCCTTCGTGATGTCTTCTTTATTCTGGCATTTGTTATTATTGTTGCACCGTGATTTCCCATTTCCATCTCTAACTTCAGATGTGCTGGGGTCACTGGTGCTGCATCTGGCTAGCTAGCTGTCCTCACCGCGCAAAAGCGGGTCATGAGGTTTGTCAGTGCGGCCATCGTTCTCGGCTTATTTTGGCCGAGGTGTCTGGCGAACCATTCGTCACGGATGCTATGCTTGAAAGCTGCTAGGGCTTCGGCGTCCGGACAGTCGACAATCTGGTTCTTTTTAGTAAGAAACTTGTTCCAAAGCTTCCGGGATGACTCTCCGGGTTGTTGAGTTATATGACTCAAATCGTCCGCATCCGGAGGTCGGACATAAGTCCCTTAAAAATTTGCCCGAAAGGCGTCTTCGAGCTCTTCCCAACTTCCAATCGAGCTTTCGGGTAGGCCTTTGAGCCAGTGACGAGCTGGCCCTTTGAGCTTGAGGGGTAGGTACTTGATGGAGTGGAGATCATCCTCTCGAGCCATATGGATATGAAGGATGTAGTCCTCAATCTAGACCCCAGGGTCTGTTGTTCCGTCGTATGCCTCTATGTTTACGGGCTTGAATCCTTCTGGAAATTCGTGGTCCAGCACCTCGTCGGTGAAGCATAGGGGATGTGCGGCACCCCTGTAGCTGGGTGTACCGCATTGTTCGAATGTTTGTTGTGTTGCATTGTATGCTGGGGCGCGCTTGCGTGGTCCATAGATGGATTTTGTTGCGCCGTCCTTTGGGTGCGAGCCCTCGCATGGGTAGCGTATTGTATTGTGAGCGGCATTGTATGCCGATCTGTGTTGGTAGAGGGGTCTTCTATCCGACTAGGTGGCTGCTTTGATATTTGTTTGTGGGGGTTCTGAGGCCTCCTCATCGAATTCGGGTAGAAGCTTCCGCTTTGGGTAGCTCTTGGAGGGGCGATTGGCGCCGTACCT
This sequence comes from Triticum dicoccoides, assembly GCF_002162155.2. Classification (NCBI taxonomy): domain Eukaryota; kingdom Viridiplantae; phylum Streptophyta; class Magnoliopsida; order Poales; family Poaceae; genus Triticum; species Triticum dicoccoides. The sequence continues at coordinate 664,025,699 of NC_041384.1, forward strand.
TGCTGCGGTGTTGAGTATTTTACTCCATCTGATTTGGAGTGTGTCTTGCGCGGCTTTGAGCCTTTGCTTCTGCTTTTTTAGACTCCTCGCGGTGGCAACAAGCCTTTTACGGGCAGTCTGCTGCTCCGGGTGCCTGTCCGGCGTTATGTCGTACGGACCATTAGCCTCGATAGGATTTGTTTGTTCGGTTTGATTATCCAGATTGCCGTTGTCCAGCAGCGGTTCGCCCTGCTCCAGTGCTGGGTCTGTATGATTGCTATTTCTGTCGAGGCGGGATTTGGGGTGGCGCTTGCGTCGCCGCTTTGACTGCTTTTCGAGGGAACAAGCTTTCGGTGCGTCCTTCCGCTCCTCGTGGTCATCTTTTGGTGCGTCCACCATGTATACGTCATATGACGAGGTGGCGTTCCAGGGTCCAATGGGCGCTGGTTCTTCATCGTCTCCTTCATCAGCGTCCATACCGTCGATGTCTGCGGAGTCAAAGTCGAGCATGTCGGTTAAATCGTCGACAGTGGCTACAAAGTGGGTGGTGGGTGGGCTTTGAATTTCTTAATCGTTTGAATTCCAACCTTTCTGACCGTAGTCCGGCCAGGGCTCTCCTGATAAAGAGAGAGACTTCAGTGTCTTCAGAATGTCGCCGAAAAGCGAGTGCTGAAAGATGTCCGCGGCAGTAAACTCCATAATCGGCGCCCAATCGGATTCGATCGGCAGGGGTGCGGAGGGTTCGGAGTCCGGAGAGGGGTCCGGCTCCTTGGAGTCATGAGTCTCGCAGAGTACGGGGCTGGTGTTCGGCTCAATCGCCATTGGGATCGCAGCCCCCGAGGTGGCGTCCAACCGCCCATCCTCGATCAGCGCAGTTGGCTCTGAATTGAGGGTTGGAGCCAATGCGGGTGCGGCCTCCAGGGCACTGTTCGGCGCCAGAGCTAGATCATGCTCGTCGTGACAGTGCGGCGCGCTCGGCAGTGGCTCGAATCCGTCGAAGATCAAGTCCCCGCGGATGTCAGCCGTGTAGTTTAAACTTCCAAATCTAACCTGACGGCCAGGGGCGTAGCTTTTGATCTGCTCCAGACGGCCGAGCGAATCGGCCCGCAGTGCGAAGCCGCCGAAAACAAAGATCTGTCTAGGGAGGAAGCTCTCACCCTGGACTACATCGCCATTGATGATCGTAGGAGCCATCGAGCCTGACAGCGACGACACAGAGGAACTCTCAATGAAAGCACCAATGTCGGTGTCAAAACCGGCGGATCTCGGGTAGGGGGTCCTGAACTGTGCGTCTAGGCCGGATGGTAACAGGAGGCAAGGGACACGAAGTTTTACCCAGGTTCAGGCCCTCTTGATGGAGGTAAAACCCTACGTCCTGCTTGATTAATATTGACGATATGGGTAGTACAAGAGTAGATCTACCACGAGATCGGAGAGGCTAAACCCTAGAACCTAGCCTATGGTATGATTGTTGATGTGTATGTTGTCCTACGGACTAAAACCCTCCGGTTTATAGACACCGGAGAGGGTTAGGGTTACACAAAGTCGGTTACAATGGTAGGAGATCTTCATATCCGTATCGCCAAGCTTGCCTTCCACACCAAGGAAAGTCCCTTCCGGACACGGGACGGAGTCTTCAATTGTCAGGACCCCGATTCCAAGTCACATCGATCTAGCCGGTAACACCTCATATCACTTTGCGGCCTCACGCGCGGTATCCCACGGGTGTCGCCTTACCATGGCCCGGGACCGTTTGCGCCTTTTGGCTCACGTATATGATAGTGTCGCTAGCATCCATATGATAGAGAACCCAGGCCGACATGGCTAGTCGTGAACCCAAAGCGGCACAGACCTATGGAGACAGGCATACATGTATCACATCGAGCATGTCGGTCATCAGCGAGTGATTCCGGGCTATAGCACTGGGCTAACAAGACTCCGGGGAACCCGGCTGTAGTAGGCTAGGCAGGACTCCGGATATCACCGCGTGACATTTCCTGAAGGGATAGACATAGGAACAAAGTGAAACACATGCCGGCCAGTCAAGTGCCCTGAACAGTAGTGCTGGGCTAGCAGGACTCCGGTGAACCGGGCTGTAGCGGACTACTATGGCTCGAGGAACACTAGACTACATTTCCCCATAAGAAAGGCTGCCAAGGATAAACAACTAGATTGTCGGATCCCACTCATACCAAGCATTTCAATCATACACACAATATGCCCGATATGAGTACATACAACATGGCATCACAACAAAACTCTACAACTCAAGTACTTTATTTAAAGGCTCCAGGGAGCCATACATAACAAGTTCATACAGATAGGGGTCACATGACCCGACACTCAAGTCATACAATCATACAAGCACATGCGGAAGCAACTAGTCTGAGTACAGACTCTAGAAAGAAAGAAGGCTTCTCGAAGCCTGTCTATCTACATAGGGCCCTCCATGGCCAGGATCACCACCTGGGTGGCAAGTCACTCGTCGACGTCAAGGTCTACGTAGAACCCATCGGAGGGGGCGGTGTTGTCGTCTGAAAACAGTAATTAAGCAAACATGAGTACAAAGGTACTCAGCAAGTCTTACATCAGAACCTAATATACATGCTCATTCTCAAGAAGGTGGTGGGGTTATTGCAGCAAGCCAGCTTTGACTCTTGGCTAAGCTATCCTACGGAACTTCGCTAGTAAAATAGTTTTCACACACGAGTCCACTACTCACCAACACAATACTCCACCGGGGATCCTCCCTCGTCATCCTACGAGAGGGCCATCCTCGGTACTCACACTTATCTTGAGTCTTTTAGTAGTATCCATTAACTTGTCTATGAACTGTATAGGCAACCAAGTAGTCCTTTACCGCGGATGCGGCTATTCGAATAGTTTTATACCCTGCAGGGGTGTACTTCTTCATACACGCTTTCACCACTTACCGCCGTTTACACGACATGTACTCGGCAACCTTCAAGTGGAAGCCCAACGAGGGTGTCGGCCACGGCCTACCTAAACACTTAAGTCTCTAGTCCAGGTTTATCGCCTATCCAGGTTCCATCCGCAGGGAGTCTGGCCGAGGTTTCCACTTACGGCCCCGAACGATGTGAACAGGGTTCCCGAGACACCAAACGGGCGATTCGGTACACCATGCCACGGTGTATCTACTGCAACATAGCCCACCCCTAGGGTCAGTGCTACGCACGGCCGCCAACACATAACCTACAAACACCAGAAACTATTTGCAACTCCTGGATAGAGTTCTAGGGTGATTAAGAAGCTGAGAGGGTCCATTGGTTTCGGGCCCAATGTACGGTAGTAACTACATCTTAAATCACACATACAGATCTCGGTTCTTATGGACGGCCTCAATGAAACAACCCACCATGTACTCCTACATGGCCTCTCATCGATACCTTTACCAAAACATGTTCAACACATCCCTCACATTACCGGCATAAGCATTTCACTCTAGCCCATCACCCAGATGAACCAGACCTGACACAACTCTAAGCATAGCAGGCATAGCAAGGTAGGAATCACATACATGGCTCAATCAACTCCTACACATGCTAGTGGGTTTCATCTAGTTACTGTGGCAATGACAGGTCATGCAGAGGATAAGGGTTCAACTACCGTAGCACACAGTAGTTTGAATCGCGTTGTCTTAATGCAGTAAACAAGAGCAGAAGCGAGAACATGGGTTTGTATCGAAATGATCAATGGGTTGCTTGCCTGATGGAGTGGTAGTGGGATACTGCCCTTCAGTTGGATACTCATGAATATCCTCGGAGGCAGAACCTACCACGAAGAACACATCGGAACACAATCAATCACATGACGATATGCAAAAATATGATGCATGCTATGACATGGCAATATGAATGTGTCTTGGCCTAATGCAAGCTATAACAGAAAGGAATGTGCTTATTTGAACCAAAGGTTCAAATGTTAGTTCATTTAACATAGCCACATTAGTGCATTACCTTATTCTACTTAAACAGAAAGGTTAACTTGTTTTGTCATGTATGAAACCATTACCGATGGATAGATTGAATTTTTTTGATCATTTTTCATATATAAATCTTTACATTTGGAGCTATGGTTGATTTTCTATGATTTTTAGAAGTTTTGATTATTTTCTGGAATTTCCTGTATAAGAATAATTCTAGTAATTTAATTACCGCGTCAGCATTACGTCAGGGTGACGTCAGTGGTCAACGGGGATGTCCAGGTCAAACCTGACTGGTGGGTCCCGCGTGTCAGTAGTTAATTAAGCTAATTATTTTTAGTTAAAACTAATTTGATTTAGTTAGCAGGGGGGCCACTTGTCATTGACTCAGGGGAGTCAAACTGGGGTCAAACCCCTGGTCAGCGGGGCTAATCCCGCCGGGGTTGAGTCGCTGGTGAGGCCGAGACGGCGGAGGGCTTCGGATTTGGCCTCCGGTGACCAAATCGACGGCAGAGACGTGCTACGCGTAGCTGGGGCTCGCGCGCATCTAGTGGGGCAAGTGGGAGGAGCTGGGGTGGAGCGAGCTCGCCGGAATCGAGCTCGTGGCGGCGGCCGAATTCGGACGGGGTTGGGTTCAATGCTACGGTGCACGGGAGAAGGAGCTGGTGGTGGCTATGGGCTCCTGTTGCTGCGCTGAGCACAATGGCGAGCTTGGCTTCGAGCCACTGTGGCTCTGGCCATGACGGCGCCATGGCCGGCGGCGGGGAACTTTCGGGTGCGGTGGAAATGGCGACTACAGAGGCCAAACGAGCACGGGAGCTAGGGGAAGAGGAAGAGGAGCTCACAGCGGGGTCGGAGAGGGGGTCAGCGAGCTCGGGGAGGTCCTGGAGGCGGCGAATCGACCGGAGACGGCTCGGGTGCCCGAGGTCGAAGACGAGGGCGAAGACGGTGTTCGGCGGCGTTTGGAGTCGCGTGGGTCGGCGGAGAGGTCCAGGGCGACGAGCCGGAGCTATTGGGCTCGTCGGAGGGGCGAGGGGGTGGCTCTGGTGGCGTCTACGGCAAACGGCGGCGAGGTACGCGCTCGGCCATCACGGGAGAGAGTGAGGAAGACGAGGGGGAGAGTGAGGGAGGATGAGAGGGGACGTGGGGGTCGCGTGGCATCCCTGGACGTCTCCAGGGCATCGGCAGAAGCAGGAGGTGGCCGGCATGTGGCCGCGGGCGCCGGCCACGCGCTCCTCGTCCTTCTGGCGGGAGGAGGACGACGACTGGCAAGCCAGTCGGCTGGGCCGAGCCAGGTGGGCTGGGCCAGCACAGGTAAGGCCCAGGTGGGCTTCCCTCTCTCTCTCTCTTTTGATTTGTTTCTGTTTTTTCTATTTAACTGCAACTGTTGGGCTTTATTAAAAATACTAAAACGTTTCCAAAAATCCTGAAAATAATTGTGGGCTCTGTTTAGAATATATCCAATAGCAATCATTTATTTCCAGAATTATTTGAGCACTTAAATTATTTTATAGCATTTAAATGTCCAAATTCAAATACTTATGATTTAATTCAATGACCTTCTGTTGACCTAGAAAATTGTGCACCAATTTTGCCAGAGGTTCTAACCCAAGACAAAGAGGGTGAACTTTTTAGAAGGGCATTTCAGGTTCATTGAACATAATTTTAGTAAACCCTAGTTGTTTCCAGGGGGTGTTGGGGGTTTCTGCCTTCCCCATTTCAAACTTAAAAGGAAATTAAACATGATGCACACTCTAATGCTTGAACTAGCTAGGGTGTGACATCAATCTTGTATCTTCACAGCCCAGGAGTCCGGCTGAAGGTATAGTCCAGCCATTCAGACACCCCCTAATCCAGGACTCCCTCGGGGAGGAAAGTAGAACTTGATGATGTAACTATACCTGCTCCCTTATTGGAAAGTAGTACATCACAGAAACCAGTTTTTGTGACACCTACACCAATTAGTGAGGAAGCTAATGATGATGATCATGAAACTTCAGAACAAGATACTACTGAACCTCGTAGATCAACCAGAGTAAGATCCGCACCAGAGTGGTACGGTAATCCTGTTCTAGAAGTCATGCTACTAGATCATGATGAACCTACGAACTATGGAGAAGCGGTGGTGGGCCCAGATTCCGCAAAATGGCTTGAAGCCATGAAATCTGAGATGGGATCCATGTATGAGAACAAAGTGTAGACTTTGGTTGACTTGCCCAAAGATAGGCAAGCAATTGAGAATAAATGGATCTTCAAGAAGAAGACTGACACTGACAGTAATGTTACTGTCTACAAAGCTCAACTTGTCGCAAAAGGTTTTCGACAAGTTCAAGGGATTGACTATGATGAGACCTTCTCACCCATAGCGATGCTTAAGTCTGTCCGAATCATGTTAGCAATTGCCGCATTTTATGATTATGAAATATGGCAGATGGATGTCAAAACTGCATTCTTGAATGGATTTCTAGAAGAAGAGTTGTATATGATGCAGCTGGAAGGTTTTGTCGATCCAAAGGGAGCTAACAAAGTGTTGAAGCTCCAGCGATCCATTTATGGACTGGTGCAAGCCTCTCGGAGTTGGAATAAATGCTTTGATAGTGTGATCAAAGCATTTTGTTTTGTACAGACTTTTGGAGAAGCCTGTATTTACAAGAAAGTGAGTGGGAGCTCTGTAGCATTTCTGATATTATATGTAGATGACATATTACTAATCGGAAATGATATAGAATTTCTGGATAGCATAAAGGGATACTTGAATAGGAGTTTTCCAATGAAAGACCTCGGTGAAGCCGCTTACATATTGGGCATTAAGATCTATAGAGATAGATCAAGACGCTTCATTGGACTTTCACAAAGCACATGCCTTGAAATTTTTTTGAAGAAGTTCAAAATGGATCAAGCAAAGAAAGAATTCTTGCTTGTGTTACAAGGTGTGAAATTGAGTAAGACTCAATGCCCGACCAATGCAGAAGATAGAGAGAAAATGAAAGATGTTCCCTATGCTTCAGCTATAGACTCTATCATGTATGCAATGCTGTGTACCAGACCTGATGTGTGTCTTGCTATAAGTATAGCAGGGAGGTACCAAAGTAATCCAGGAGTGGATCATTGGACAGCAGTCAAGAACATCCTGAAATACCTGAAAAGGACTAAGGATAAGTTTCTCATATATGAAGGTGACAAAGATCTCATCGTAAATGGTTACGTTGATGCAAGCTCTAACACTGATCCGGACGATTCTAAATCGCAAACTGGATACGTGTTTACATTAAACGGTGGAGCTGTCAGTTGGTGCAGTTCTAAACAGAGTGTTGTGGCGGGATCTACATGTGAAGCGGAGTACATAGCTGCTTCGGAAGCAGCAAACGAAGGAGTCTGGATGAAGGAGTTCATATCCGATCTAGGTGTCATACCTAGTGCATCGGGTCCAATGAAAGTCTTTTGTGACAATACTGGTGCAATTGCCTTGGCAAAGGAATCCAGATTTCACAAGAGAACCAAGCACATCAAGAGACGCTTCAATTCCATCCGGGATCTATTTTAGGTGGGAGACATAGAGATTTGCAAGATACATACGGATCTGAATGTTGCAGACCCGTTGACTAAGCCTCTTCCACGAGCAAAACATGATCAGCACCAAAGCTCCATGGGTGTTAGAATCATTACTGTGTAATCTAGATTATTGACTCTAGTGCAAGTGGGAGACTGAAGGAAATATGCCCTAGAGGCAATAATAATGTTATTATTTTATTTCCTTATATCATGATAAATATTTATTATTCATGCTAGAATTGTATTATCCGGAAACATAATACTTGTGTGAATACATAGACAAACTAAACGTCACTAGTATGCCTCTACTTGACTAGCTCATTAATCAAAGATGGTTATGTTTCCTAACCATAGACATGTGATGTCATTTGATTAACGGGATCACATTATTAGGAGAATGATGTGATTGACATGACCCATTCCATTAGCTTAGCACCCGATCGTTTAGTATGTTGCTATTGCTTTCTTCATGACTTATACATGTTCCTAAAACTATGAGATTATGCAACTCCCATTTGCCGGAGGAACACTTTGTGTGCTACCAAACGCCACAACGTAACTGGGTGATTATAAAGGAGCTCTACAGGTGTCTCCAAAGGTAAATGTTGGGTTGGCGTATTTCGAGATTAGGATTTGTCACTCCGATTGTCAGAGAGGTATCTCTGGGCCCTCTCGGAATGCACATCACATAAGCCTTGCAAGCATTGCAACTAATGAGTTAGTTGTGAGATGATGTATTATGAAACGAGTAAAGAGACTTGTCGGTAACGAGATTGAACTAGGTATTGAGATACCGACGATCAAATCTCGGGCAAGTAACATACCGATGACAAAGGGAACAACGTATGTTGTTATGCGGTCTGACCGATAAGGATCTTCGTAGAATATGTGGGAGCCAATATGAGCATCCAGGTTCCGCTATTGGTTATTGACCGGAGACATGTCTCGGTCATGTCTACATTGTTCTCGAACCCGTAGGGTCCGCACGCTTAAGGTTTCGATGACAGTTATATTATGAGTTTATGAGTTTTGATGTATCAAAGTTAGTTCGGAGTCCCGGATGTGATCACGGACATGACGAGGAGTCTCGAAATGGTCGAGACATAAAGATTGATATATTGGACGGCTATATTCGGACACCGGAAGTGTTCTGGATGATTTCGGAGAAAACCGGAGTGCCGGAGGGTTACCGGAACCCCCCCCCCCCGGGAGAAGTAATGGGCCTTATGGGCCCTAGTGGAGAAAGAGAGGGGCGGACAGGGTGGGCCGCGCGCCCCCTCCCTCTCTGGTCCAAATTGGACTAGGAGAAAGGGGGCGGCGCCCCCCTTTCCTTCTCCCTCTCCCCCTTCCTTTCCCCCTCCTAGTAGGAGTAGGAAAGAGGGGAGTCCTACTCCTACTAGGAGGAGGAATCCTCCTCCTTGGCGTGCCCTAGGGCCGGCCGGCCTCCTCCCCTTGCTCCTTTATATACGGGGGCCGGGGGCACCCCAAGACACAAGTTGATCCACATGATCATTTTCATAGCCGTGTGTGGTGCCCCATTCCACCATACTCCTCGATAATATTGTAGCGGTGCTTAGGCGAAGCTCTGCGACGGTAGAACATCAAGATCGTCACCACGCCATCGTGCTGACGGAACTCTTCCCCGACACTTTGCTGGATCGGAGTCTTGGGGATCGTCATCGAGCTGAACGTGTGCTAAAACTCGAAGGTGCCATAGTTTCGGTGCTTGATCGGTCAGGCCGTGAAGACGTACGACTACATCAACCGCGTTGTCATAACGCTTCCGCTGTCAGTCTACGAGGGTACATAGATCACACTCTCCCCTCTTGTTGCTATGCATCACCATGATCTTGCGTGTGCGTAGGAAATTTTTTGAAATTACTACGTTCCCCAACAGGATCAGATAGTGGCTCCGGCTATGGAGCTGATGTCAGGCTCTGGTATGCCTGAACGGCCTCCAACAAAACAAGGTACGTGCCTGAAAATATGTCGAACAAAGAGGGAGCAGGCAAGGTAATAGTCTCAAAGTAATTCTTATCAAATATTAGTCTATAGTTAAGCATCTTCTTCTTATTACTAACAATAAAATCATGTTCGACCATACTCTTATAATCTAGAAAAACATGATGCAACAACTTTTCCTCTTTCTCATAATGCCTAATAGGTATGTTAAAGTGTGCAGCAAGGCGCGAGGTGAAGATGCCTCCCAAGATGGGACCCTTTGTACGGTTCAGATTTAACCGTTTAGCAATAATAGCGCCTAAACTAAAACTGGTATCATGAAACAAAGCATGGTGCAAAATAACAATATCAGGGGCACTAAGATTTGCACAGTTCCCGCAACCAATTAAGCATCTACTAGCAAATATTGCGAAGTAATGTAGAACAGGAAAACTGTATGCTAGTGATTCTTGCATCGGAAATTTTCCTTGTTTCCCCTACAGCAATCATATCAATAAATCCCTCCACATCATTACGATGTGGTTCCTCTATGCTGCCCTAAAAGGGTATCCTACAAACCCGGCAAAAATCATAAAGTGACATCTCCTTATGCTCATCATGTAAATAAAATTCCACCGAAGGTGGCGATCTCCTAGCATGGAAATGAAAATCTTGCACCAAAATATTGGTGAGTAGGAGATATTGTTCACGCTGGTCATGGAGGAAGTCAGTGAGGCCTCCATTCTCAACCAAATAATAAAAATCTTCATAAATCCTGGCTTCTCAAAAGAACTCATCACAAGTCCATTCGCATAGCCGAACCTCCGCAGTACGAGGGAGATTATACTTGGGCTTCTTATTCTATTCACTTTGCTTATCCTTCGAGCTTCGGCTCGATGAGCCCCTCAAAAATCTCTTCATCTTTTACTAAAAATTTCTGAAATTTTTACTAACTTCAAATAAAAGTGAACCAAACTCAACAACATTGATAGCAACTACTCCTACAAGTGCCTAGAGGCCATATCATGCATTAAAACTACTTTTGACCACATAATTTTGACATGCAAGCTCAAGAACAGGGTCACCTAAGCAGCAAAAATTTCAATAAATAAAGCACTAGAACAAAAACTAATTGGACCATTGGAGGAGTCACATACCGAAGAACAATCCCCCAAAGCAGTTCTGTGAATGGAGCTTTGAGCAAGGAGATCAAAAATGGCAGCAAGATGAGCTAGAACATGGGTTTGAGCTGGTGGATGATTTTTTCTGGAGGAAGATGAAGTGTGTGGGTGCAAGAATAAGTGGAGGGGGGCCCATGTGGGGTCCAGGAGGCAGGGGGCGTGCCCAGGGGGGTGGACGCGCCCTCCACCCTCGTGGGCACATGGTGGGTCCCCCTGGTGTGTTCTCAGTGCCAATAATTCTTAAATATTCTGGAAAAATCATATTAAATTTTTAGCGCATTTGGAGACCTTTTGTTTTTGGGGTATTTTTTATTGCAAGGATAATTCAGAAAACAGACAGAAAATACTATTTTTACTTTATTTAATACAAATAACAGAAAGTAAAAAGAGGGTACAGAAGGTTGTGCTTTCTAACTTCATCCATCTCATGCTCATCAAAAGGAATCCACTAACAAGGTTGATCAAGTCTTGTTAACAAACTCATTCCGAATCGCATGAAACCGGAGAAATTTCGAATAACACTAGGTTACCTCAACAGGGATATGCACGTCCCCAACAATAAGAATATCATATTTCTTCTTGACAGTGGGAAGAGGAAATTCAAAACCTCCAATAATAATTGTTGAAATTTTTCCAATAGAATTGATACTGTGGACTTGAGGTTGTTTCCTTGGAAAGTGTACCATATGCACATTACCGTTAACATGAAAAGTGACATTATCTTTGTTGCAATCAATAACAGCCCCCGCGGTATTCAAAAAGGATCTACCAAGGATAATCAACATACTATCGTCCTCGGGAATATCAAGAATAACAAAGTCTGTTAAAATAGTAACATTTGCAACCACAACAGGCACATCCTCACAAATACCGACAGGTATAGCAGTTGATTTATCGGCCATTTGCAAAGATAATTCAGTAGGTGTCAACTTATACAAACCAAGTCTACGATATAAAAAGAGAGGCATAACACTAACACCGACTCCAAGATCACATAAAGCAGTTTTAACATAGCTTCTTTGAATGGAGCATGGTATAGTTGGTACTCCTAGATCCCCTAGTTTCTTAGGTATTCCACCTTTATAAGTATAATTAGCAAGCATGGTGGAAATTTCAGCTTCCGATATCTTTCTTTTATTAGTAACAATATCCTTCATGTACTTAGAATAAGGATTCATTTTAAGCATATCAGTCAAACGCATACACAAAAAGATAGGTCTAATCATTTCAGCAAAGCACTCAAAATCCTCATCATCCTTTTTCCTAGATGGTTTAGGAGGAAAAGGCCTGGGTTTCTGAACCAATGGTTCACTTTCTTTACCATGCTTCCTAGCAACGAAGTCTCTCTTATCATAACCTTGATTCTTTGATTGTGGGTTATCAAGATCAACAGCAGGTTCAATCTCTACATCATTATCATTGCTAGGTTGAGCATCAACATGAACATCATCATTAACATTATCACTAGGTTCATTTTCATTAACAGATTGTGTTTCAGCATCAGAAATAGAAATATGATTGGGATTCTCAGGTGTGTCAACAACAGGTTCACTAGAAGCATGCAAAGTCCTATCATTTTTCTTTCTCTTCCTTTTAGAAGGACTAGGTGCATCAAGATTAGTTCTGTAAGAATCTTGCTCAATTCTCTTAGGGTGGCCCTCAGAATACAAAGGTTCCTGAGTCATTTTACTCCCTCTAGTCATAACTCTAACAGCATTATCATTTTTCTTATTATTTAATTCATTGAGCAAATCATTATGAGCTTTAAGTACTTGTTCTACTTGAGTGGTAACCATAGAAGCATGTTTACTAATAAGTTTAAGTTCACCTTTAACTCTAGACATATAATCACTCAAGTGTTCAATCATATAGGCATTACGTTTCAATTGTCTACCAACATAAGCATTGAAGTTTTCTTATTTAACAATAAAATTATCAAACTCATCTAAGCATTGGCTAGCAGACTTATAACGAGGGATATCACCTTTATCAGATCTATAGAGAGAATTTACCTTTACTACCTGTGTCGGGTTATCAAGACCATGTATCTCTTCAATAGGTGGTAAATTCTTAACATATTCAGCTTTAATACCTTTTTCTTTCATAGATTTCTTTGCCTCTTGCATATCTTCAGGACTGAGAAATAGAATACCCCTTTTCTCCGGAGTTGGCTTAGGAGTTGGTTCAGGAAGTGTCCAATAATTTTCATTACTCAACATATTATTCATTACCAATTCAGATTGATCAACAGTTCTTTCCCAGAAAACACAACCAGCACAACTATCCAGGTGCTCTCTGGAAGCGTTGGTTAGTCCATTATAAAAGATATCAAGTATTTAATTTTTATTGAGAGGATGATCAGGCAAAGAATTAAGTAATTGGAGAAGCCTCCCCCAAGCTTGTGGGAGAGTCTCTTCTTCAATTTGCACAAAATTATATATTTCCCTTAAGGCAGATTGTTTCTTATGAGTGGGGAAATATTTAGGAGAGAAGTAATAAATCATATCCTGGGGACTACGCACACAAGGAGGATCAAGAGAATTAAACCATGTTTTAGCATCACCCTTTAATGAGAACGGAAACAACTGAAGAATAAAGTAATAGCGAGTTTTCTCATCATTAGTGAATAGGGTGGCTATATCATTTAATTTAGTAAGATGCGCCACAACAGTTTTAGATTCATAGCCATAAAAAGGATCAGATTCAACCAAAGTAATTAACTCTGGATCGATAGAGAAATCATAATCCTTATCAGAGATACAGATAGGTGAAGTAGCAAAAGCAGGGTCATGTTGCATTATAGCATTCAAGGACTTTTATTTCAGCTTAGCTAACAGTTTCTTAAGATCATATCTATCATTACAAGCTAAAAATTCTCTAGCAATTTCTTCATCCATAACATAACCCTCGGGCACAACAGGCAATTCATATCTAGGGGGAATCTTCATCATCACTTTCATCAATATTATCAGTTTCAATAATTTCATTCTCTCTAACCCTAGCAAGTTGTTCATCAAGAAATTCACCTAGTGGCACAGTATTATCAAGCATAGAAGTAGTTTCATCATAAGCATCATGCAAAGTAGAAGTGGCATCATCAATAACATGCGACATATCAGAATGAATAGCAGGAGTAGGTGTCGCAAGTTTACTCAAAACAGAAGGTGAATCAAGTGCATAGCTAGATGGCAGTTCCTTACCTCCCCTCGTAGTTAAGGGAAAAATCTTGGTTTTTTCATCTTTCAAGTTCCTCATAGTGATCAACAGATATAAATCCTAAGTGACTCAAAGAATAGAGCTATGCTCCCTGGCAATGGCGCCAGAAAATAGTCTTGATAACCCACAAGTATAGGGGATCGCAACAGTTTTCAAGGGTAGAGTATTCAACCCAAATTTATTGATTTGACACAAGGGGAGCCAAAGAATAGTCTCAAGTATTAATAGTTGAGTTGTCAATTCAACCGCACCTGAAAGACTTAATATCTGCAGCAAGGTATTTAGTAGCAAAGTAATATGGAAGTAACGGTAACGGTGGCAAAAGTAACAGTATTAGTTTTGTAGTGATTGTAGTAGTGGCAATGAAAAAATAACTAAGCAAAGATCAATATATGAAAAGCTCGTAGGCATTGGATCAGTGATGGATAATTATGTCAGATGCGATTCCTCATGCAACAGTTATAACATAGGGTGACACAGAACTAGCTCCAGTTCATCAATGTAATGTAGGCATGTATTCCGAATATAGTCATACGTGCTTCTGGAAAAGAACTTGTATGACATCTTTTGTCCTACCCTCCCGTGGCAGCGGGGTCCTATTGGAAACTAAGGGATATTAAGGCCTCCTTTTAATAGAGTACCAGAACAAAGCATTAGCACTTGGTGAATACATGGACTCCTCAAACTATAGTCATCACCGGTAATTGTCCCGATTATTGTCACTTCGGGGTTAACGGACCATAACACATAGTAGGTGACTATTGACTTGCAAGATAGGATCAAGAACTCACATATATTCATGAAAACATAATAGGTTCAGATCTGAAATCATGGCACTCGAGCCCTAGTGACAAGCATTAAGCATAGCAAAGTCATAGCAATATCAATCTCAGAACATAATGGATACTAGGGATCAAACCCTAACAAAACTAACTCGATTACATCATAAATCTCATCCAACCCATCACCGTCCAGCAAGCCTATGATGGAATTACTCACGCACGGTGGTGAGCATCATGAAATTGGTGATGGAGGAAGGTTGATGATGACGATGGCGATGGATTCCCCTCTCCGGAGCCCTGAACGGACTCCAGATCAGCCCTCCCGAGAGATATTAGGGCTTGGCGGCGGCTCCGTATCGTAAAACATGATGAATCCTTCTCTCTGATTTTTTTCTCCCCGAACGTGAATATATGGAGTTGGAGTTGAAGTCGGTGGAGCACCAGGGGCCCACGAGGCAGGAAAGCGCGCCCAGGGGGGTAGGCGCGCCCCCCACCCTCGTGGACAGGGTGTGGGCCCCCTGGCCTTGATTCTTTCGCCAGTATTTTTTATATATTCCAAAAATATTCTCCGTTAATTTTCAGGTCATTCCGAGAACTTTTATTTCTGCACAAAAATAACACCATGGCAATTTTGCTGAAATCAACGTCAGTCTGGGTTAGTTCCATTCAAATCATGCAAGTTAGAGTCCAAAACAAGGGCAAAAGTGTTTGGAAAAGTATATACGTTGGAGACGTATCAGGGTCCCTGTTGACCAGTCAACGTTTGACTGGTCACAGGGGGTGGGGCCCCTGTCATTGACTGTTACATTAACTAACTAGTTAATTTAGTCTAACTAGGTTATTAGGCTAATAGATTTTAATTAGTTTAGTTAAAACTAATTAATTAAGTTAATTAATTTAATTAATATTATTTATATATTTATTTATTTATTTTTAATTCTTAATTCTTTTTTATATCTTTTTTTAACGTTCTGGGGTGGGGCCCTCCTGTCATAGGCCCCAGGGGGCCTTAGAGGTTCAGGCACTAGCGGGCGTAGGTCGCGGCCCGAGCTGGCGCACGCCTAGGTGCGGGCGGACCGGCAGGGCACCAGAGCAGCGGAGGTCGGTGGCCACGGCGCGGTCATTGCAAGAGCGGGGGCCGGCCGACGAGTAGTGGGGCCGTATGAGGCCGCGGCGGAGCAGGCAGGCGCGGTCGTGGGCGCACGGGAGCGCGACCAGGCACGCGATGGGCGCAGCGGGGAGGGTTGCAGCGGGCGTGGATGATGCAGAGGCAGCAGCTAGCGGCAGGTAAGGCCGATGAGGCCGGCGGGCCGCGCACGGTGGTGCGGGCAGAGTCGGGCCGGAGCAGCAGCGAGCAGGGGGAGGGGTCCGCGGGTGCGAGCGGGAGGGCGGAGGCAGGGGCACGGGACGCGGCCGTCGCTGGCGGCACGTGCACCGGCGAGTAAGAGGCTGCGGAGGGACACGCCCGGGGGGAGCGCGGTCGGGCACCAGGCGCGGCAGGGCTGCGGCTGCAGGCGCATCTGGCCGGGCGCCGAGCGAGACGGGGACGCGGCTAGGCTGCGCGCGCTTATGGGTCAGGTCCCTGCAAGGGTGGCCGGAGCGCAAGGGAGCACGAGCATCGGGATGGGAATGGATGGATGGGGCGCTCACCGGGGGGGTTGTAGGGCACGGGGCAACGAGGTGCGGGGAGGAGGACGGGGACAACGGCGTCGGAGTCGACGACGGGGTGGTGGTCCGGCAAGGAGGCGTGGTCGATGCGGCAGGGCTGCATCGGAGTCGACGACGGGGTCGCGGTCGGCACAGCGAGGGGCGCCGTCGAGGAAGACGGGACAGGGGCGCAAGGACGAGGGCGGGGGCCGGTGACCGAGTCACCGGCGACGAGGGCGGAAGGGTGGTAAGCGGCGATGTCGGTGTTCTGGGAACGGGGGTCCCCAGACTTGCCTGCCTGCGGCCTGCGGCCTGCGGCGTGGCTCAAGTGGGGGCCTAGCGCGGCCCATCTTCATCAGCTCAAGCTCAAGACCCTCGCGAGGGGCCAAGCCTCGCGGGACGGGCGATAGAAAGCTTCCTCAGAGGCAGCCTCATCAGGCAGGCTCGCGAGGAGGCGGAGAGATCAAGGCAGGGGTACCTCGTGAGGAACCCGTGACACAAGCCATGAAGATCGAGACCAGGCGGGCGCCGGCTTGCGCAGTGTCCTTGTTTCCCCTTTGGTGCAAAGGGGGCAAGCACAGGCCAAGGCATCAGGCAAAGGTTACCATTCCGGTGCAACGAGACCAAGACCAGCAAAGCGGCAGGATGGAGGTCACCGTGGAGCCCAAGGCGGCGTCATCACCAGTGCTTTTGGCAGCCGAAGACCACCTTTGGTCAGGATAACTCGTACTATATGTTCCCCTTCAAAATGGCCAAGTGTTGGCGCCCTTCCCGCTCATTATTTGAGGAGAGGCCCAGGGCCTCTATAAGTAGAACTAGCCACACAGAGTAGAGGGACATCTAGAAATCTGGTAAAACCCTAGCACAGAGAGGGAGAGAGGCGACTAAACTCACCCAAGCAGTTCATCGCACCAGCTCAAGAACACTTCTCGCAAGGCTGTTCTTCCCTTGTACTATTGATCATCAGCCCCTGAGGCAATCCACCAGACCACACACTGGAGTAGGGTATTACACCACAACGGTGGCCCGAACCAGTATAAACCTCGTGTCCCTTGTGTTGTTCATTGTTTCCAGCTTAGATCACGCGAGGAGATCGGACGTAGATCGGTAGGGGAGAGATCTCCGCGCGCACCCCAGTGTTCAAACCTCAAGGGTGTGCCGGAACCCGAAATCCGACATTTGGCACGCCAGGTAGGGGTGCGCCGGAGTCTTCCCTCCTGACGACCCGCTCTCCCCCGACATCGCATCCCGCCCTCATGGCGGACAACGCGCCGCCCGCTCCAGCAACGGATGCCGACACTGGGGCCAGGGGCTCCGAGCCTTGGCCCCCGCCTTGCGACAGGTGCAGTGGCCGCGCAAGTTCAGGCCCGAGACGCCGCCGCGCTACGAGGGCGCGACGGACCCGATGATTTTCATGCTGGCGTACGAGGAGGCCATACTCAGAGCCGGGGACGACGATCGGGTGATGGCCAACTGGTTACCCATGGCCCTCACCGGCGTCCCGCGTGCGTGGCTCCTCTACCTGCCGACGGCCTCTGTCACCTCCTAAGAGGAGCTGCGCGACCTCTTCCTCGCCCGTTTCACCACACCAGCGCCACCCATCATCGCAGCTCTTCTGGGTGGCTCCCAGGCACCGCCCTCGATCCATCACGTCAATCCATTCACCCGCCGGATCGGCACCGCCTCCAAGCGCCGAGAAGCCCCCTCGGGCTGGGTGGCGCCCGAGGCCGATCTAACCTTCGACTCGGAGGACCACCCCTTCAACCCCATTGGTTCAGGCGCGCTCCCGATGCTGTGCACCCCCACCATCTGCCAAGTGGCCGTCACCAGGACCCTCATCGACAGTGGTGCCGGCCTCAACGTGCTCTTGGTGGAGGCCTTCAGCCTCCTCCACGTGCCGCTGGAGCGGCTCCAACCCAACAGGCCTTTCTCGAGTGTCGGAGCCGGTTCCACCACCTCCTTGGGACAGATCCACCTCCCAGTGACCTTCAGCACCTGCGACAACTTCCGCACGGAGTTGATCGACTTCGACATCGCCCCCATTGGCCTCCCCTACAACTTCATCCTCGGCTATCCAGCCCTGGCTCGGTTCATGGCAGCAACTCACCCGGCGTACAACCTCATGAAGATGCCTGGGAGCAGCGGCGTCCTCACCGTGTCAGGAGACACAAGGGATGCGCTGCAGGTGCTCCAGCTTGTTTTCAGGGCGGCCGCGGTGGCGCAGCCCACTAGCACCGACGCCCTTGAGCCCAAGGGGGCTGCGCCGGCTAAAAAGAAGCAGTTGTTCACCCAAGACAAGGCGGAAACCAAGAAGGTGCCAGTCGACGAGGACAGGTCCACTAGCGCCACCTTCACCATAGGGGCCATCCTCGAGCCCGAGCAGGAGAAGGCCCTGATTAGGTTCCTGCGTGCGAACAAGAAGGTGTTTGCGTGGGAACCTGGTCAGTTAGCAGGGGTCCCAAGGGAAGTGATTGAGCATCACCTCAACGTGTGCCCCAATATGTGCCCCGTGAAGCAGAAGGCAGGCGGCAGTCTACTGAGAAACAGGCTTTCATCATTCAAGAGACCCGGAAGCTAGAGGTGGCAGGAGTTATCCGCGAGGTCCGCTACCCTGATTGGCTAGCAAATCCGGTTGTTATGCCAAAAAAGGGCGGAAAGGAACGCATGTGTGTCAACTTCACCAACCTCAACAAGGCCTGCCCGCAGGATCCATTTCCGCTCCCTCGCATTGACCAGATAGTCGACTCCACCACAGAGTGTGACCTATTGTGCTTCCTGGACGCCTTCTCGGGCTATCACCAGATCAAGATGGCGGTAGAAGACGTGGAGAAGACGGCTTCCTGACCCTGTGTGGAGTGTACTGCTATACGTGCATGCCGTTTGGGTTGCGCAACGCAGGCGCGACCTTTCAGCGGCTGATGCACATCGCCTTTGGCCGGCAGCTCGGGAGGAATGCTGAAGCTTACGTTGATGACATTGTGGTGAATTCTCGTAAGGCAAGAACCCTGATACAGGACCTGGAAGAAACCTTTGCAAGCCTCAGCGAAGTGGACCTATGGCTCAACCCGGAGAAGTGCGTGCTTGGAGTCCCCTCTGGCAAGCTCCTAGGTTTCCTCGTATCCCACAGGGGCATCGAGGCCAACCCGGAGAAGGTCAAGGCAGTCGAAGACATGAGCCCGCCGAGGACCCTCGGAGAAATGCAGAAGCTCACCGGGCGTGTGACTACGCTGGGGCGCTTCATCTCCAAGCTGGGGGAACGAGCGCTGCCCTTCTTCAAGCTGATGAAGAAAAAGGGCCCCTTTGAATGGACTGAAGAGGCCGACAAGGCATTCCAAGACCTCAAGAGGTACCTTACCAGTCCACCAGTGATGGTAGCTCCACGTCCTCGGGAGCCCCTGGTGCTCTACCTTGCGGCCACCCCCTACTCCGCTAGCGCAACCCTGGTGGCGGTCAGGGAGGAGCGCTGTGCCAAGGCCGCATCGACCGTCCGAACTAAAGCAAAGCAGAGCCAGGAGGGCCTCGCGAAGGCCGCAACCGCAGCCAGAAAGGAACAGCCGCAGCAGGGAAACGCACCCGGAGCAGGAGAGGCCTCTTCAGGCGACCAGGCACTGGGAGCTCCGTCGTCTCAAGAGACGCCTCGACCTCTTGAGGACGCAAGTTGCGCCAACACCCTCAACCTCGTCGAGCATCCCGTGTACTTCGTCAACAGGGTGCTACGGGACGCAAGGGCACGATATCCCATGCATCAAAAACTCCTCCTCGCGCTACTAGTGGCCTCACGCAAGCTGCGCCACTACTTCCAAGGACATCCCATCAAAGTCGTCTTAGCATACCCCTTGGAAAGAGTGCTCAGGAGCCCCAACTCAGCTGGAAGGGTTGCTAAATGGAACATTGAGCTACAGGCATTTCAGCTAGAATTCAGTACGACCAGAGTCATCAAGGGAGCCGCCCTTGCGGATTTCGTGGCAGAATGGGCAGAAGCGCCGGGTCTCGAGGCAGGCGAAGACCGATCACTTTCCCCGGGGAGTGAAGCACCGGATGGCTGGGTCATGTACTTTGATGGGGCGTTCGCCCGACACGGTGCGGGAGCTGGCGCAGTGCTCGTATCCCCTACCCAGGACAAACTCTACTACGCCGTGCAACTTTGCTTCCAGCACGGAGAAAAGGTCACCAACAACATAGCGGAGTACGAAGGCCTAATAGCAGGCTTGAAGGCCACAATTGCCTTAGGAGTGAAGCACCGCATCATCAAGGGCGATTCGCAGCTCCTCGTCAACTTCTCCAATAAGATATACGAGCCAAAGGACGAGCACATGGGTTCGCAAGATGGAGAAACAGTTCTGGGGGCTGGAGTTGCAGCATGTGCCTCGCGGCACCAATCAGGAGGCTGATGACATTGCCAAGAGGGCATCTAGGCGGCTGCCTCAGGAGCCTGGCGTCTTCGAGGAGCGGCTCTTCAAACCCTCGGCGGTGCTGTCATTGTCGAGCAAGGCGCAACCAAGGGAGGAGCTCCCTCAGCCGCCTGCCTCAGGAGCCCCGGTCTGCGGCCCAGCCTCAGGGGCACGCCTGCTCCTGGCGTTAGAGCCTCAGGAAGGGTGTTGGATCCTAGAGCTCAAGAACTACCTGATGCAATGGACTCTGCCAAAGAATGCGGAGGAAGCGGAGCGTGTGGCGCGGCAGGCCACGGCTTATTGCATCAGGGATGGAGAGCTCTACAGGAAGCGACCAAATGACGTGTCCCTACGTTGCATCTCCCGACAGAAAGGGAAGGAGCTACTGGCGGACATACACGGCGGAGACTGCGGGCACCACTCGTCGTCACGGACCCTCGTCGGCAAGGCGTTCCGTAGTGGATTCTATTGGCCTACAGCGCTCAACGACGCCATTGAGCTTGTGAAGGCTTGCCAGGCCTGCCGGTTTCATGCTAAGCAGATCCATCAGCCTGCGGGGGGTCTATAGATTATACCCCTCTTATGGTCGTTCACAGTTTGGGGGCTGGACATTCTGGGCCCGTTTCCTCGGGCGCCAGGGGGCTATCACTACCTCTACGTCGCCGTGGACAAATTCACCAAGTGGGCTGAGGTGGAAGCCATCCGCACAATCCCACCAGGCTCAGCGGTCAAATTCATCAAGGGCCTCGTGAGTCGATTTGGGGTGCCCAACCGCATCATCACCGACAACGATTCGCAATTCACCAGTAATCTCTTCAAAATGTACTGTGCTAACCTTGGAACGCATATATGCTACGCTTTGGTAGCACACCCCTGGAGCAACGGCCAGGCCGAGCGGGCCAACGCGGAGGTCCTGAGGGGCCTTAAAGCTAGGACATTCAAGAAGAAGTTGGAAGCCTGCGGCAGGGGCTGGTACGACGAGCTCCAGTCCATGCTGTGGTCAGTCCTCACAACTGCGACCAAGCCGACTGGCGAGACCCCGTTCTTCCTCGTCTACGGAGCAGAGGCTATTCTCCCCCATGAGGTCAGGCGTCGCTTTGCACGGGTCCTAGCGTTCGACGAGACGCAGCAGGACACCATGCGGGGGACGGATCTCGTGCGGGGGAGGAACACCGTCGAGAAGCCGCGCTGCGAGCGGCAAGGTATCAACATGCGCTGCGACGATACCACTGCCGCAACATCCGCCTCAGAACTCTTGAGGTAGGGGATCTCATGCTCAGACGGGTTCTCTCCAGGGAGGGGCTGCACAAGCTCTCTCCCATGTGGGAGGGCCCATTCAAGGTTGTTCATGTTTCTAGGCCTGGCTCCGCGCGCTTGGAGACCCCGGAGGGGGTACCTGATGAAGCTATGTACCTAGGGTAGGGGCACGGACCTGTCCAAAGAGCCCTACCCAAGGACATCCCTAGAAGAAGTCGCCTTTCAATCGACTTGAAGGTATCCCACTCGACGGGTTCAAGACACTCAACCAAGAAGCTATCACTCGACCATGAAGCCAACCACTCGACTGCCAGGAGACCTAAAGTCACTCCGTAGGCAAACGATCGGCTATTAAGTAGTCTTTATGGTCATTATAGCACTTTATTAGGGGCGTTACCAGTAACGCCCAACCTTAAATGTACGTTAAACCCTGCATCACTGAGGGCAGGAGAGGGCCGGCGAACTCTATATAAGCCACCCCCCTCCTCAGTATGAAGGGTTCGCACCCCTGTTATTCATACACACATAATCCAATCGACCGCCTCCGGGCACCGAGACGTAGGGCTGTTACTTCCTCCGAGAAGGGCCTGAACTCGTAATCCTCGTGTGTTTACAACTTCCCAATAGCTGAGATCTAGCCTCTCCATACACACCCCCCTACATCACTGTCAGAGTTAGAACCACAACAGTTGGCGCCCACCGTGGGGCAGGAATCTTAGCGCCTGATTGGAGAAGTTGCGATTTTTCCGATCCCTTTGATCATGGTTTCGTGCGGAGTTTTGGTGGAGGGCCGCGAGATCCGCCTCGGCGCACTCACGTTCATCGCCGACGACTCGACCTGGCTTCAGGAGGCACCACTCGACATCGACGCGCTCCCCGTCCGCGGTGCGACGCATTTCCGTGCATGCGTTCGTGGCGTCCTCCTGCGGCAGCCGTCGACCCAGTATCGGTCGGCCCCCGTATCATCTCCCCGCTCTGTCTCCCACCGGCGCAAGCGCTCCGGTCGGTCGAGACTTCAGAGGTGGGTGAGGCATGCCGTGGCTCGCTAGTCGGCCGCCCCACAAGTCGCGGCAATCAAGCCCGACGAATCCCTCTGCGGCCTGTTCGACCTGTTGACTGGCTCCGCGGAGACCGCATCCGAGTGCGACAGCAGCGACCCAGCGGCTGAGGTTCTGGCGGTCGATGGAACGCACAGTCCTCCCGGTTTCCCTCGCGCTGATGGAGGCGCGGGTGGGGGCGACCCATCGCATCCCCACGATGAGTATCTCCCCGAACCTCTCACGTCATTACAGCGAGAGGAGCTTCGCCGCCGAAACATGGACGCACTCCACACTCCTATCGTCGGAGAGACCCCTGAGGCCCGGGCCTTGGAGGACGCGCGCTTGGCTAACTTGGCCGAGCGCACTCGACTGGAGAATCTCCAGCGAGCACTCGACGAGCAAGCGCGTCAGCGGGCTCCCGAGTCTAGTCGACGTCAGCTCTTCCCACCGATGCAGGTATACCGAACCCCAGTTGAGAATTTGGCTGCCGCGGCCAGTATAGCAGAATCGATTCAGCCCTCCCAGTCGGAGGCTGGCAGGGGCTTGTTGCAGATCAGAGCGTTGCTCCGGGCGGCGGGAAACCAGAATTCCGCTATTTCTCAGTCGCGGAATAGGATCCACAGTCGATCCATTGCAAAAGATACAGTCCAGTCAGCTCACAGCCCAAGATCGCCCCCGAGGCGTGGGGGACGTGGTGACCAGCATGATCAGTACAGAAGGAATGAGCAGTATGATCACCGATCCGATCGTGATGATCGACGTCGAGTGCCAACCCCTCCCCCGAGGAGTGGGTCATATGCGCCTCGACATCGAGATGACAGGCGCCCTCATAGTGTTGGGCAGAGGATTCCAGTCGACCCCAGGGACCCAGGCTTTGATGCGATATCTATCCTCGTTCAAGGTTTGGTTGACAGGAACAGAGCTCATCGGGAAGGCCACAACAGAGATGCGCCTGCCAGCAGCAGAGTACGTGTTTTGGGGCCAGGGTGTTTCAGTCGAGCCATCAGGGCCGCAGTGATTCCTCCCAACTTTCAGTTGGCAACTGGAGTCAGCAAGTTCACCGGCGAGTCTAAGCCTGACACTTGGCTCGAAGACTACCGAGTGGCTGTCCAGATTGGTGGCAGCAATGATGAGGTGGCTATGAAGCATTTGCCTCTCCTGTTAGAGGGCTCGGCCAGAGCGTGGCTGAATCAGTTAGCACCCAACAGCAACTACACTTGGGAGGATCTCTCTCGAGTGTTTGTCACGACCTTTGAAGGAACATGCAAGCGACCAGCAGGCCTTACAGAATTGCGGTCTTGCATGCAGAAACCGAGTGAAACTCTGAGGGATTACATCCAGAGGTGGATCACTTTGCATCACACAGTTGAGAACGTACCGGATCACCAAGCAGTTTGTGACTTTAAAGAAGGCGTCAAGAACAGAGAGTTGAACCTGAAGTTCGGTTGGACCAGAGAAATGTCCCTGAATCGGATGATGGAAATTGCCACCAAATACGCTAACGGAGAAGATGAAGATCGACTCCAGAGCGGCAAGCAGAAAGCAGTCGCCCAGGAAACCGAAGACAATTCCAGTCGGAAGCAGAAGCGGAAGGCCGAGCCAGCCGCCCCTGGGGAGGCCCTGGCCGTAGCTCAGGGAAATTTCAAGGGAAAACCCAAAGGCCCCTGGAAGCCCAAGAAAGTCAAGGATCAAGATGGAAATAATGTTTTGGATCTGCCATGTCACATCCACACCAAGAAAGATGAAGAGGGTAATTTTATTTACCCAAAGCATACCACTCGACAGTGTCGGCTCCTGATCCAGCAGTTTCAGGGAAAACAGTCCAAAGATAAGGAAAAAGAGTCGGACAGAGTTGAGGATAAGGAAGATAGTGACGATGGATACCCCCAAATCAATTCCACCCTGATGGTTTTTGCTGATGTCGAAAGCAAAAGTCGACTGAAAGTCATTAACCGTGAGGTGAATATGGTTGCTCCGGCAACACCCAGTTATCTGAAGTGGTCTCAGACTGTCATCACATTCGACCAGTCCGATCACCCTACGTACATTGCCACCCCTGGGAGGCAAGCTTTGGTGGTCGACCCAGTTGTCGAAGGCACTCGACTGACCAAAGTCCTGATGGATGGTGGCAGTGGCCTGAACATATTGTATGATGAAACATTGAAAGGAATGGGCATTCCGATGTCCAGGCTCAGTACCAGTAACACGAGCTTCCACGGAGTCATTCCTGGGAAGAAAGCTGAATCACTCGGCCAGATCGCTCTTGATGTGGTTTTCGGTGATTAAAGAATTACCGCAAGGAAAAGTTGACATTCGAGGTTGTGGACTTCCAAAGTGCTTATCATGCCATTTTGGGCAGGCCAGCTTACGCACGCTTCATGGCTCGACCATGTTATGTGTATCTCAAGTTGAAGATGCCTGGTCCCAAAGGTGTGATCACTGTTACAGGCAATCGGAAGAAGGCAGAAGAGTGTTTTCAGAAAGGCTCAAAGATTGATGACGCTCAGATGGCAGTTGTTGAGCTGCAAGAGTACCAGAAGACTGCTGATCCGAGTGAATTGCTACGAGCCAAGAAGCCTGGTTCAGAATCTGCTTTCCAGTCGTCCGGTGAAACAAAGCCAGCCCACATTCACCCGACCGACCCCGATGCTGCCCCGACTCACATCTCAACGACGCTCGACTCCAAATAGGAAGAAGCGCTCATCCAGTTCCTCCGTGAGAACTGGGACATCTTCGCATGGAAGCCTTCTGACATGCCTGGAGTTCCCAGGAGGCTGGCTGAGCACCGTCTACGAGTCGACCCGAAGTTCAAGCCTGTGAAAGAACATCTTCGACGGTCCGCCGTCCAGAAGAGGAAAGCTATTGGCAAGGAGGTGGCTCGGCTCTTAGCAGCGGAGTTCATCCGAGAGATTTACCACTCCGAGTGGCTCGCCAATGTTGTCATGGTCCCCAAGAAGGACAAGTCACTTCGCATGTGCATTGACTTTAAACATATCAATCGGGCCTGCCCGAAAGATCATTTCCCCCTCCCCCGCATCGACCAGGTAGTCGACTCGACCGCGGGGTGTGAGCGTTTGTATTTTCTAGATGCTTATTCAGGGTACCATCAGATCCGTCTGTATGGACCCGACGAGATCAAAACGGCTTTCATCACCCCATTCGGGTGCTTCTGTTACATCACCATGCCCTTCGGCCTCAAGAATGCTGGAGCCACGTTCATGAGGATGATTCAGAAGTGTTTGCTCACTCAGATCAGTCAGAACGTAGAAGCATACATGGATGATATTGTGGTTAAGTCACGGAAAGGATCCGACCTATTGACTGACCTCGCCGAAACCTTTGCTAACCTCAGGAGATATGATACCAAACTCAATCCATCAAAGTGCACATTCGGAGTTCCAGGTGGAAAGTTACTCGGTTTCCTCGTTTCCGAACGAGGAATTGACGCCAATCCCGAGAAAGTTGGCACCATACTCCGGATGAAGTGCTCTGTGCGTGTACACGATGTCCAAAAGCTTACAGGTTGCTTGGCCGCTCTAAGTCGATTCATTTCTCGTCTCAGTGAAAAGGCGTTGTCTCTTTATCGACTGATGAAGAAGTCTGACAAATTCGAGTGGACTCCAGAAGCTGATGCAGCGTTCGCAGAGCTCAAAGCTCTGCTCTCCACCCAGCCGGTGCTTGCTGCCCCAATCAGTAAAGAGCCTCTGCTGCTTTACATTGCAGCCACGGGACAAGTTGTCAGTACAGTACTTACGGTCGAGCGGGAAGAAGAAGGAAAGGCCTTCAGAGTCCAGTGCCCAGTATATTATGTGTCTGAAGTTTTGACTCCTTCGAAGCAAAGATATGCCCATTACCAGAAGCTTGTATATGGGATTTACATGACCACGAAGAAGGTTGCACACTACTTCTCTGACCATTCCATTACAGTCGTCAGCGACGCTCCACTGTCAGAGATTTTGCACAACAGAGATGCAAATGGTCGAGTGGCGAAGTGGGCGATTGAACTCCTTCCCCTAGATATCAAGTTTGAAGCAAAGAAGGCTATCAAGTCCCAAGCAATTGCAGATTTCGTCGCCGAGTGGATTGAACAGCAGCTTCCGACCCAAGTTCACTCGGAGCACTGGACCATGTTCTTCGATGGATCTAAGATGCCGAATGGTTCCGGTGCTGGGGTAGTATTGGTCTCCCCCGAGGAGATAAGCTCAGATATGTTCTCCAGATTCACTTCGATTCCTCCAATAATGAAGCAGAATATGAAGCACTCTTGTATGGGTTGCGCATGGCCATTTCACTCGGCGTCCGGTGCCTCATGGTCTACGGCGACTCAGATTTGGTGGTTAATCAGGTGATGAAGGAGTGGGACGTCAGAAGCCCAGCTATGACTGGCTACTGCAACGCAGTAAGAAAGCTAGAAAAGAAATTCGAGGGGTTAGAGCTTCATCACATCCCCCGACTGAAAAATCAAGCAGCTGATGATCTGGCAAAGATAGGCTCCAAGAGAGAAGCCATTCCCAGCAATGTGTTTTTGGAGCACATCCGCTCGCCGTCAGTCCAGGAGGATCCTTTCACAGAAGAAGCCCCGCAACCAAAAAGTGCCACGGATTCGAAATTCCTGCTGTGGTCGACCTAGTCATGGAGGTCTTGGCTATCACTCCCGACTGGACGATACCATACATCGCGTATATCTTGAGGAAAGAACTTCCAGAGGACGAAGAAGAGGCTCGACAGATCATCCGTCGATCTAAAGCTTTCACAGTCATAAAAGGACAGTTGTATAGAGAAAGCGCAACTGGAATCGGTCAGAAGTGCATAACGCCAGAAGAAGGTCAGATGATCCTTGATGATATCCACTCGGGGACCTGTGGTCACCATGCGTCCTCTCGGACCATTGTGGCCAAAGCATACCGAGCGGGTTTTTTCTGGCCCAGGGCAAACGAAATGGCGAAAGAGATAGTCGACAAGTGTGAAGGCTGCCAGTTCTACTCCAACATGTCGCACAAGCCGGCATCAGCTCTGAGGACCATTCCACTCGTCTGGCCCTTCGCTGTTTGGGGACTGGACATGGTTGGTCCACTGAGAACAGGCAGGAGCGGATTCACACATGTGCTTGTGGCAGTCGACAAGTTTACCAAATGGATTGAAGCCAAGCCTATCAAAAATCTTGATGCTAGCACTGCTATCAGTTTCGTCAGAGAGTTGATATTCAGATACGGGGTCCCGCATAGCATCATCACTGACAATGGGTCAAACTTTGATTCAGACAAGTTCAGAGCTTTTAGCGCCTCTCAAGGCACACGAGTCGACTACGCATCGGTCGCGCATCCCCAGTCGAACGGACAAGCTGAAAGAGCAAATGGTCTAATTCTCAAAGGACTGAAGCCTCGACTGATGCTGATCTCAAGCACGCAGCAGGCGCTTGGGTCGACAAGCTTCCGTCAGTTTTGTGGGGACTGAGGACCACCACGAACCGGTCGACTGGAAGAACGCCATTCTTTCTGGTTTACGGAGCCGAAGCCGTCCTTCCGAGTGATCTACTTCACAACGCCCCCAGAGTCGAGCTTTACAACGAAGACGAAGCAGAGCGAGCCCGGCAAGACGCAGTCGACCTCCTCGAGGAGGAGAGGGAAATGGCTATGATCAGATCGACCATCTATCAGCAAGACTTGCGTCGATTCCATGCCAGAAATGTGAAGAGCCGAGCCTTCCAAGAAGGAGATTTGGTCCTCCGAGTGGATCAGCAGAAACCACACAAACTTGCTCCTACTTGGGAAGGCCCCTTCATCATCACCAGAGTCCTCCACAATGGAGCATATCATCTCTAAAACGTTGGTCGCCGGATCGACGAGCCACGATCTTGGAATGCGGAACTACTCCGCCCATTTTACACTTGAATTCTCACTCGGACGAGATGTAATAAGGAAAAAATTCCTGCAGTACATTTTTATCAAAGACAAGAGTGTTCCAATAATTGCTGTCACTTCTGTTTGCATACGAAATCCCCCAGTGGGTGACTTAGCTGCGAATCCGTTTCGCCTAAGTTTGAAAAATCCTACCAAGTGGAGAGCAATCCTCCCACTCGGGGGCTTAGCTGCAGTCCAGCACTCGCCTAAGTTTGAAAAATCCTACCGAGTGGAGAGCAATCCTCCCACTCGGGGGCTTAGCTGCAGTCCAGTACTCGCCTAAGTTCTCCCACTCGGGGGCTTAGTTGCAGTCCAGCACTCGC